>NC_045543.1:80768813-81085578 GCF_009769535.1 Thamnophis elegans | reverse complement strand
CTGTGCATTTGCGTAACACTGGTTACCAAATAGCCACCTATTGTAAAAGCTATGGTCACATCGTTCACTGAACTGTACCCAAACTTAAACTTTGCATCTCCTTTTTTAGGGTCTTGTCTGCTTCAGTTCTACACAGGTTGTCAATACCTGAATTCAACCACCAGTAAAATAGTCAACTTACTAGGTTTCATTTCTGCTTTCACAGTTTAGAGTTCTTATTTCATGCTTCTCACAATGTTTCTTATATGTATATGTCCTTACAAAATAAGGAAGTCTTCCTTTACATTTGGCACATCAGGCACCAGAGTTCCTTGAACTTTACCCTAGCCATGCCCTCACGTCCATATCCATTCTTAAAAGTTCAACATTCTTTTCCAGCAAAATCCTGGCACTCATCATTTGGTACCCACAGCATACACAGGGAAGAGAGGGTTAGGGGTAAATGTCAAATCAAAACATGACCTGTCATAGTGTCTCTCCAATTGCAATTGAAGCTCTACCCCTTTGTTCATTTATAGATGTTAAAAAGGAGGTGGCTGCCATCATAGTTCAGATACTTCTCTCTGGCACTAAATAGTGCAGCCATTACCATTCAGTTTTCTTGCCAACAGGACAGAATTGTTTTGCCACCACATTCTTGAGATTTTGATTCTGGAGTTCCTTCTCCTACATGGATTGATTTCCTTCCCAATCCCAATTTCGGACTACTTTTAATTCATCCATCCCCTTTTGACTTAACTGTCAAGTATGACTCTACCAAAAGCTCCCTTACAAACAGTGTTCTGTGGGTTACTGAAGCTGTTAGATCGAATTTATATTTAGCTTTGTTTGGGAAACATAATTGTGCAATAGTTCAGTAATATGTGCCTTGACCTCTATCTTCTTGTTCTAGAGTAAGTATGCATGTTAGTCTTTTTTTTTTAGGCCATGCATTCTTATTTCACATGATATGCATTTCATTCATTCAATTTATAATTTATATTTTTATGCCAAAGGTTAACATCTGTTGGGATTTTCTAATTTGGCTTCCTGCATTGAGGAGGAGGCAATGGCTTGTCTTTCAAACTCTAAAATTCTAGGAAACATAAGTATAAAAAGCCTGCACTTAGGAAATGTATGCAACAAAGCTCGTGATTTAGAAAATATAGATTTAAAAAATGATTGCTCGGGGAGCTTACATTAAAAATTATTCACAGGAGAAATGGTGTTCAACAGCTCCATACATTAGGGAAAACTGAAAACCAACATGGATGTGGGGTTTTTTAGAATGGATTTTTTTTTAAAAAAAATGTGAAAATGGAATTGCCTGTCTCACAGAGATAATCAATGACAGAATTAATATCTTTCCACAGATCCTTTATTTAATGCAAAAAGAGTTTTATTTAAGATCAAAACAGAATATGTGAATTAACAAACACCCCAAGAACACCCTCTTTAAATTAGGGGTGTCCAATCTTGGCAATGTTAAGACTTGCAGACTTCAACTCCTAGAATTCATGGCTTGCTGGGGAATTCTGGGCGTTGAAGTCCATGGGTCTTAAAGTTGCCAAGTTTGTACACCGCTGCTTTAATCCTTTGAGCTGACCAACATATATATTGTGCTGTGCAAAATTACTTAGGCAGACATAAGCTTCAGTCTGTTCAACAGTATTTACACACTTTGGCTTTGTAATGCAGGAGCAGATTATAAAGATGTTTGAAACTATTATTTCTTATCCCTAAAAATGTAATTATTGATAAGTTTATATTTTTAAACTTGCACATGCAGCACGAAACTTGCTCCTGTGGCAAAATTTGACTTCTTCAAAATATTGACACTTTAATGAGAACCAGATCTAGAGAACACAATGCAGTGCAATAAATCATTTGATGCCTTTTTATTGTTTAGCTTAGAGAAGACAAAGGCAAGATTTGCCTGGAATCAAGTAAATAGGATTTAGCCAGTAAAAATTCACCTTGTCTCTATATTGTCCTAGTCCTAGGAGAGACAATCTCATTTACATTTATTAGAAGTAATGATGTAGTGTCCTGTAGATAATTAACACAATAAAATGCTGCTAATTTCACAGTGTCATTATAAAATTTGCCAGTTTAAATTAGAAAGTGATTAACCCTCAGAGTGAGGCAATGACATTTTCATTTCCCAGCCTGTGAATTAAATTTGCTTGGAGTCTTTTCATTCCTCCCCCCCCCCCTGAAAAAAATATTCAGTTTTATAGCCCCTGTCAATGTCCTTTAATTTTATATGTTCTCCAACAATAAGGGGCGATGGGAAGGAAGACGGAATCCCAGCTGTAGGATCAAAATCCGTGACTATTTCAGATATTAAATCAGATTCTTATTAAGTGTGTACACCTTGGTTATCAGAGAATAGGGGCATGAATTTAGAGGACAGAATTACGATTCAAGATAGCTCAGGTTCCTGAGACAATGAACTTTTTCTTGGTGTATTATTGGGCAGGAGGTTTTTCCTATTAATGTGGGTCTCCCAAGGTGAATATCCTTAAGGACAGCAAATCTCTAACCTTCCAAGTTGGTCACTGCTTTATCCATTTACTATATCCATCTCT
This sequence comes from Thamnophis elegans, assembly GCF_009769535.1. NCBI lineage: Eukaryota > Metazoa > Chordata > Lepidosauria > Squamata > Natricidae > Thamnophis > Thamnophis elegans. The sequence continues at coordinate 81,083,008 of NC_045543.1, read as the reverse complement.
CCCCTAGCCAATTTTAATTAACACCTTTAAAAATGGGAATAAACTCATTAAAAAGGTAGATTGATTGCATAGTAATTTAAAGACTCTAACTCAAGTAAAATCCTTTTCAAGAATGTTTAATGAGGGAATGATACCACAAAAGCTTAAGGTAATGATAGAATGGGACAAACTGTTAAACTAGCTATTAATTTAATACCACTAATGCATCGATTTACAATGCTGCTAAAACTATTCTTAATCACTCTTCTCCAGTCTCCTGTTTCGCAATTACAGGGTTGTTGGTGCACACATTTGGCATTCCAGGATAATTACGGCAATGAATGACTCCATGCATAGCCGGTATTTAGTCTGTGGTACATTGATCATATTGTTTAATCCAGCCCTGAGACTCAACACACAGAGAATGAAAGGTCATTCTCTAAACAGAAAATAAAGTAGATTATAATAGTGTTTGCATGATGCGATTGGCTAATGCTACCATTCCCTTGATTAATTCATGCATCACCGTGCATAGTAGTCAACCTGGGACTAGCAAATTTCTGGCTATTATAAGTAGATTAGCCATCAGAAAAGAAGCTGGATGGCTGGCATATTGTGCCCATTGCTTTTCCTCCCTTCTGGAACTCCAGAAAGAAACTGAAAAGCTGCAGTGGTCCCAGATTCAATGCAAGTAGTCCTTAACATATGGCCACAATTGAACCCAAAATTACTAAGTGACACATTTGTTAAGTGAGGTTTGCTTCATTTTACAGCACGCTCTTTCTTAGCACAGTTGTCAAGTGAATCATTGCAGTTGATAAGTTAGAAACATGCTTGTAAGTGAATCCAGCTTCCCCCCTTCACTTTGCTTGTCAAAAGTTCGCAAAAGATAATCATGTGACCCCAGGACACTGCAACCGACATAAATATGAGCCAGTTGTCAAACATCTGTATTTTGGTCATGTGACCACGGGGATGCTGCAATGGTCATAAGTGTGAAAAATGGTCATAAGTCACTTTTTCAATGCCGTTGTAACTTTGAACAGTCACTAAATGAACTGTTGTAAGTTGAGGACAACCTGTAATAAAATAGCAAAGCACTTAGACTTATAGGGCTGCTTTTGCAGCCCTCTCAAAGCACTTTACAGAGTCAGCATATTGTCCCCAACAATCTGGGTCCTCATTTTACCCACCTGGGAAGGATGGAAGACTCAGTCAACCTTCAGCCTAGTGGGATTTGAATTGCCAAACTGCAGCTAGCAATCAGCTGAAGTAGCCTGCAGTACTGCACTCTAACCACTGTGGTACCTTTGGGTATATACTGTAGCTTTGGCTTATGTTACCAAACAGGTGGTGAAAACTGTTGCTTTTATTTTTAAAGGAGACAGAACGCAAGAATGTCTAGAGAAGCTCCGTTTTTATGGGATATTGCTAGATCTTACAGTTTCAGAAGCTGAGCAAGAGGATTAAAGCTCTATTAACCTATTAAGCCCAGGCTTAGGAGACTCAAGGTATTCTCATGCCACTTTGGTCACCCTCTTAGAGAAACAGGTTGTGGTGTGTGACGTTATACCATATATCACCAGGGCCGGATTTAGATGAAAAGAGGCCCTAGGCTATTCCACTTATGAGGCCCTTTCACCTCCCATTTTTAAGTTTGTAAATTACATGAGAGACAATAAAATACATCATTACTGTGATATATCAATATATATCAATATATATAGCTGGCCTCCCGACAGAGGGTGGCTCTGCTCTGCGGCAAAGGCAGCGAGGCCAGCCGCCTTCCCTGTTGCGCTCAGCTGCCCGGCTCGGCCCCCTCGCCCTCACCTGCCTGGCTGCTGGTGGGCTCCGCGTCGACAGGGTGGCTACTGGGAGCGGCCGCTCCTCTCACCCGACTGCCGGTGCCGGGAACGTGGGTGGGCTCCCCAACTGCCACGGCGCTGGAACGATCTTAACCAATACATTTTTATGTTTGTTTATTAGTCATATGCGTAGAATTTCTCCTTATTTTCAGTTCAGTGTTTTAGTGTTCACTGTTTTTAGAATAGTGTAATTTTAATTTTGCTAACAATTTGAATGTAGGCCCCTCTTGATCTTGAGGCCCTAGGCTGAAGCCTAGTTAGCCTATAGGAAAATCCAGCCCTGTATATCACGTATGATGACTTTTGACAGTAGGTCTCGGGGCATGTATAAACCATTAGGGCTCTAGCAAAAGCTGTATCATCCTAATAGTGCATGTCATCAAGTAGAGTTCAAATCAAGTAGCGTTCAAATTGTCACACTTGTAAAAATAAAATAACAAAGGGAAAATTCAAAATTTATTTATCTTACGGGGACCCCATGGGATGGGAAAGTAGACCCAAGGTCTGAAGAGACCTCAAGGAGTGGGAAGCAGAGTCTGGGATGCCTCGGGGATGATGAAGGCTGTGGAATACCTAGGCCAGGTGCCACCTAATGACCACACTGGGAAGAGCAAGGATGGGAATTGAAAAGCAAAGCAATCAGATGGGGGCCTCACTTAATGACTGTTACAATTTGCAGCCATAGTGGGCAGGTTCCATTACTGTTGTAAGACAAGGACCACCTGCATTGAATATTGAACTATTAAATCTCAGCTATTCCTTTTGTTTTGTTGTTTTATATTAACTTTATAATCACATCAATCACATGGCTGTGAAAAACCATCACAAAAATCCATAAAACACAATACATCATGACCATCCGCCATCAAAAGCCCCCCAGAACAATTCTTTTTTCTCTGCTCTCTGGAAAGCTTATACTGGAAGGGACAACCAAGCACATAGAAAAAGTCTACTCTAGAGAATTAGTGCCATTATGGAGAAGTATCACCTCCTCGTCTCACTCCTTCTGAGTTTGTGAAAATCCTGGGGAAGCTAAAGCCACTCTCTGCTTGATTGTATTAGAAAGATTATGGCTGAAGAAGGTGGTTGTGGGGATATCTGAATGCCAAGCCATGTAGGGCTTTGTAGGTGAAAACCAGCACTTTGAATTGTATTTAGAAGCCTATCAGCAGACTTCAGAAACCCCCTAATTGCAGATATAATGCACTGCTGATTATTAATATTTGCCACCATTCTGCACTAACTGAAGCTACAGGTGGTTTTCAAAGGCGCACCCTTATAATACACATTGAAATAGTTCAGGTGTATAGTAATAAGAGCATGAGTCACTGTAACAAAGTCCTACTGCCACAGAAGGGCCAAAATTGGTATATCAGGCACACCTGACACAAGATCCTTGGGCACAGCTTCTATCTCCCTGTTAACTGGAGCCATGAATGGTGGAGAACCTCCACATCATTCATTTGCTCTATTAAGGACAGTGCATCTCCCTCAAGTGATATTATTGGGATTAATCAAGTTCCTCAATGGAGAGTTAGTAAGTCTGTCTTCTAGCCTTTTCTAATGGCATTTAGATCCTAAGAACTTCCAAACATTGGGAGAAGAAGACTTCCATGGTATTATCAGTATGGCTCAGAGTGGTGATATAAAGCTAGATATCATCAATATATTAGGGACACGGTGGCTAAGTGACAAAGACGCTGAGCTTGTCGATCAGAAAGGTCAGCAGTTCAGCTGTTCGAATCCGTAGGACCGCGTAATGGAGTGAGCTCCCATTACTTGCAGTTCAAAAGCATGGGAAAATGCAAGTAGAAAAATAGGGACTATGTTTGGTGGGAAGGTAACAGCACTCCGTGCACCTTTGCCATTTAGTCATGCTGGCCACATGACCATGGAGACGTCTTCAGACAACTCTGGCTCTTTGGCTTTGAAACGGAGATAAGCACCTCCCCCTAGAGTCAGGAATGACTAGCACAAATGTGCCTGAGGAACCTTTACCTTTATCATCAATATATTGCTGATATTGTACCTGGCCAATGATTTCTCCTAGTGAGTTCAAATATATGTTACATAATAGGAGGGAGAGAATCAGTGTCTGTGTTTTGAACTTCTAGTAAGATAGCTCTCTAAGATAATATTATTTTTCTTAGGTCCTTGGCTACGAAAGAAAAACATGAAAATGAAAAAAGGCCCCGATCACAGTAAGATTGTCAATGATATAAAGAACACAGAGGTGGGTTCCTACCAGTTCGCACCTATTCGGTAGAACCGGTTCGTCAAATCTACCGAACCGGTTAGAAGAGGTTCCACCAATGGACCCGGAAAGCAGGCCACACCTACAGAAGAGGTTCCAAATAATTTTTGAAACCCACCACTGGTCCTTGGATATGATTATTCTACACTATCATGCTCATATTTATAAAACTCAGTGCCTCTGTGAAAGGTAAGGATGACTACTGCGTTTGTGGTGCAATCAGAACATTGCGTGTGTTGAAGTTGTTTTAACCCAAACCAAAGATGCCTTTTAAAAAACAAGTTTACATCATATTTTTATGCATGCCAGTGCTGTGTGTGAGGTAATTTAAAGTGGTTCTGACAAGTGTCGTTGGCATTTTCATATCCGGTCACATGGGCGGCAAGCCACTCCCATCTGGTCACATGGGTGGCAAGCCACTCCCACAAAGGAGGCCACACCCACAGAGTAGGTTCGAACAGTTTTTGAAACCCACCACTGAAAGAACAGCAGAAATAGACCCATAAACAAATAAGACAATAAATAAAAAAATTCAAATGCAAATTCAAGTCATGTTAAAAGCAGAAGAAAAGTCCAACATATGTAGAGCACTTGTCAAAATCAAGAAATGTAGGAAGTGGCCAGTACTAAATACAGTTGGCACAATTAGTAATGTAGGTACCTTTTATGACAGTGTTATGTGATATTTGAATGGGACACTGGATAACAGTGAAGTGCAGCTTCTAGGTTCTCTTTAAGACAGATCCACCACAAATTTAATATTGTAATCTACCCCTAAAGGAATACCAAAGCATGGATTATATAAACTAAGCCATCTGCTAGAAGAGGTTGTGTCTGAATGCAAGTCTCCATTCAAGGGCATTTAAAAGAACAGAGCAACATATGCAGGTAGTCCTCAACTTACGACCACAAATGAGCCCAAATTTCTGTTGCTGAGACAAGTGTTGAGTGAGCTTTGCCTCATTGTACAAGCTTTCCTGCTATGGTTGTTAAGTGAATACACTGCAGTTGTTGAGTTAGTAACATGATTTTAAAGTGAATCTGGCTTCCCATTGACTTTGCTTGTCAGGAGGTCACAAAAGTTGATCACATGACCCCAGGACATTGCAATCATCATAAATATGAATCAGTCGCCAAGCATCTGAATTTTGATACATGACCATGGAGATGCTGCAATTGTTATAAGTGTGAAAAATGGTCATACAGTAAGTCACTTTTTTAGTGCCGTTGTAACTTTGAACAGTGACTAAATGAACTGTTGTAAGTTAAGGACTACCTGTATTTTAAAACAACATAAAAATAACATTCAACATATTATTAATCTTATATGTTTCAATACTATCAAAATAATGTAAGGTTAGTCACACTTTTTAAATGCTGTGTACATATATTTCAGACGGATTTCATGTAGCTACTTTGATTATAGTGTTTTGGCTTCAGTGCTAAATGGGAGTGGACAGAAGAATAATCCCTTCTATGAGAACCCCCCAGCGGTGGGTTCTGCCACCCCTGGGGGGGGGTTCTGGTTTTACTGCTGGTTTTCTCGTTTGCATGCTGCACATGTGCACATTTGATGCTCGCTATGTGCTCATGTGCAGTGCAATAAAAATTGTTCTGCACATGCGCAGAAGCAAAAAACAAGATGGCAGCACCTATGGTGCCGCCCGGGGAACTGGTTTGGGGGCGTGGCAGGCCTGGGTCCCTGCCGGTTCCAGCAACCCAGGCTGTCAAACCACTACCAGTTTAGCCAAACCGGTCCAAACTGGTAGGAACCCACCACTTCGAACCCCTCTCCTTCTAGATAAATTCCAAACTATAGCTTAGATTTGTGCTTCAAATGGAGCAGAAACATATTGAAGCATCACAGTTATCATGAGATAATTGAGAATTGGAAACTCCTCAAGACTGTTCCTCTTACTGCCATTCCCCATAGTAATTGCAAGAGGAAACATTGTATTTAAATCTGGCAACCTTGAAATGAATGTAAAGTGTCTTTTTTTTCCCTTCATAAAATTTTATAACACTTGACCAAATTGTTTCATGCCAGGAAAGAAAAAAAAAAGCAAGTTTGTAAATCTAGCTTGCCAGCTTGCAAATCAGAAATTAGGACTCAATGTAGCATGTGCAGATGGCTCCAAGGCCGAGGGGAAATGCAGTTCAGTGTCTCGGCTAGAATGTGGCTTACTTCTCTAATCAATTTTCAGTGTTTCTAACATATGTTTCCTTTGGGAGGAGAATGGGTTGAGTGCGGCAGGAAGGTAGCAAAGGAGGTTGAGGAGCAAAGAAAGAACTGAACTGCTTAACTGTTCAGTTAGGTACCAATAGAAGAGAATATTTGTTGCTCAATGTTGAAATGAGCTTGGTACTCGCTGAGCTTGATAGTTTTCTTGCAGACATTTCATTTTAAAATTACAAAATAATGGGTATAATAACAAAATCTACTTCTGAAGGATTACATCAAAGAAAGCAAGGAATGGTTAACATTTAAAGAAGGAGAGGTCCTTGTGCTCTCTGAGCTTGCTCGTTTTCATGCAGACATTTCATTACCCAAACTAGGTAAAATCATTGGTGCTAGTAATGCAGGGGTATCAAACTGGCAGCTCGTGGACCAGATGTGTCATGCATAGGCCACGCCCACCCCAGCTCCGCAAAGGGGGGAAACATTGCAAAATGTCATGTGACATCAACGTAACATGGCAAGTTTGACACCTGTGTAGTAAGGAATGGGGTATATACAGGAATTCAGCCAGTTCGGACTGGTTCAGGTAGTTCTGGCGATCATTTGACCCTGCCCGCCCGCCTCTGCGATAGTCTGTCCTATATTTCCTTTGTTTGAAATCCAGCTGATAGGCACGGCAAAGTGCCTCAGCTGTTTTGCTTACAGGGGCTATAGTAGAAGGTAAGTTTTAGAGCCATTTTCAAAAGCACTGCACATGCAGAGAGTATGTGTTTGGAACGCAAAGTGTGCATGCGCACATAAAGCCTGCGCTCAGTGGACCAGTTGTTATACCAGTTGAATCCCACCACTGGGTATATAGGAAGACCATTCCTTACTCCCACTGATGAAGTTATCCAATTTAAGTAATGAAATGTCTTCAAGAAAACAACCAAGCTCAGACTGCACCAAGGACCCGTCCTTTCAACCCTGAGCTACAAATATTTTCCTTTATCAAAGAAGGAGGGATAATCAAAGGACTTTGTATGGATTTTTTTTTAAAAAAAAAACATGTTCTTAAAGTAACTGAGAATAGCTAAACAAGAATATTTTTTTCATGGAATGTGTTAGGAAACTGTGCAGCCAGTGTCTAAATGAAGTCAGTGACATTGGCACAAATTTGCAGTTTTATAAATAAATAAATATATTTTACAACTATACGCACAGCAAACTAGATAATCAGGCAAACGGGGCATCATCAGGTAAATCAACACAGCAGGAACATCATGAGGTAAATTACAGAACACCCAGAATACACACAGAAAAAAAAGTAGGGGAAAAGTGGGAAACTTCCTTCCACACCTTTAGCAATCAATCACAGCACAGATTATTTCACGCAGGGGCCAGCAATCTACAATCGATCAACCACAATTTTGTGTTCTGGCTCACCTCACAACCCCACTGTTCCAGTTACTAAATTTAAATTTCTGAAGAGAATGGAATTAAAAATAAAAGTTATTAAATTATCTGCAGCAAAACCAAAATGGGAAGGAATATTTTAGAAATCTGAATTATCTGAGTGATATGCCATTGCATGGAACTGAAATGAGGTGTTAATAAATTATACTTTTTATCAAGATATTTACAAATGGTAAGGCTGAAAATACAGGAGAATGTCTTGAACCTGATGAGTTGGAAATTGCAGTTGTCCCCGAGTGGGATAGTCTAACTGCTGATATTAATAGATTATTTCAGCCGCATAGCATCTTTGCTGTGGTTATTTCACAGGTATAACAGTAGGTTTATGGGTTTACTTCAAAGTGTCATTTTTACCCTACTAGACTTGGGTCTCACTTACTTCAGGACTGATTCTTCTGAAACAATTGGTCCATTTGGGGGAGAAAGTGGAAAGAAGTTGACAAGCAACAGGGAGAAAGCAGAACTATTTAGCTCATGTTTTGCATCTGTCTTTACACAAAGGAAAAAAACAGTCCAACCTATCAAAAACAGCACCCCAAAAAACAGATTAGGAACATAAGTTAAAATAGGGAACAAAATGGTAAGTGAGCACCTGTCTACCCTAGACAAGTTCAAATCACCAGGATTGGATGGATTACACCCCAGGGTCTGAAGGAATTGGCAGACGAGTTTTCAGAACCACTGAACTATATCTTTCAGAGATCCTGGAGCACTGGGGAACTGCCAGAAGACTGGAAAAGAACTGATGTGATCTTCAAAAAAGGAAAAAAAAATAGATCCAGGAAACTACAGACCTGTCAGCCTGACTTCAATACTAGGGAAGATTCTGGAAAAGATAATCAAGCAACAAATTAGTGAACACCTAGAAGTAAACAAAGTAATAACCAAAAGCCAACATGGGTTTGTCAAAAACAGATGATGACAGACTAATCTTATTGCATTCTTTGACAAAGTGACAAAATTAGTGGACCAGATTTCAGCAAGGCATTTGATAAAATAAACCATAACCTACTACTAGATAAAATAGAAAAAATGTGGGTTAGATAGCATCACCACCAGATTGATTCATAACTGGCTGACCTACCAGACTCAACACGTAGTCCTCAAAGGAACTGCATTTACATGGAGGGATGTATGTCGTGGAGTACCCCAAAGCTCTGTTTTAGGCCCAGTACTCTTCAACACCTTCATCAATTATTTGGATGAGAGGATAAATGGGAACTCATCAAATTTGCAGGTGACACCAAGCTGGCAGGAACAGCCAACGCTCCAGAAGATAGGCTTAAGAAGGATCTTGACAAACTTGAATATTGGACACTATCTAACAAAATGAAATTCAATGGTGAAAAAGTAAGGTTCTATATTTAGGCAAGAAAAACAAAATGCACAGGTACAGTATATGTAATGCCTTGCTCAGCAGTAGTAACTGTGAGAGGAATCCTGGAATCCTAGTGGACAACCATTTAAATATGAGCCAGCAGTGTGCAGCAGCTGCCAAAAAACCCAACACTGTTCTAGGCTGTGTAAACAGAGGGATAGAATCAAGATCACATGAAGTGTTAATACCACTTTATAATGCCTTAGTAAGACCACACTTGGAATACTGCATTCAGTTTTGGTTGCCATGATGTAAAAAAGATGTGGAGACTCTAGAAAGAGTGCAGAGAACAGCAACAAAGATGATTAGGGGACTGAAGGCTAAAACATATGAAGAACAGTTGCAGGAACTGGATACATCTAGTTTAATGAAAAGAAGGACTAGGGGACACACGATAGTAGTGTTCCAATATCTTTAGGGGTTGCCACAAAGAAGGGAGAGTCAAACTATTCTCCAAAGCACCTGAGGATAGAACAAGAAGCAATGGGTAGAAACTAATCAAGGAAAAAAGCAACTTAGAACTGAGGAGGAATTTCCTGGAAGTGAGAACAATTAATCAGTGGAACAACTTGCCTCCAAGGTGGCGCAGTGGTTAAAGCAACTTAGAACTGAGGAGGAATTTCCTGGAAGTGAGAACAATTAATCAGTGGAACAACTAAGAGCCAAGGTGGCGCAGTGGTTAAATGCAGCACTGCAGGCTACTGCTAGATCAGCAGGTCAGCGGTTCAAATCTCACCGGCTCAGGGTTGACTCAGCCTTCCATCCTTCCGAGGTGGGTAAAATGAGGACCCAGATTGTTGGGGGCAATATGCTGACTCTCTGTAAACCGCTTAGAGAGGCCTGAAAGGCCTATGAAGCGGTATATAAGTCTACTGCTATTGCTATTGCTATTGCTATTGCTCCAGAAGTTGTGAATGCTCCAACAGTGGAAGTTTTTAAGAAGAAATTGGATAACCATTTGTCTGAAATGGTATAGGGTTTCCTGCCTAGACAGGAGGTTGAACAAGAAGACCTCCAAGGTTCCTTCTAATTCTGTTATTCTAATCTATCCTGAAAGGATTCAGGACATTCTGTGAAGATCTTCCCAAAAAGAGATATTTAGAATCCCAAACCTATGCAAAGTTAAGGCAGTAGGGACTCCAACCCTTGGCAATTCTTCTCAATAGCAGTGCAAATGGTATGGGATAAATTTCACCCTGACAGTGATATCCCAGTGGAATTGAAATAAATGCTGTAAAACCTAGAATTTAAAAATAAATAAAAACAAGTAATGTGCATTGGGAATAATGTAAAATAGTAATGCTGTAAGTGTAGATGGTAACTCAAGAAATGATACTATAAGCTGTTTAACCTGTTTAACAGGAATGTTAGACTAATTCTTTGTGTGATGATTTTTTTTAAAAAAAGTGTTCCTGCATACAAAGGAAATATAGCAAGCATGTATGTAAAAAAAAAAAAAACCCACCAAAGGCTTAGTGTGTATTGTTTTCTTGGCAAGGTATTTGAAATGGTACAAGAGGTGACAATGAACAATATTTGTTGAATTGAATTGAACAGCTGCAGTGTGACTGTTTTCCAGGCAGTTAGCTCAGGTCATATTTGTTTGCTCTTCATCAAGGCATTGAGATAGGCATGAATGTGAGAAAAAAATGTTTATTGTACTTTTGTTGATTTAAGGAAAGCATACACTAAAGTGAATAGGCTTAAATTGTGCTTTGAATGAATATGGAGTTGAAACTTGCTTGCTGAATGTGATAAGAATGGCACACGATGGAAGCAAAGCATGCATGCAAATATGGGGAATATGTAGCAAATAATTGAAGAGCAGTAAGACAAAGATGTGCGGTCTCTGCTTATTTGTTTAATGTATTTATGGGTAAATGAAAGCGGGTGGTAACATTAGAGACGTGTTGGCTGGGGACATGAATATCTGTGCATGCAAATCATGCTGTGTTGTTTGCTTAGAACCTGAAGGATTTGCTTCAAATGGGAGATGGGCTATATAACATGCAGTGAGGAGTGTGAATCTGAAAATTAATATCGAACATTGTAGTAATTTGACAAGGAAAAAGGAGTAGTGGACAATTGCAAAGTATGCATAAATGGCAATTTATTTTTAAAAAGTGAATGAATATCTATACCTTCGTAGACTGTTAAATTTAAAATGGGAAACAAATGAAGACATTTTAATAAATGCCAATACTGTTTTTAAAAAAAGCAGTTGGAGGCAGATGGTTTGTTGTGAAGTATCAAAGAGGGAAAATGGTTGTGTAAAAGAGTTTGCTTCTGCCTACTTTGATATAGGGAAACAAATTTGGGTACCTAATAAAGTGAGACTGAGAAATGTGAAAAGTGAGTTTGATACAAGAAAAAAGAGGTAGAGTCTTAAATGTATAGGTGCTGACTAATAACCATAGAGTACCAAAGAAATTGATCAGTGTGAAAGGAATATATTAAGGTGGTGTGTTCATCTAGAGGCAATGAATGAATGAGGATTTAATCATAAAACAAATACATGAAGAGCAGAAGGGGAGACGGTTTATGAGAAGGTTATAGTTGGATTGAGCCAATGAGAAAAGAGAAAAGGAAGAATTTTGAAAAATAAAGTAATAAATGAATTGATAGAAGCAAGAACCATTTGCAAGATTTTGTTGTGGTTTGCCAGCAGCCTGCGGAACTGGCAGCAGAGTTGGACAGTGATGAGGTTGGGGAGGAACATGGGCCAGTCCTGGACTCTGGGAAAGGTTTGGATGAAAGCTCTGTGTTGGAGGCAGAGAGGGGGTGAGGCCATCTGGTAATTATTTGCTGCCTCCAGAGCCTCCAGAGTCTGACATCAGCGAGGCAGAAGAACAGTGGGAGCCTGTTCCCAGTGTGTGCATGCGCAGAGCTGCCAGAAGGGAAGAATAAGTAAGAAAATAGGGTCGACTCAGGAGTAAGGCTCGGGAATGGCCCCTCTAATAGAAGAGGAGCAAATGGGATGTGAGCATTTGCAGGAAGCAATTAGTTCATCTGGTTGGTTCAAGCTTTGAAAAGTTATGTTTGACTGTTATGTTTGGCCTTGCTCTGCATTTGGCAATTAGGTCTCTGGCAGCATTCCAAGGAAGATAAGTTTGGTGTTTATCAACATTCTTCTGAAAGACTGTGGACACTCGAGCAGACATCTGTTGGAATCTTCCCAGACTGTTTGTGAAGCATTGCGGACTGTGAATGGCCATAATTCACAGCTGTATAAATAAAAGAGGGTTTTTGAGACTAAGATTGTGATTTATGCTTTCTCAAGAAGCCTAGGTCAGAATAGGTTTAGAAAGTGTGGAGAGATAGAGTGAACAATGTTGACATAGTTCTAGCTATTTTTTTTTTGTCTTTCTTAACCCATGCCAATAAATAAAAATAATTCTGAAAAGAATAGCATAATAGATATTTACACATGTATGTTTTAAAAGGAAATATCAAAGCAGCAAACTTGTTAAATTTAATGAGCTTATCCCTAAGGAAGTATGCATAAGACTGTGTTATTTAGACATTCAAAATCCACACCAAAATGAAAGCAGATCTTATTAATCCTTTCAGGACTTTTATTTTGAATGGTGATATTAATGCTTTACAGAATTATTGATTAATGTCATTTAGAACCAAATCAGGATTGTTAATTATTTTCATAAAGCACACACATTGTTTTTAGGAAGATCTATTAGAGCAGACAAGGTAAAGGGAATTTTTTAAAACTCAGCAGTTCACCATAAAATACAAATGAATCTTTTTTCCCCCAGAAATTCAGAAAAACATTAGCATTATATAAGGTAGTATCGATGGTTTAATTAAAACCAACGCATCCACTAGGAGACAAAAATCCATCCAGAACAATAAACATAAATAACACTTTTTGACTTCTGCCACCAAATCAAATAACTTGTTAATTACAAGAAGATGAACAACTGCTGAGATAGTTTTAAATATAGACTATCAATAGAATGTGATAACATCCAATATAATCAAGAAATGTTTTAGATGAGCCCAGGTTCACACACAGGAATACTGTCAGAGGATTTTAAAAGACTGACTGACTGACTGACTTACTCATTTACTTACTTACTTACTTACTTACTTTCCTCCCTCTCTCACTCTGGAGTAAATTGAAAAACCCATAAAAATTTAGTAAAGAATTAATCTTATAATCAAAAGCACCAGCATTTTATATCACTTTCATATCAAGGTTTTCAGTCCAGATTGTGGTATCATTTCTAAAATAAGAGTGGTGGGTCCATCACATGTGAAAGGTCGTATTTGCTTTGGAAGCCTCTTTATTTGGCCAATTTTGGTGGACCAATTGTCTTTATGAAGAGATATTTGGGTTACCAAGGTTTTCGATTATAACATAGGAAGAACCGTTAATTTTTGCTGACTTTTAAATTAATGGATGCCAGGTGCTATGAGATGGGGAAGAGAGAGTGGGCAATAGAGTTTGGCCAGAGAACAAACATTAAAATAGTAACAGGCAGAGTGTGCTATGGTCAGAGGCTATAGCATGACTATTACATGGAGAGGAAGCTTGCTGTGATTGGCTTCCCTTCGTTTAAGTTATAATCTAACTATGGGAATTTAGGTATCAATGAAGATGGCCTAGTCATCCTAAAGGTTCACTTTTTTAAATGCCAAATTAATTGCAAGTTAAAAACTCTAATATCCATGGCTGTTTCTGGTTGAAATTATTGAGCTGGCATGTATTGCAAATATCTACATGAGAGAAGAGGGAGGAATTAACCAATGGAGCTTTGTCCATTGTTGGCCTGGCTGTAATTTCTGGGAAGTCTATCCCATTGACCAAAAAAACAGTCCAACAGTCTGACAGTTTTGACCGATGGTTGCTGTATTTGGGTGACAGAGACAGCATATGAATAATGCTAATCTACTCCATTTTCCAAACAAGCCTTTTTGAGTTAGTGTAAATTCTGGCAAATCAATGGATCATCCTAGACTTCTTGTCACAGAAAATGTCATTGTTCATGCAGAAGGTTCCCAAGTCTAATGTCTACCATGACAGCTATGGACCTATTTTACTTGGTATCCGTCCCCCGATATTTGTGTGGTAGGGCAAATGTAATGTTAGTTTTGGTGTTAGCGATTTGAAAGTGGAGATTTCTGTACATTTGTTGCCATGGACAAACTCCCAAACTAGTTTTAACTAGCAGCTCCTATACCCTTTGCAAGGTTGGAAGACTAGTTAAAATAATCTCAAAGGATCCTCATAGTTTTCTGAATGGTCTTGGAAAATTACTGCCTACTCTGTCACTACCACTACCGTGCTGGCTCATGAATTCTGAGAGTTGAATTCCACAGATTGTAAAGTTGCAATAGTTGCCCATCTCTGGGTTAAGTCCTGGCTGATTAGTGAAAAATGAAAATGGCTCAGGTAATTGTGCTATTGTTCTTTCTATTCTCCCTGACAGAGCTGAGGTAAACCCAGGTTCTTGGTTTATCAGGTAACTGAGGGCTGTCAAGCAGTGAGGTAGAAGTTGGAAACATAAATGGAGGAACCTCCATCATGATCCAAAACAAACATGGAGGCAGATCTCTCTTGCATGTCCATTTAAATTGGTACTCTGCCAGTGAGTGCCACAAAAAGAGCTCATTTTTCTCTTATTATATACACTGTTAAAATATCTGATATAATATCAGAACATGTCAATGATGCCTTCCTATATTGTGCTGCATCCTTCTTGATACATTGAGTGAAGGTAGCTGGAATCATCAGAGGCTTGCTGTGAACAATTTTCATTATTCTCTGCATTCTGATTTAGATATCAGTGTTGGAGCAACTGCTTGTCAAATTCATATGGAGTTTTTTCCCACTCTTGTGAATCTTGAGGATGCAGATAGGGGATGCATCAAAATGAGGGCTACCATTTGGTTGCTCAATCTCTGCTCTTTCTGATTGATTAAATTGCCTAGTTTGTGAGTGGGCCCATGGTTAATGGAGATACGATCAATGCCTCCCTGAGTCCTGGATGTTTTCCTCTCTGCTTAAAGGAGGTAGTTGTAAGAACTTTATTGAAAAAAATATTTCTCTTGACCTGGAAGATATTTTAAATTATAGGGGAGTTTTAAATATTTCATTCTAGGATCAGTACATCAGTACATCAGTACATGTCCAGTTAGATCTGAATGAACCTGATTTTCTGGATACATTTTAATCAGGATTTCACTTGGAATATGATATTGAGACTGCTTTGGTCAAATTGGTAAAACATCTATGTTGGCCACCAAATGCCCCTGCTACCATAGTTTTCTTGGATTTTTCACACTTTCACTATAAAGACCACAGTAGTGGGTCACCTGGATGAGGTAGGCCCTGGGAACACTGATGCGCAGTGGTACTTATGAAGACTATGGCTAGAAACTGGAATTGAGACATCACTGATCAACAACTAGATAACTAGTGTCATTAATCTATGAGGTTACTTTTTTTCTAGGCTGTTTCCATGAAATGTTGGCGAAGGTCATTTAGAATTTTGGAATACAATCAGTCTGCAGCAAGGATCTGAATGAGGAAGAACGAAAGTAAAGCCTGACAAGCTACTGTTGGTGAGGATAAAGCAGCACTCTGAAACTGATATAAAGTGTGTTCTGGTTTAATGTGTATTTTCCCCAGAATGAATTTGTTCACTGCTTTAGAGTGATCTTGACCAGTTACACATCAATGGATTGCCAGGTAGGAGGATTAAGAGAAAGTGTGTACAGTCATGGCTACCTATGAGAAGAAGTAAGATTGATTAATACTACATCCATCCATCTAGAGGGGAGCTGCTGCCAGTTCGGACCAGTTCAGGCAAACTGGTAGTTCTGAGCAGTAACTGGCCCCACCAACCTGCCCCAGTGCTATCTCATCCTATATAATAGCCATGTTTTTTGTTGCCATGCACATACACAGAAGTGCACACTCACAGTTTTGGTTCTGGACAAATTGGGTGTTACATTATGTGACGCCCACCTCTGCATCCATCTATCCAATCTATTTATCCATCTGCCTGTCTGTCCGTCCATCCATCCATCATCTATCTATCTATCTATCTATCTATCTATCTATCTATCTATCTATCTATCTATCTATCTATCTATCTATTTATCCATGCATCCATCTTCTCTATCCATACATCCTTCTAATCAATCCATCTATAGCCATCATATATTCTTCCTTCCTTCATTCCTTTGCATCTATCTATCATCAATCTATCATATATCATCTATTATCTAATCTCTAACATCTATCTAGCCATCTATCTATCTATCTATCTATCTATCTATCTATCTATCTATCTATCTATCTATCTATCTATCTATCATCTATCTATCTATCTATCTATCTATCTATCTATCTATCTATCTATCTATATCATCTATCTATCCATGCATCCATCTTCTCTATCCATACATCTTTCTAATCAATCCATCTATAGCCATTATCTATTCTTCCTTCCTTCATTCCTTTGCATCTATCTATCTATCTATCTATCTATCTATCTATCTATCTATCTATCTGTCATCTATCATCTATCATCTAATATCTAACATCTATCTATCTATCTATCTATCTATCTATCTATCTATCTATCTATCTATCTATCTATCATCTATCATCTATCATCTATCATCTAATATCTAACATCTATCTATCTATCTATCTATCTATCTATCTATCTATCTATCTATCTATCGAATGTATCCAGCTATCTATCCAGATATGTATCATCTGCTCCACTGACCATACTAACAACCTATTTCAATCCTTCAGCTGAATTGATGGAGTTTAGAGCAGAACGAGCTGAGGGTATTCAGTCAATGCACAGAAAAATCTGAAGAGGGTTAGTTTATGGCAGCTTCACATTCATCTGCTTTATAGGCTCTTCACCCAGGTATGACTCATATTCTGAAATAAAGAATAACATGTTTTTTAAAAGAAACAAATAAAATGGAACTCATTTTGAAGTGTGGATTACTAGAATCAATAGGCTGTATTTTATTGCTTTTTAAAGATGTTTATTTTGGATCTATCAATTCCTGAAACTCAAATAATTCAAAAATTCAATTTGATCATAAAACAATTTGTTCAGGTCGGCTTATATACTAGAAAAGCGTTATGAAATTACATGGGCTTCACTTGGAGGTAAAATAAGAAAAGATGTAATGACTTCTAAGGTCTTCCTTTTTCAAACATCTGTTTTTCTATAGATCTGTTGATTCTTTGTAATTAGCAACATCAATGCATGTACAACAAATGCAGGAGGAAAAAGTCAAATAAGTAAACACCTGAGTATTGTGCTTTGCTTTGCTTTTGCTTTGGTGTAAAAGTCTTCACGCTTGAGACTGGCAGGTGATGAAGCTCATGTGAGGTTACACGGAGCAGAGGAAACCACGGAAGGGACTCCAAACATGAATCTTCATTTAAACTGATCAGATACATCAATATTTTTATCAAGGGGTTTATCATGGCTTCCCAAATAAACATTTAGACCTCATGGGAAGTATGAGTTGTTAGTGATGCAGTGTGGCAGAACAATATTTTAAAGCCTGCTATTACAAATGTTTTTCATCTTATTCATATCTCTTTACTATCTCTTGCAATATGTGATTACCCATAGTAATAATTTGAAGTCACTTGAACTAGAAAAACTTTCTCAACTTTTTTTATTATGCAATTAAACAATTGTACTGAGTGCTGACATATCTTTTACCTCTTAAAAGATGCAGGTTGCTTTTTCATTTAAACGAAATCTAGCAGGAGGGAGAGAAGGACAGAAGGAAGGAGGGAATTGGCAAATTTAAAATTAAAAGATACTTGTCTGACAGGTTGTAAAGGCTTCTTGGGAGAACTTCCTGTTCTGGTCTGGAGCTTGACCAAAAGGAATTAAAAAACAAACAAACATGTGATGGCTTCATAAATAATCTGTCCATTGTAGAGAACAGGAATATAGACAATATAGTCTTAAGGTAAAGGTAAATGTTCCCCTCACACATATGTGCTAATTGTTCCCAGCTTTAGAGGGCAGTGCTCATCTCCATTTCAAAGCCAAAGAGCCAGCGCTATCTGAAGATGTCTCCATGGTCATGTGGCTAGCATCACTAAATGTCAAAGGTGCACGGAACGCTGTTACCTTCCCACCAAAGGTGGTTCCTATTTTTCTACTTGCATTTTTTACATGCTTTCGAACTGCTAGGTTAGAAGAAGCTGGGACAAGTAACAGAAACTCACTCCACTATGCGGTGCTGGGAATTCGAATCGTCAAACTGCCGACCTTTCTGATCAACAAGCTCAGTGTTTTAGCCACTAAGCCATCACATCCTAAGTCTTAAGGACAGCCATTTGGACTTGGCCAGGGAATCCAGTATTAATTCTTTCCTCAGCTATAGATTAACTGTAATCTTCAGCAGGCTTATACTTTGTTCTGTAAAAACATCAGTGGCTACTTCACATGGTTATGAAACATTGCAAAGCAATTTTGCATATGGCCTTTTGTGGAACAATATTAAATGATTAGAAAAATGAGCATTGACTAGCTTGATGCAAGGTCTGGGGCATGGTTATTGATGGAAACTATGACAATATCACCTTATCATACTGCCCAATGGAAATAACATAATTTGCATCATTTCCATAATGATGTCATGGTGCCCATCATATTATTTGACCCTTCCTGTCCCTCGTTCTGTGGATATCCATGATCTACAGCCCAAATTGAAGTGCTGCTTCCTTTGAAAGACGATTTCTGCTTTTCTTTCTGCATCAGTGATGTTAATTTGGGGATTATGAAAAATTGCCTAAAGCCAAATGTTAAGCAATCTGTATTTTCCACCACTTTTTCTTTAAACACTATTTATTTATTTAGTTACAATATAAATAAATCATATCTACTGATTTATATTCCCCCCCTCCTTTCTGCCTCTAGGGCACTCGAGGCAGCTAACAATAAAAACAAAACGTACATGCTTAAAATGCTATGTGAAGAGTTAAAATCACTCTCAGAACTCATTCAAACTACCTGGAGAAAAAAAAGTTTTGACTTGCTTCTGAAAACGAAATCAGTGGGGGCTGAGTGCAATTTGTTTGTGAGTAACACAGGAGCAAGCCATTTTGTGTGTGCCGAACAAATTGGTCTCAGAAAGTGAGAGCAGTTTGAAGAGGCCTCTTCTGCTAAATTTAAAGTCTTGAAAGGTTCATCTTGAGAGTGGCAGGCTCTCAGATACTCAAATCCTAAACCATTTGTGCCTTGAAAGGTTAAAGCAATTCCTTCAATTGTACTAGGAAAACAATTGGCAACCAGTTTGCTCTTCAGCATGGGCACAGTATATTTTGACACTGAGCTCCTATTATTAGTTTAGCTGCTACCTGTTACCCAGATGAGGTTTCTGGGCAATATCCATAGTCAAGTTGAGATACAATAGAATATAGAATAACAAAGTTGGAAGGGGCCTTGTAGGTCTTCTAGTCTAACCTCCTGGTTAGACAGGAAACCCTACACCGCTTCAGACAAATGGTTATCCAACATCTTCTTAAAAACTTCCATTGTTTAAGCGTTCACAACTTCTGGAGGCAAGTTGTTCCCCTGGTTAATTGTTCTGTCAGGAAATTTCTCCTTAGCTCTAAGTTTCTTCTCTCCTTGATTAGTTTCCAACCATTGCTTCTTGTCCTACCCTCAGGTGCTTTGGAGAATATCTTGACCCCTCTCTTCTTTGTGGCAACCCCTGAGATATTGGAACACTGCTATCATTTTTCCCCTAGTCCTTCTTTTCATTAAACTAGACATATCCAGTTCCTGCAACTATTCTTCATATGTTTTAGCCTCCAGTCACCTAATCATCTTTGTTGCTCTTCTCTGCACTCTTTCTAGATTCTCCACATCTTTTTTATATCATGGCAACCAAAACCGAATGCAGTATTCCAAGTGTGGCTTTACCAAGGCATTACAAAGTGGTATTAACACTTCACGTAACACTTCAATGTATACAAGGTATGAAGTCATCATGGTAATACCTTATTTAGATTATATGAAGGTACATCAAGGTACATGAAAACAATGACAAAATGCTTGAGGATATATAAAATGTACAATTACCCCAAACTTACTCAGGTAAAATTGTCCTTCCTTTTCCCTTTGTAATTCTGATTTTAAAATAGCAATGTCATTCAGCACCAAAAGACTTATTAATAAGGAGGAAAATTTCTAGTGAAGGATTATCATCTTGATCAGTTTCATGAAAAATTTCATTAAATCTTATCCTGAATATCATCCAAAACTTTGCCAGCAAAACACTAGATAAAACAGGTTGCTTTCTAAGAGTGGACGACTAGAAAAATTCATTACCTCATTAAATACTTTGCCCCTAGCCCAAATTATGACATAAATTAATCAGTTGTGAGAAGGAAAGAAATCCTTCCATAATTATATTTATATTTAAATATAATATTTATCTATTATTCTACTACTTGCTTTGATATAAGGGTTGCATTTGTGATTAATTCATTTCTTAGGGTGGCGAATCTTTTAAAAATACTATTTTTGCTAGAATATTTCTCCATGTTCCAACTTTTTCATGTCCAGTTTGAACAGCTGATCTGATTTCTTAAAACTCATTTTTTTTTCCTGATAATAGATTTAAAATCTATCCCATTCCCAGAATACTAGGACCAGAGGTTCTAATGAAATTAAATCTTGGAAGAATCAGGATTGACAATGTGCAATTAACTTTGGAATTTGCTGCCATGAGATTTGTAGTGACCGGTACCAGCTTGGTTGAGTTCAAAAATGGATTGGATTAATTCATGACAGCCTTGGAGATCAACAGCTCTTAAGACTAGAAATCCATCTGCTGGGAATCTAGTTGACTTTCTTGTGTGATGATTGGCTACTGTGACATCCAGCAGAGAAATGTACATAATGCTCTTGCCTTCTATTTTCCCCACAACACCAATCCTGTGAGGTAGGTTGGGCTGAGAGAGAATGATGGACCCAAAGTCACCCAACTGGCTTCCATGGCTAAGGCATGAAACTCACACTCTCTCATATTTTTAAGTCCTACTTCTTCAACACTGCGCCCAACTGGATCTCCTCCTTTTGCTATATAGCCAGGTTTTTCAATTGCTCCAGTAAATGATAAAACTATCATTTGACTTAGATGACTTAGTTCCTAAATTGCTCCTACATGTAAGAAAATGCATTTTTATTAGTTGCTCTCTTCAAGCATAGCACAACACAGCACAACTTTGCCAATTGTTTCCCACCTCCAGATGTAACATTTGCAAGGGGACTAGGTAGAACATTCTTCTCGGAGCATGAATTTGGTTCTTTCATGGAAAGAAGCTAGATTCTAAACCAATCAAACTTGTATCTGTTGGAAGAAGAAAAGGACAAAATGACTTTTACTCACAGTCACTCCATACTATGCAGATCCCAATATCTAGAAATGGGAATAGGAGGCAGCCAGCCTATATTTTGGTTTGGGGGTAAAAAGGAAATCAAAGAAATCTTTTCACATTGATAATTGCAAGCAGTCTGGTTATGCCTCTAAAAGCAAGGACTTCTTTAATTTATTCTCATGCAATGTTTTTTTCTTTATTGTAAAATATAGCTACTATATCCAGTAGTTGGGAGTTCACAGTGTGATAAATTACTAGGTTCTTAATAATACCTTTTCTTTTAACACAGAGTAATACTGTATCATTAACATTGTCATTGTTCAAATATCTGCGAGACTATTTGGTTGGGAAGGCAAGAATCCCTCACAAATGCAATCTTACAGAAAACATTTTCCTATAAGACTAATCCACTTTTCAACCTTAGCATTTTTTTAAACTGCAATTCTTAGCTAAAACAAAACTCACAGTGTATGTTTTAGCAGGTCATAGATTTAAAGCCATGTTTTCAAAGTGCAACTTTTAGAGTTGCACGCTTAATGTGTACAATATCTTTAAATGGGTGAATGTATGCTACAAATACAGAGAGACAGAGCAGAAATGCAATGAACTCAGGATGATCACCTGCAAATTTGCCAGACTGATTTGCTATTTTTGAGCCCTAGCCTGCAATTCACATTTTATTCTCTTGCCTGGTGCATTAATGAAGACTCTGTTCCACTGACAGTCTCCTTCTCGATCAAGACATTCCTCTTATCTCGAGCATAGCTGATTCTTATCATAGTGCAGCTATTACCCCCGTAGCATTTCTGTTCTATATGGTCCTGGAGATGTATGAATATCCAGGTGAATTGCAAAGTACTAATATAGAGATTAATTAAATCGGTATAGTCAAGCATAAATAATCTTTCCTGTTCCCAAGGCATGTGGGTATGTGTATGTTACCCCTGCAACACTGTGCCTTCAATCTTCGAGCTGGAAGTTGCATTTCTCTCTAATGACAGGTTGAAAAGTAGTCAGCTATTCTTCGAATCATTTGTAGAAACCAGCAGGATAAGACATTAACAAGCTTAAAAGGCATTACCTGTCTAGTCCTACCAGGAGGTTTATGCTGACTGTAGGGGTTTCACATATCTCTTGTACTTTCATGAGGGAATTAGTTAAAATTGCCATAGTGGAAAGTATTTGATTTAGATTAATCTCGCTTTCCCAAGCAGTGGAGACTCATTATTCTGATTGGCTGTTCTACCCATATACTGCCCTTAATGCTTCATCTATACACTCAAGGGGGGAAAAAGCCTTCCATGCAAAGCTCTCACTGGATAAGTAAAACAGATCGTTATTAGCTTTGCAAGAAAAAAGCCTTTAAAAGCCTAAAATAAAATGTAAAAACCTGGGGAAAAATATGTGTAATGTACCGAACATTCACAATTAGGGCAAAAGTCACTCCTTCCTCTTCTCTTCTAGACAGCTGTTAATTGGGCCTTTTAAATCTAAAAATCCCCAGTTGTGACCATGTGAGCTGCTTGTTAAGTGTACATCACCTTTCGGAGAAGGTGAGACCAGCCAAAGGTATGCAAGTGCAATCCTAGACAGTCACCTTCTTTAATCTTTTTTCAGATGTGTGGGAATGCATTTCCCCAAATTCCAGTGTTGGGAGTTGGGGAATTGTAATCCCAAAACATATCTGGGTGGTATTATGTAGAAGAAGACTGTTAGAAGCATTTAGAAGCATTTGGAATAAATCCCACTACATAGAGAAAAGCCATATCATCTGGATGGTTGTAATTAAATATAGGTAAAGGTTCCGCTCGCACATATGTGCTAGTTGTTCCTGACTCTAGGGCGCAGTGCTCATCTCCATTTCAAAGCCGAAGAGCCAGCACTGTTTGAAGATGTCTCTGTGGTCATGTGGACAGCATGACTAAAAACCAAAGGTGCGTGGAACGCTGTAAATTAAATATACTTTCATGAAAATATTAACTGTTATTATAAGATAGTCCTCAGCTTACAACCAGTTAGCCACCATTATAAGTTCCAACCGACCGATTTGGAAGGTATTTACGACCCAGATTTGAAGCTCCGATGGTGTCTCTTCCCATGTGGTCACATGACCATACTTCGGATATTTTTGACAATCGGGCTGCAATAATGGCTGTTTGCAGTGTCCTGTGGTCACATGATCACCATTTTATGACAATTTGTCTAAAAACCAGCATTTACATCCAGTTTTCAGTAAAACTGTACCCTTAGAAAACCAGTGGTTTACTTAGTAATTGCAATATTTGCTTTATGAAATTGATTCTCTTAATGACAAATCACGAATTCAGGTTGATCATGAGTTACGACTGTAATGAGTAGGCTCCATTACAGTCATAACTCAAGGATTACCTGGAGTGAATACCAACCTTAATATATTTTGGTGTCCACATTTCTGTTTTGATCTTAATGTCAAGGAGAGATACATAAAAAAATATTTAGAGATATTGCAGCTCTAACATTTCCACTATACTTATTGGCCTGACATTTCCCAGGTATGGATCGGAAAAAGCCACCAGAATTTTCCAGTTTCTTCATTAGAAACGAGAACTGATACTGAACTATAAACTCTGTAAGACCAGCTAAGTTGGTGTTCCTTGTCACTACACTCAGAACAGAAGCTGAAAGAGCAAGAAAGATGAATCAGGGAGAACAGCCCATCCTGTCATTAACCCAGATGTGAGCTCTTTTTACATTAAAGGTGAGGAAATTCTACCCAAATTTTCATTTTGACAGAGGAAGTTACTTGGATGAGTAACAAAACATCTCAGTTTTAATAAACTTTGGTCCAGTTGCCATAATTTAACCTTTTAAGATACCTTTGGCCTGGATGATTGAATCTTCATTTACATGTTGCCAGGGAAGTGTAACACAGTTTTATTTGACTTCAGAAGAAACTTTTTCAAAAAATAGTTGAAAATGGAAGTTAAGACAGTCAAAGCTCTCCAGAATATTTGTGGAACAAATGACATTTAGGTAGACGATTAAGAAAGCCAAAAAGGATCTGAAGGACAGTTATAACATTGATGCACAACATTAAGATAATTAAACACACAAAACCTGGAAACCTGGAAATGAAGACTAACCAGGATTGTGCATCTATGTAGAGAATCTAAATGATGTCTCTTCATCACAGAACATTTGGCACATGCCTGAAGGGATGTTTTTAGGGGGGAAAGTCTAGAAACTGAAGCATGTAATGTGGACAAAAGATGAAATTCTATACTAACTGGCACACTGAAAACAAACAAATCATCTATAGTTGTTGGTGTGGCATCTGAAGGAGAGAGGGAGGGAGGGAGAGAGAGTATTGCTAAAAAAATAATCAGCTGGTCATTTGTAGGTATCATTAATCATACAGAGATCTTTGACAGTGTAAACCTATATGTGAATAACATATAATATGCAGACATAATGGCTCTGTATGTTACCCACCCAGGCCAAGGACAGGGTGTTGTTAGAATGGAGAGAACGAAGAAAAGTAATCACTCCGTTCTTCCCCAGTATTTTAAGATTATACAGAATTCTCTTGTAATTAGCTTTACTGAAATTCTTTTTATTGAAGAAGCAGCCACCAAATAAGTATTTTATGATATTCTCTATCTTTTATGCCACCTTACAAAGTCCCCAACTAACATTAGAATATAATATAGAAATACACATTGAAAAGGTGACTTCAAAAGCAAATTTAAAAAGCATCGGGTAATAAAAAAAATAGTAACCACAAATGGATAAATGTTAATGAAATGCTACTAAGATGCCTGATAAACAAGTACATTTTGACAGCCATCTGAAATATTGCAAAGGTGTAACCAAGAGAAGGAGTCCAGAGATGAAATCGTACTTTGAGGTTACACTACAAAATGGGTTTCTCTTTATACCCCTACAGGACCTCTGCTAAAGGCAATTCATGTATAAGTTTGTAGGCTCAGATCTGATGGTTAGGTATCATCTTTAGATATTCTGATGCTATATAATCATAATTTATGTTCTGAATTTTCCAAGCATTTCATATTTATTATATCACTATTTATTATTTCACAATATGCAAAGCATTACTTTGCATATTGTACACATATAGATACAAAGCTAAGAATGCATAGTTTTTCAGAATCACCACTGAGTTCTAGATATTTTGGATTTTCTAGTTCACTGGACTTAGCTACTTACTTTTACATTTGCTGGGCAATAAATTTAGGTGTTGTCGCTTTTATAATGTTTTTGTAACAGCTCATTTGGCTAGTACTAAATGAATGGAAGATTATTATGTTGGAATCAATGATCAGTTGATCCCTCCCTCCCTCCTTCCCTCTCCCTCTCTTTCTCTTTCTCTTTCCTTTTTTCTCCCTCTCTTTGTTGCATGTATGTGTTTCTTTTGAAACACACACATGGCACAAAATCTACAAGGAGATGAAAATCATCACCTATGCTTTAAATCAAAGGAATTGCACTGGGTGCTTTTGAAATCTCATATTCAGTTGTTTACACACATTGTAATTATCACTTTAAGTTTCTCAATGACTAAAGTAGCCCTGTGGCTTTATACAATACAGGCTTTCACTGAAAACTGAGCATCAGTTTTAGCACTGCATTGCCCTCTGCTGTTCTGGGGAGAAATCAGTCTATGCTATTCATCTCCAAGGCATCAGAATTGCTAACTGGAATATGGCTAATGAGGGCTGAGTAGAAAATTGGGGGAACTAGTTAACCAGGAATATGTAGAAAGGCAGAGAAAAATTAATTTTATGGTATTCACTAACTGGGCAACTTGTCCTAATGCTAGATAATTTTGCCAGCTTCCAACTTATAACATTAGTGCATCACCCTTGAAATACCATTTAGTGCAATTACAGGTTTTGTGGTGAGTTTGTAGATGCATTGTGGCATCAGAGAAAATAATGTAACACAAAGCAGCATCCATCAGCCAAAAGCACTATGACTATTCATGCCAGGCCTCACTCTTATAAAATCCAATTTCAGCTTTTTATCATAAGTTACCATTGCAAATATTCTTTAGCTGCAAGAGGCAAAGCTTTGGCCTGCGAGTGAGTTGTACTTATTTGAATGACAATGTACTGCATATATCAAATTTCAAGCTTTTGCCCATGAGATGAAAGTCAATCAGCTGAGAAAGAAACTTGGTTTGTTTAAAAGTTGATGTTCTGCATTAAATAATCTTTGTGTGATGGTGTTGTAGTGTCTCTAAACTGCACAGTAA
Source organism: Thamnophis elegans (assembly GCF_009769535.1). Taxonomy (NCBI): domain Eukaryota; kingdom Metazoa; phylum Chordata; class Lepidosauria; order Squamata; family Natricidae; genus Thamnophis; species Thamnophis elegans. Next base: position 81,056,235 of record NC_045543.1, on the reverse strand, counting down.
TAGGCCAGAAGTAAATATTTCCCTTACGATTGCTCAAAACAGATTGCGAATTTGCTAATCTGGGTTGAAATTCATTCAGCCCTTTACTGAAGAAGAAGTAGCGGTCCGTTCAGTAAAAAATAACAAATGGGATGCATATGTTTTATGCCGCTGAAATTCTCAGGGAAGAGTTTAGAGATTACTACAAGTGATCAGGAAAGAGATTAGGTGAAAACTTCAGACTCATCAACTTGACAGTTGGGTTTATTCCATTTGAGGAAATATAGTGGGCATGGTTCCAAATCATGAAGTTTGAAATGTATGTAAAGCAATGAAAGACATACATTCTTTCTTGGTGGGAAACTGGAATTAATGAATTCTACTTCTTGGGTGTGCATTCTAATCACATCAGGATATTTTTTCATTTAAGAATATGATGTACATAGCCAGGGAAGTCTTCAATACTTTTTAACCACAGAATAGATCTGGCAGCCTAAGACTGTTCCTTCGTTCAAGCACAGGCATTATTCATGGTGCACCACAGGGGGCAAACTGGCTTTGCAACAGTTGGCATTCAAAGAATGTTGGTTCTTCTGAACTGTCTTCCACCAACTTCTCACATCCAGGCAGGTCCAGCATCAACTACTGCTTCTACTCAGAACACTGCTAGCTTTTCCAACCAGAGTGGTATGTATTTATCCACTTGCATTTTTACATGCTTTCAAAGTGCTTGTGTGCAGGAGCTAGGGGCAAAAGATGGGAGCTCGCTCCACCACACAAAGCCATGGGCTCAAATCGCTGGAATTCCAACCATCTCTGACCAACAGATACAATGTCTTTAAGCTCCTGCACCACCGTGCCACCACTAAGAGAATTGTAGCCTCCAAATGGGTAGGATGGAAGTGCTCATCGTCCTTGAACTTCCATCATGTTGACTGGGCTAACTATTCTGACCCAGCCTTCATGAGCCCCACTCAACAGTCTACACAGGAGGACAAACCCCTTTTTATTTAGAAAGGCAGGAATACACAGCGTTCACTGACAAAGCTCCAGGTCACATATCCTTAGGTGATTCACAAGCCATAGCAGTCTCTGAGTCTCAATTAGCACAACACAAAGAGTCCTGACCAACCTGGTTAGTGGAATGGAAATCTTGGCAAGGAATCGGCCAAAGGGAACTCTTCTGGAGCATGAACAGATATCTCCGATAACCACACCTCCCACACCCATCCTCCTTATATCCCAGCCAGGGAGGGGCTTGTTAATGTCTCCTTCTTTTCCTGGATAGCTGGCCCTCGGTCCTGCATTGCTTTCCTCTCCACACTTCTCTGCACTGATGTGCATCTGGGACAGGGCCCAACTGTTCCTCCCCCTCGTTCAGCTCGAGCCCAAAAACAGCTGTCTCCTCACCTGAGCATGAATAGATGGGCTCTGCTCTGCATCTCCTGCTCCTCAGAGCCTTCCGCCAGCTCCAATGGCAACCCAGGTACCCCCTCTGTCTCCTCTGGCTCATCTGATTCTACTGCCACAACACTAACAGCTGCAATAGCATGTCTCCACTCTCCTGTCCCCATAAAGTTGCTAGTCGGAGAGGAGAAACAACATTGGTAGAAAAGAGGTTCAATCAATCATTACCACCCCAGAAATCGAAAGAGAAACTATTTTATCCCTATTTTTTTCTGCTATTTAATAGTTCTGCTTTTCCTTCACACTTCATTTTGATTGATATGCATGGATATCATTGCAACAATCCTGCCATTCCCCCTCCTTTCTCACACAGACCCAGCATGGGACATCTTTCAAACTTTTAAATCTGCTTTTGAAGAAAGCATGCTTGGATTTTTGTAAGACATTTTTTTTATTTCTTTCCCAGTTTTTCAGAAAATCCAGCAAATCACTATAATACTTTGATGTGAGTAAAATAGTTCCAAATGAAACTGTGGCCCAGGGACAACCTCTTGTGGAGCAAGGCTACCACACAGGCTTGGCTTATCTGCCTTCCCACCTGCTTCCAGGTACATAGGAAGATGCACATGGTGGCATTAGTGCTTTGGACCATGGAAGGATCAGAGTATAAAAAGCACAAACATAAATTATAAAGATAGTTTAAAAAAAATGCCTTCCCTTATAAAGGAGTGAGATGTAGAAGCACTAAAAGTTTTTCTTAAATGTAAAATTATTTATTGAAATAGCCCTTCTAGTTACTCTGTTTGGCAGTATGCTAGATGATTAAGGTGACCAGACGTCCCGATTTCAGCGGGACAATCATTTGTTGTTTGTTGTTTGTTTGTTTGTTTGTTTTATTAGTTTTGTATGCCGCCCACTCCCAAAGGACTCCGGGCGGCTCACAATGAAACAGGGAAAGGGGGATAAATAGGACAAAACAACAATTTAAAAATACACAACATTCACAATTGAAGCGGGGCTGGATACTTCAACAGCCCCCAACCTGTCTGAACAGCCAGGACTTAGTAGCTTTACGGAAGGCCGGGAGGGTAGTAAGGGTCTGGATCTCCATGGGAGCTCGTTCCAGAGGGCCAGAGCAGCAACAGAGAAGGCTTTCCCCCGGGGGATCGCCAGCCGACATTGGCTGGCAGATGGGACCCAGAGAAGGCCCAGCCTGTGTGATCGAATCAGTCTTTAGGAGGTAATTGGCAGGAGGCGGTCTCTCAGGTACCCAGGTCCGATGCCAGGTAGGGCTTTATAAGTAACGACTAGCACCTTGAAGCATGTCCGGAGACCGATGGGCAGCCAGTGCAGCTCGCGAAGGATAGATGTAACGTGGGTGTACCTAGGTGCACCCACGATCGCTCGCGCGGCTGCATTCTGGACTAGCTGAAGTCTTCGAACACTTTTCAAGGGCAGCCCCATGTAGAGCACGTTACAGTAATCCAGTTTGAGGTGACAAGGGTGTGAGTGACTATCTGAAGTGCCTCCCGGTCCAGGTAGGGTCGCAATTGGTGCATCAGGTGAACCTGGGCAAAGACTTCCCTGGTCACAGCCGACAAATGGTGATCTAAAGTCAGCTGATGATCAAAGCCGTGATCAAATCACGCTTTATAACAATTTGTCCCGTGTCCCGGGCCGTTTTAAAAAAGTCCCGATTTTCTGGCTTCATGTTGAAAGCCCAGTGGATTTGCTTAAGAAATCCTAACCGGGGCAAGACAAAAGAGACCCTGTCTAACCTCTCTCTCTGTCTCAGTACTTTCATTGAAGATATTAAAACGTTAAAGCAACAAAACGGACCACCACCCCCGTGCCCCTTTTACCTCATTTTATAAGAAAAAATGACCAAGTACTAGAGCTGCAGGAAACACTTGGCTAGAGAGGTTGCGAGTGTTACTTCCTGGATTTTCAGGAAGGGAGGGGCACGGAGGTTGGAGGTCTGCTCGTGTAGAAAAAAGGGTTGCAAAGTTTCTTTGAAAAATATTTCCCTGACTAATTTCACCATTTCAATTTGCTCAGTTCTTTGTATTAACATCTACATCATTCTGGGTTCACTTGGAGTGCAAGCCTGCTGGTAAGTGAGCTGGGTTTTTTCTTTTATTTTTTAATGTATTTTAAAATAATATTTTATTTATTGTGCATAGGATTTTTTAAAATTCTGTGTGGATTCTTTTTTTTAATTGTCTTAGACTATTTAAAAAAAGATTCTATCCAAAATAAATTGAAGTGAAACCATGTTTAAAAATTCTATGCACAATACTTTGAAATATATTGTGCATAGAAAGAATAGTTTGAAATGTTTTACTTCAATTTATTCTGTGTGGATTCTTTTTTTAAATTGTCTTAGGCTATTTAAAAAAAGATTCTATCCAAAATACAAAATACCAGCTGCAGTTATTCACTTAAGAACTGTGGCAAGAAAGGTGGTATAATGGGCTTAGTGACCAAAGTTACAATGGCATTGAAAAAAGTGACTGATGACCATTTTTCACACTTAGCAACCATTTTCACAGTTAACGACCATTGCAGCATCCTCATGGTCACATGATCAAAATTTTGATGTTTGGCAACAGTTACAATTTATATTTGTAAATTGTAGTTATGTTGAAATATAAAAAAAATATTACAATACTATTTTTGCATTGTATGAAAATTTTTGTTGCTCTGTATAAAATTTTTAATTAATTCCCCCCCCCCCCGGTCAAAGGTGTCCCTCTTTACCAATCTGAAAATCTGGTCACCTTATAGATGATCAAAACTACATCTTCTGCTATATATTGTTTTAAACTGGACAAGTCAGGCATTCTGTGATATAGTATCACCCAATTGTATGCATAACGTCTGAGTAAATTGTTCCCAAACAACCTTAATTTCTTCTATATTCAAATAGTGTTGTTCCATGGTATTGATGGGTCTGTCCTCCTTTAAAAGCATCCTTTGCTCTTTCTGGTTCCCTGTAGCCAGCTTTCAAGTTGTCTCTTATCATCTGTTTATTTTCCAATCAATATTTTTTTTCCTATGGGAGAATTTCTTACAATTAGTTTCCAAGGCCTTGTATACTTTTATAAATAATTTATAAATATTTTTAATAAATTCTTAAGCATTCTAAAGGAACTATTGTTTCAAGTCCATCCAGCCCCTTATCATTCCAAAATCAACATTCTAGTCCCTATTTTGCTGTTTTCAAAAAAATTAGTTTCTCTCTTGTTAATCCTTAAATTTACTCAGTGCTTCTTTCATCCAACATGGAAGGAAAACCTCCCAGTGTAGTACAGTTTGTCCTTCAGAAAGTCTTTAGCTCCAAAGAAATCAATACTTGCTAAAGTAATCAAAGAAGGAAGTAGGTAAACTCAGTGCCTGTTTGAAAGGCACTGAGTATTTCTTAGGGAAGGTGAATATTCCCTGAATATTCCCAATCTTGTTAGCAATCTCTTCGCAGATTGACTTTGTACAGAGTCAAACATGGGCAATTTTGGACTACTCTTTAATCCAGAGAAATGTTCTGAGGAGCTGACCCTTACAATAGCTCCAAGGGTGGGCTTCAAAAATTGCAGCAACGAGTTTGCTGCCCCGTTGCTAGGTGGGCATGGCCATAGTGGGTGTGGCCTAGTTGGCCTCCTGCCGCATGATGGGGAAACATTTTTTGCCTCTTCAGGCTCCGGAGGCTTTCCTCAAGCCCCTGGAAGGGCAAAAACTGCTTCCCCTGGGCTCCAGAGGCCCTCCAGAGTTCAGAAACAGGCCCGTTTCTTGACTTCCAGAACCCCTGAATAGGCCCATTTTCCCCTCTCCCCAAGCCTCCATGTGGGCCCTGCAGTTACCTGGCATGATGAATGGGCTGCATGGAGACTCCTGGGAAAGGGGGGGCAAGGTGGGAGGGGCAGGGTGGAGTGGTGTGGCCAGCCAGGGGTAGCATTTGGGGATTCGCCAAACTGGGCAGAATCCTAGCTAGAGGATTGCTTGAACCCATGCGAACCTCCAGCAGCCCACCCTTGAATAGCTCCTATTTCAGCAACATAGACTTTGGAAAGGACAGAATAGTGCTCAGTCCATCATGTTCTCCAAAAGCCATTTGCCCATCCTTTTCTGGACAGCTAATCCAATGTTCATAAATGGCAAGAAAGTAAGCACACATGGAAATTGCAGATAATTCAGATACTGTAATTGAATAGTGAATGTCAATTTTGCTAAAACCTATGGTTGTAAATAAATGTATACACAATAACAGTAATAGCGACTGTGCGGCTGGAGAATGTCCTGTAGGTTTTAATCCCTCTCCTCCCAAATAGATTCAGAATATATTTTATACGGGCAGAAAACTAAGAGGATCCTACAGTAGTTAAGTTCTAAAACTAGTAGATTCATAAAAGATATCTCCTCTAGAATTGTTATCTATTGCAAAGCAAAACCCCAGGATAAGCAATAGAAGAGATATTCAGGAAATAAAATTAATTTTTACCTATTTTAGTTTCTATATTCCATTTGATCTTTCTACTTGTCCTACTGCCAAATGCTGGGGTATTACACCCTAAATTGAAACATAAGTACATACCAGGCACAATATTCAAAAATAATCATGATTATAGTAAAGAGAAAATGCTGCTGTGATAATACATCTTAACAGCCTTGAAAGTGGCATTTTACCTAGGTTTTAGATGGGTCTCTCTCATGGGTTTTAACTGGAGTTGCACTCTCAAAAAAGTCAGAATTCCTGCCTTGTCACAAAGTCTATCAAAAAGGAATCAGAGAATAGTCCAGCTGATTGCATTGGAAGTTCCTTAAATGAGCCTGGGCAGTGTGTCTGTAATTTTCACATGGTCATTTCCCAGCCAGCATACTGTAAGGCTCCAATCTTGTCTGATTGTGTGAATCTGTAGTCAGTATATCAGTATAGAGTATATTTGGTAGATATATGCACCATTCAGGGGTGGGTTGCTGCCGGTGTTACTGCTGGATTGCTGCCCGTGTGCTTTGCAGAGAACATTAAAAAAAGGAGTAAAAAAACATGCCGGCAATGGCATGGGTGACCAGGGAACCAGTTCGGGGGCATGGCCAGCCTGCCATCCCTTATCAGTTGCAATTTCCACTACAGGTTCACCTGAACTAGTGCAACCCACCTCTGCTACCATTCCTTTGAACTACAATCACTAGCAAGGACTAAGAGGCCTTTGGTGTTATTCAAATTGTTGGTTTTAGATTTCCTCATCCCATCATAGAAAGCAAAGAGAGCAGTTGCTGAAATCACACTTGTGTTTCCTAAATGCAATTTTACAACAGCGAACATGCCAGTTGGCATATGATTTATTCCCTACTTTCCTTCAGATTTTCAAGGAGGTTTCCAAACAGATTTAACATTAACCCATTCAAACAAAAGCTTAAAATGTCTTCTAAAAATGATACAAAGTATCACTAGAATTAACTGATTATGTGCCATCAAGTCAATGACAGTTCTCAGTGACCACATGGAAAGTTTTTCTCTGTGATCATCTCTCTTTAACCTGGTCTTCTGGGTCTTCCAAAAGTGCATTCATTGGTCCTGTAACTGCATCTATCCAGCTTCCTGCTGGTCATCCTCTTCTTTTCTCCCACTTTCCCAACATTAAGAACCTTCTTCCAGAGAGCCAGTAGAATTAAAGCAAAATGCAAAAAGCATATTCCAGTGGAACAAAAACCTTAGGAAAAGATTTAAAAGATCCTTGCCAGCTGCTGGAAGTACATTAAAGAAAGTGAAAAGGAAACCTGCCATGATGAGAATCTTACATGCCATTTCTCCTGTGACGATCCATCTATGGCAAATGGTGGAGGTACCCAAATAAATATTTCTATTCAAGATAGTTCATCTGTGGAACTTGCTGCCATAGGTGATGGCAATCAATTTAAGATGGTTTGATGGGAATGGACTGAATCCATTCATGTAGGATCAGGCTCTAGGTGCCCACTCATTTTGATGGCTGCTTACTAATACTGGAAACATAAGTAGCATACCTTGATTGCCAGCTGCTAGGACCAACAGCAATGGAGTTCTGTCACCATCCTGTCCATATTTGTGAATTACCTAAATGCATCCTACTGGCTACTATATTAGAAAGCTGGATTGGATGGACTACTGTTCCAATGCAGGACTTGACTACTGATTTTAAGAAAAGACATACATAAGATCAAGTTGAAGATACGATGGGGTCATAGGCATCCACTACTAACTACAAGGAAATAAAAATGATGGTGCTGGTCTCCCATACTATATCAGTACATTTCTTATGGCTTTTGTAACATCACTTCCCACACCCCATCCCATGGATGGAGGTAATGGCATCATCAGTTCCAGTAAACAGATTTAGAACTGTAATTTGGGTGATCTTCAATTTACAAACTATCATCAAAGTCAACCCTTTATAGCAGTGATGTCAAACCCACAGCATCATGTTGTCATCACGTGACGTATTGTAACTCTTTTCCCCTTCACTAAACTGGGGGTGGGAGTGGCCAGTGCATGATGCAGCTGGGCCCCGGGCCGTGAGTTTGACACCCCTCTTTACCGCAAAATTAAGCAAACCTTTAAGGTTGGAGGCCACTTATTTAAAAAAAGAGGATGAAAGGTGGGCAGAACAGTAATAGCTATGTTATCATTATAACATTTTCATACATCTTAATACATCTTCATTCATTTTTTTAAAAAAATTGTCTTCCATACAAAAATCAACAAACCAAGAAGCAGCATGTTTCTGAAAAGCAAAACATAGCAGTAAAATCTTTTTTTTCTAATGGGCAACATAAGACCCACAGATTGTGATGCCCACCTCTGTTATAGGTAGTGCCACATTGTTGCATAAAATAAAGGCTACAAGGACCTAGATTTGAAGGAAATGGGTTACTATTAAAATTGGAAATCAGTCTTAGTCATGATTCATGGGAGCATTCTCATGTTCTTAAGTGCCATTTTTGGGTTCCTCCATGTCTACAAGCACCGTCAAAATCAACTTTATGTTAAAAACATTCAAGGGGAAAAATTTATTCAGCTAAGAGATTTGCAAAGAGATGCCATCACATTCTGACTGACATATGATGTACTGTAACTGTTCTCTTACACGCCGGAAAAAAGTGATTTATTTTGCTCTCTCATGTGATGATTATATATTAGCCATCTTTGACTGGGCCAGAGATTTGTCCCCTAATCTGGAATTCAATCAGCATGTAGGGTGTGCCTGCTAGTTCACTCCCTATTTTCCAAGAGTTAGGTGCTATTTGTGAAAAAGCTCAGGATAAAGCCAATGGTGCTTGAAATAAACAACAATGATGCTAAGAGTACATGTACCTGCAATGATTCATAAACTCACATTGTGTAGTTGCATCCTGATGTGGAACCACAAATATCAGATTTATTCTATCCCTACTCTCCATCCTAGTGGGAGCATGAGTATGAGGTCAAGACAAAAGGTACTACAGAAATGTCTGAAAGCAAAGCAGACTAGATGAAAAGAAGGAAGAAAACTTTTTTTAAGCCGAGGGACACATCTGCCCAGGGACAGAATTGCATAGAGATTATAGCTAAATGTACAGTGGTGCCTGCCCTATTGAGCAGTCTCCCCATATATACGGGCAGGGGTGGGCTGCTCAAGTTTCGCCTGGGTTCAGGTGATCCTCTAGCAAAGATTCTGCATCAAAATTGTGTTGCCAATTTTTTTACTACTGGTTCAGGCATGCTCGTGTTTGTGCATATATGCACAGAAGCATTTGGGTGGGTGAGCAGAGCCTCCCGCTGCTGCTACTACCAGTTCGGCCAATCTGGGCAGAACCGGCAGCAATCACCTCTGTTCTGTGAATCCCCAAATCTCACTCCTGGCTGGCCCCACCCAACCCAGCCCCTCCCAGGAGTTTTCACGCAGCCCATTTTGGATACCAGGTAAGTGCAGAGCCTGTGCGGAGGCTCAGGGAGGGTAAAAAATGTCTGCAAGGAGTATCAATCCTTCCATTTCCCACTATCCAGTCAGAGCTGAAGAAGCTTCTTGGATGAGAAACGAAATTCCTTCAAAGAAAAACCGGAAGGCCAGAAATGGGCCCATTTCCAGTCTCCAGAGAACCTCCAGAGAGCCTCTAGAGCCCGGGGAGGGCAAAAGCATCCCCCCACCATGGCCATGCCCACCCAGCAACCAGGCAGAGAACCCATTGCTAAAACATTTGAAGCCCACCCCATGATTGGTTTTCTTTCTTTGTGTTTGGTTATTTTTGCATAATGCTGTCAACCATACAAAGTTATGTTATATAAGACTGGTTGCCATATAAATCTTATAAATAAATAAATGCCTGGAATTGTTAGGAATATCTTGTCCCCCCTTCAGATTCCCACTTTTTTTCTCTTTATGGCTTGATGTCTATGGAGATTCTCAGTCATCCAGGTCATGGTTGTTGACCTTAACAACTTGCTAAAAGAATTCAAATGACCAGCTGTCTGCAAGGAATATCAATCCTTCCATTTCCCACTATCCAGTCAGAGCTGAAGAAGCTTCTTGGATGAGTAACGAAATGCCTTCAAAGAAAAACCAGAAAGTCCAGTTGCCTCTTGAAAAATTACTTTTGGGACTCTTTATGGTTTTATGACTTTTCAGTTCTCTCCTCTTCAGGTAAGGAAACTTCAGGCAGCTGTTTCTAACCATTTGAATGGCTCTTCTGTTAAGGCCGCAGGCAAAAGATCCTTGAATGTAGACCTGCTGCACTGTCTATCCTTAGAGTATAGCATTCCTCCAGTTGAATTATGTTTCATATTAGAATGAAATGTAACTGGCTAGAACTATTCATTACTTGGAATTATTTGTAAAAAAATAAAAATAAAAGTGGGATACAAATAAATAAATAATAAGATGGGTGACAAAACTGGAGAAACACAATCCCAAAGTTTTCTCAGCCACAATCCATGTAAGTATTCATAGATAATAACCAGCACCTTGAATTGCTGACGTTGACTGGTAACCAGTATAGCTTGAGTTGTAGTGTTGCCACATGGACAAACCAAATTGCACTATTTTCATGACTACATTCTGGATTCTATACTAATGTAGTATAAACATCAGAGTGATCTTCACTCTGCATCCATGCGCAACACATTGTAGTAATCCAAATGCAAGGTGACTAAGGCGCGAATCATTTTGAGAAGGAGCTACTGATCCAGGAAGGGCGGGGGTAAGTGCTGGACAAGCTACAACTGTGCAATCTCATCTCATCCCCTAGCTACCATTTACACTGGATACTATCGGAATGATTTCTTTGGTGCTATCAATCCATGAATGCTAACTGACAAATTTATAATCTCCAAGTTGTGTACAATTCTATCCAGTTACAGAAAATTGAAAGGATCCTTTTAGTCAGCACAGTCCCAATCGGTTTTCATGTGTGAATGATGTTCAATAATGCATAAGATTACTAGTACTGTTAAAGGAGATTAGAATAACTATAAGAGTTAGAGAGAAATACTAACATAACATAAAATAAATTACCTGATTGGGAAAGATTGAAGAGAACAGAAGATAACAAAGCTCATTTCTGTCAAAAGTGTATCTACGATACACATATTTGAGTATGCATATACTCCTGAAGAGAGGTTAGAGTTCATTTTTCACTGAGTAGTTTTGTTATGCTAGAATTTTGTGCTGGGCACCACTGGATTAGCCTAACAATTGGATATTCCTTTTGAAAATGAATACCATTTATGCTCATGAGGACTAAAAGACCATGAGTACAGCAAAGTGGAGGCCTCAATTTATCCAAAGGTCAAGGATTATTATTAGCAGACAGTCTGGCAGTGCTATCTCATGCCAACTAGATACTAGAAAAGGGGAGTGTGGAGAAATGCAAATTTCTCCCAAAAGCTGCCAAATGCAACCATTTCATTCCTTCCTTGGGAAGAAAATAGACATAATATGTTGCATTTTTTCAAAACCATGCAGAGCACTTTTGATGTAGAAGATAGCAACTTTGACCATTGCAAAGAGCTAACTAGTGTGACACAACAAGTAGCAACAAATTGAGTCTTCTTATGTCCACACAACACTCATCTGGGTTTCAAATGTCCATACTATTTGGGAAAAACTTGTATGCAAAACAAAACATAAAGAAACACACACGCACACACCCACTTAGAATACATTGGAGAAATTTCCATTAAAAAGACATAACAAGAAACTTAAAAATGTATCAGTGATATTTACACTGAAACATAGATATTAAGGAAAGAACATAATAAGAACTCTGTATAAGAAAGATAATCAGAAATAATAAATGGATGTGGAATCTCTGCTGGATTTGTTTTATTTACAAAATCCATAATGTTATAGACTAGAAAATAGCCATGTTGATATAAACACTAATATCTCTGGCAGCCCTACTCATATGATAAAAGTTTCACCTACACAATGATTTTAAAGTCATTTCAATTTGATTTACCTATAATGACACCTCAGAGTCCCGGGATTTTGATTTGTGAAGCTGCCAATCATGCTTTGCTTCTCTTTTTAAAGGATTTTCTAATTAACAGTTGGTAACATAGTAAATATATAGGTTGGGGACAAATTTGAATTTGAGTGTAAATTACACTTTAATTTGGAACTGTTGAAATAATTTGGATTGTTGCCATGGAATAAAATGGTACATGCAAAAACACGCGCAGAGTCACTTTGATCAGGATTTTTCCCTCCCTCAAATATCATTATTGGCATGAGCTGAATAGGTGGAGGCTTAAATCCCAATTGCTATTCAGTGTAATCATATAATATTTGTTTACAAATAAACTTGGCAGATTGTCAATAAATCTCTTTACACTCATTTTTCACCCTCTTAATTATGAAAAACATGCAATCATTATCCTTTTCCATTCTAAGTAAGTCAGACCGAGAATAGATATCTGGACCCAAATTCAAAATCAGGAAACTTATTAGATACACATTTGAACCAACTTGATGGTGCTAGTGCCAGGCTCTCCAAACTTGGCAACTTTAAGACTTGTGGACTTCATGGCTGGCTGGGGAATTCTGGGAACTGAAGTCCGCAAATCCACAAGTTGATGGCCACAAGTCCACAAGTCTTAAAGTTGCCAAATTTGGAGATTCTGTTCTAGTGGTTGCCAATTAGTGCAGCATATACTATTGTAAATTGGATATTGCTTGTGGCAACTGTTCCATCATCTTTGTCTACTAGTTTTTATTTCTAACGGTGTACAACACCTTCTGTACATACTGCAGATGTTCTCATGCTTCTGGCTCACCCATCCATTTTCCCATTTCCAGAAAATTCTTGCCTATCCCATATCCCTGACACTGGGCTTCAGACACCCAAGTCAGATTTTTCATTTATCCTTACCATAAAGTGACAGAAAGAATAAATACAAGCGATTTATTTTATTTACCTTTTGTGTGGTGTGGAGCAAGGGGATATTTGTTACTTCAGGGTTTGTGGCAGTTCTATACAGCTGTACATGTATGGCAGCAATTGAGTAAACATAGTTTGCCTTTGTTTTCATTACTTTGAAGATGGTGCCACCTCACACCTGCACTCAATGATCATCCAGTGCCACTCTGCCATGTACCCTGGAGAAGGGTAAGAGGGAAAAGTGGTGCTTGGGGTGGGGAGAGAAGGGGAAGTGAAAGTTAAGAAAGTGAAGGTGCCTCTCTAAGAAAGTGTTTCAAGGTTGATCCATTGTCACAAGAATGCAGCTGCAAGCTAGCCTGCCATCAGAGTGACCATTTCAAAAACATATTCTTGGAAATTGATTGGACAATGGAAACCCAGAAAGGGGAAGTGCCTGAGCAGGGAAAAGTTTTCATTTGTGGATTTGGTGCACAAATTTTAGTTCTGGCTTTACTTCATTGTAATTCACTTGACCTTTAGTAAACTATACCTTTCTCAACAAATGGAATCAAGGATCATTCTTGCTTAAAGGTTCAAGTTGAGGCAGGACTGGCAGATAGTATAAACCTAATCATGGAGCAGTGCTGTTTTGGGAACTCTCAGGGGAATGGAAATTGTGATCTTGTGGAAGTGTCCACTTACAGGTATCATGAAATGTTAGATACCATTTATTATACCAGTCAGAACCTTAGATACAAGCTGTCTTTCCAGGTTTTTTCTGAAAGAGGGGCTGTAAAATTTTCATCATTCTTGTGTGTTTATTAATTCAGATTGGACTTTTTTCCCCCTGCAAAATTCAAGTTATTTAATATTTTTCTCCTCAGCTTGTTTTATCTGAGGAATTTTTTCCCTCTCTACATAAATACAAGCAGTTCAAAAGTGAAATTTGATAGATTGATTGTATGTTATCAAGTCAATGTTGACACTTAGTATCCATATAGATAGATTTTATCCAGAAGAATTGATTCCCAGCCTGGTCCTTCAGGTCTTTCTGTTTTCATTTTGTTGCTGGTCACTATTCTCTACTATTTCCTTCCACCTTGTGCAGGATTATAGTTTTTTTTTCCAGTTACTTCTGTCTAGGTATGAAATGTACAAAGAATGGTAATTCGATCCTGGTCATTTATGTTTTGAGGAGAACTCTAGATTGATTTGTTTGATGTATTTGTTTTCTTCACTGTCCGTGGCATTTTCAGTAGTCTTCTCCGATACCTAAATTCAAAAATGTCAATTCTTCTTCTGTCCTGCTTCTTCAAAGTTTAACTTTCATGGTGTCACAGAGAAAACCATTGTCTGAACAATTGTTTGTAGGTATACAGTACATACTTTCCTGCTTCTGACTATCTTTCCAAAGTATTTATGGTTTTATATCAAGTGATAGTTAATCCTAAAAAGCAGAAACAATCCACCACTTCAGTATGTTCATTGTCAATTCAAAGCCTAGTTGTTGTATTTTTATACTTAATCCATTTTGATCACTTATTTCCTTGTATTTCATTACTAGAGTTTCCAGACCATTTGTTTTGTTTTCAGCTATCAATAATGAAATTAAAGAATTTCAAATGCATAAACAGCAACTAGCAATTTTTAGTAATTTCTTAAAGCATAACTGTTTTTACAAAGTTCCATGCACATACTATTTATGCAATATTTGTACGCATATAAAGTGTTGTATTTAACCTTTTTAAATGAAGAGTGTAAAGAGAACATGAAGTGAAAATGCATAGTTCCATTTTGATCAGCTGTCTAAAAAGATTAAGATATCCCAAATAACATGATTCAACATCAGCCAGCATTAATATTATCTATAATTTTAAATAGTGATGGATTGATGCAGTGGGTGTATTTTTGCCTATCCGCCAGAAACTCTCAGCCAATTCTTGTACCTGTTTTATTTTTTCCTCCCCTGCTCAATAAAAAGTGGGAGAACACAGCTGTAGAAAGCAGTGGCTAGCATTTTGTTATGGGAGAAATTTATGGAGTAATGTGTCTACTTTTAGCATGACTATTGTTAAACCTGGGGATCAAGCCAAGTGACACCAAGTATATTGCTTTATCAATTGGATTCGTTCAAGAGAAAAATGCTGATTATGCCATGTCTGTCCCCTGGGTGAAGAAACACTGCTTTGCTACTTGAATGGTCGATACATAAAAGTCAAATTCATTATAATTTGTAGCTTTTTTTCTTGAAGAAGAACATAGTCCTCAGTACATCAATATCAACTCTTGAATCCACATAGAATAGAGAAGGTACAGCAGCGTAATTCAATCTCTTTACACTTAATGCGGTCAGGAAGGGAGAATGAAAACAGCCTCTTGTAAAATGATGGGGAAACCAGGATGCAATCATTCTGATGGAGCTGTGCAAAGGAGTCATTTTACACCATTTGTTACCAGGGCAACAAATATAGTGAATCCCATACATCTAACAGGTGACATTTTAGCTAAGAAATTGCTTCTTTGGAAAAAAAAAATCTCCACCCGTCTATGAAAAACAATGTTACCAGCATTTTCACTTGTCATCTGCTATAGGGCAACACATTCCTGCTGACAGGCCTATAATGGAAAAATAGAGCACTTAAATAGGATTGCAGTCTAACTTTTGAGATACATGCTAATCTAGTTTTTAAAGAAAGACTTCAGACATTTTTGAACCCTCTGAAGCTTCAAGTGACTGGAACTTTGTGTGCGATGTACTTAGATGAGCCGACAATGCATTTTGTTGTGAGATATCATTCTCAGTTCTTTTTCATTTAGTTCCAGCTGATTCCTGATCCCAGTCCATGCTTTGGTAATGGACATAAGTCAGCAGTTATAACACGTACTAGAACAAGTCATGTGTAGAGTTTGATTCAAATAAGGTGAAATACCTAGCTCGTTTTGGCAAGGATTTTGTAATATTGCATTCCCAGAATGACAGGGGAGGGAAGGGAAAGGAAAGGAAAGAGTAACAGTATCAGAGTTGGAAGGGACCCTGGAGGTCATCTAGTCCAACCTCCTCCTGCTCATGCAGGAGACCTATACTAGGGATATGAACTGCCGAACTGCCAACCTTTCTAATTGACAAGTTCAGTGTCTTAGCCACTGAGGAGAGGAGAGGAAAGAAAAGGAAAGGAAAGGATATAAATGAGAAAAATATGTGAATCGGAAGGCATAAAGTAATTTACATAACAGACAGGAAATGAAAAACAAATTACTTCAATTATAATACACACACCAAAAATGTACATGTAATATTGAGGCAGAAATGAGAGCCTTCCATCTTTGGCAATATCGGGATCTATCAGGATTAGTTACTCCCCATGAGGTGTGAGCAATCCCATGAACGTGATGTGGTGTATTAGAAAAAGGAGAGCAAAATGCAGTTAGGAGACAAAAGAAGTTATCTACTTCAGTGGCAAGGTACATAAATTGAATTAAATTTAAGTATATTACCACAAGAAATGCAGTTGAGGGTGAATTTAGTGCTCCAGCCAAAGATTAAATTGGAAGGCATTGTGAAATATGCCCTGGTGAAATTCCAGCTGATGATCTCTTTCGCTCCCTCTATCTTTGATGATGTGTAAATGGATAACCATCTCACCAGAAGTCATCACTTTTGAATAAATGTCTATTCTGAGTTATTACACAAAGCCGCAGAAAAATATCTTCTGCATTATACTTAAGTCCACTTATGAGTTGATCTGTTTGTTTGCCTCTTTATTTAGAGTATGTGTAATCCAATTTTTAATCCCAGTCCAATGTGAGAAAAGAATAGACGAGAGAGAGGGGGGGAGGGAGATGGAGATGGAGATGGAGGGAGGGAGGGAGGGAGGGGGAGAGCGAGAGCGAGAGTGAGAGCGAGAGCGAGAGCGAGAGCGAGAGAGAGCGAGAGAGAGAGAGAGAGAGAGAGAGAGAGAGAGGGAGGGAGAGAGAGAGAGAGAGAGAGACACAGAGAGAGAGAGAGGGAGAGACAGAGAGAGAGAGAGAGATTAAAAATATATGATTCAAAAGTATGATCAGTCAAAATAAAAGTCCCAAACTAGAAATGCAGAGAATCTGGCAAATGTGGCAGCTCTGCTGGGGCCTTAATTCCTTAGGAAATCCAAAATGTAGAAGAATTCTGGCAGATATCCAAGGCCAAAACTGAAGGAGTTGTCTATGACTTCATAAATACCTTGAACACCTTAAATATCCTTTTACCAAACTGAAGATGTTATTGTTGTATGAAAAGAAAAACCAAATTACAAAAGGATATGTATCTTTTATACCAAAGGAAAAGTAACATGAGAGATCAATGTTATGTAAGTAAGTTATTCACAGGGAAATTTTTTTTTACTTAACAATAAAAATGAAAGTAAAATTACACCAAGGCAGCAGTTTATACAGCTCTTCAAAACAGCTCTCTAGCAACACAGCTACTAGCTATAGATTTCATGGTACCCACATTGTAATATTACAGAACAATGTAATCTCAAACCCTAAAAAGCAGCAATTCCAGTCCATGAGAGCTACCCAATCTTGTTACATAATGGCAAAGGTGGTTTGGCAGTAAGTACACAATTCAAAACAAAATGCTACAGAAATGCAACTTATCCTTTTTATCAAACAGTCTGTTTCTTCAATCGGATAAACATAAACTACACATTTATCACAGATACATTTTACATTTTTCAATAGTCTTGTGTGTAAAATCTTTGTCATAACTACTGAATATATATTGTCTAAACTATTCTGCATTCTGTTATGGATAAGTAGTTGAGATCCATTAGGTAAGCAGTTTGTATCAGGTTAACAATTCCCCCTTGCATGTTATAGAAATGGCTAAGTTTATATTGTTATGTAAAAGTAAAAAGTTGAGGTTTGATGCTATTATCTTATTCTACTGCACCAAAGGGAGTCAGAAATCAATGTCTTTCTTTCTCTTTTCCCTACACTCTTCCCTTAACTCAATGGTTCTCAACCTTTCCAATGCCGCGACCCTTTAATACAGTTCCACATGTTGTGGTGACCCCAAATCATAAAATTTGTGTCTCTGTTCCTAAGACCATCAAAAATATGTGTTTTCCAATAGTCTTAGGCGATCCCTGTGAAAGGGTCATTTGACCCCCCCCAAAGGGTCCCGACCCACAGGTTGAGAACCACTGCCTTAACTTCTACCTCACCTATTTTCCCACTATTTTCTTTTATATTTTATATTATAAACTAATAAAAATTAATAAAATAAAAAAATAATTCCCCCTTGTACATCTGTAGTTCCAACATCAAATACTGAATCCAGTACCATATCCAAGTTAAGATTTAAGCTGATGACAGTTGATAGCATATTAGGAGTTCTTGGCAAGTATCAAATGTAGTAGTAACAAGATGAAGCACAATAATTTTATAAAGCAAGAGGTTGGTTTTATGGCTTCAGATATATGAATGTAATAGAATACAAAAAAGGATATCACTGAATGTTCCAGTCTTAAAACTAGAACCCCAACAGCTTAAAATATTTTTTAAAAGCAGTATACAGTCACAAGATCAAAATGGATGAATTAACACAACAAAAATGAGGATGATCTAAAAAGTTATGTCAAAGGGAATAAAGTATGTAAAGAACTTACCCTTAGTAGCTAAAGCCTTGGAATATTCTCAGTGTTCCAGTTTTCTTGCAATGATTTGTAACAAGAGCTGAAATAGTTGCTTGTGGAAATCTTAACGAGATCATAGGAGACACCCTCCTGTTTCTGTAAAGCTAGTCATCTTAAAGTACAGTTAGGCCTCAACTTACAACAATTCATTTAGTGACCATTCAAATTTACAATGTCACTGAAAAAGTGACTTATGACCATTTTTCACACTTACGACCATTGCAGCATTCACATTGTCACATGATCAAAATACAGACAGTTGGCAACTGACTCATATTTTTCATAGTTGCTGTATCCCAGGTTCATGGGATCATCTTTTGCCATCTTCTGATGAGCAAAGTCAATGAGGAAACCAGTTTCACTTAATAACTGTGACAAGATAGGTCATAAATTGGTGGGAAACTCACTTAACAAATGTCTCACTTAGTAACATAAATTTAGGGCTCAGTTGTGCTTGTAAGTCAAGGACTGTCTCTACAATGCAATTGTCTGATGGGAGGAACTCTTCACTGGCACACACCGACACACAGAAAGGCTTCCATAACCGCTTTCCCCAGAAGACGAAGCTAACCAAAGAAGTCACCAAGAACCTTAGCTGCAGAGCACAATCAAAGGAACAAGATTCATGTAGTTTTTTCTTAAATCAGTTGCAATAACAAGAATCAGAGGTTAGAGCAAGGTCTCCAACCTTGGCAATTTTAAGGCTTGCGGACTTCAACTCCCAGAGTTCCTCAGTCAGCAAAGCTCAGCCAACAGGGCAAAGCTGGCTGAGGAACTCTGGGAGTTGAAGTCCACAAGTCTTAAAGTTGGCAAACTTTTGAGACCCCTGGGTTAGAGGACTTGGGAAGAACCATATTCTTGGGAATAGTGATGGGAATATACCAGACCTCCTTTATTAGTGAAATGATTAAAGCAGTATCTTTTTTCATTATTGCATCTCCTTTTGTCACATGTTTGCATGACAGATCAAGAGTCCATTCATCTGTGAAACCTACAATGTGGTCTTCCATCTGCTGCCTGTTGTGTTTATTTTCTTTCTTTCTTTCTTTCTTTCTTTCTTTCTTTCTCAGTCTCAGCTAATCTCTTACAGAAGTACCGATCATCATTGCTCATATGGTTGTGTGGCTCAAAGTTGTATTGTTTTAAATGGGATGATATCATCATCATCTCCTTTTCTTCCCTTATATTTAAGTTGTCATCAGAAAGTTATAAATAATTAGAAACGCAAAGAAAACAATGGTGTGAAATATCACACAGGTGGGAAATAAATTGGCTGAAGCCGCGGGATTCCCACATCCCTTCTCTTGTCCAACAGTGAAATCAAGTGAGATGTTGCTTTGTCTGACACAATTAAATGTTGAAATTATATCTTGGACCACATACAATCAAAATAGAAATCTCCTTACCTTTTGATAATTTTATTGGTATGTCATTGGTTTAAAAAAACCTTTTGGGGTTCTACATTACTGGTTACTGCTGTCTTGCATTTGATTTTTCATGGATATAAAATCAAGAAGACAGAGAAAATTAATTCCTCATCTTCCTCCTGCTAATCAGTATGATCCTACAAGTTTTGCTGAATTTATCCCAGTTCCCAAACTAAATAAATAAAATTGAGCTTCTTTCCACTTTAAAAGCTCTTTAGCATTGTGGGAAGTTATCATCCAGCCCTCTCCCAGAAAAATGAAATATCCTAGGAAATATTGAAAAGGCAGAATATTTCTCTGGATGCGAAAAGAAACATGTTTTAAAAGACAGAATAGTTGCCTAGCTTTCTGCCCATCCCCAGCTAATGGGCCATTAAGATGGCCAGGCTAGCCCACGTTACATAATAAAGACTTCTCCTCACTGCAGCTGTAGGGGGAAGGGATATTACTCAACTCTCCACATGGCATCTGAGAACTCATCTATACCTGGACTCATCTCAGCCTAGAGAGTAGCCCCCTGCGTGGCACCATGGGAGTCTGACAACCAGTCAGAATACATTTCTTACACAGGAACAGGAAACAGAGAGGTGGGACTAAACAGGGTATAAAAAGCCTAGCAAGCCCCTTCCTCAGCCCTTCTCTCTTCTTCTCCATCAACATTGAAACATGTGATCACCTTATCTGTACAGGGCTCAAGCCATGTGGCCCTGTCCAACAATAAACCATCTTTCCAAGCAGCCTCCGTGTCTCCAATGTCTTCTTCCCCACTTGGAGCTGAACCCAGAAAGATATTTCTTTCAACACCATTATAGGTGATGGTAAAGGTTCCTCTCGCACATATGTGCTAGTCGTTTCTGACTCTAGGGGGTGGTGCTTATCTCTGTTTCAAAGCCAAAGCGCTGTCCGAAGATGTCTCCGTGGTCATGTGGCCAAAGGCGCAGGGAACACTGTTACCTTCCCACCAAAGGTGGTCCCTATTTTTTCTACTTGCATTTTTCACATGCTTTGGAACTTCTAGGTTGACAGAAGCTGGGATAAGTAATGGGAGCTCACTGTTATGTGGCACTAGGGATTGAACTTCTTATCGACAAGCTGAGCGTCTTAGCCACTGAGCCACCACATCCCTCTGTTACCATTATATGTAAACCATTTTTGAAGTTAAACTCTTTACTGAATAATGTGAATTGTAAGTCTGAAGAATTAAACCAAAGATTTAATACTTTAAATTTTAAAGTATTTTAATTTTAAATTTAAATTTTAAAGTATAAATTGGGTTGTGAGCCGCCCTGAGTCCCCCCAGGGAAAAGGGCGGCATATAAATAAACTTCTACAATCTACAATCTAAAAAATGGCAGAGAGAGACTCATGATTGAATTACATGAAACAATAATACTTAGCTAGACAATCCAGACAACTTAAAAACAGATGTCATGAATATGTTGAAAGTAAATAAATATATTCAAACTAAAGTGATGCCTATTGGATCTTTACCATCCCAATATATTATGTTTTTATACTACTGAGATCAACTTACAGCTGATCAGCCTATAGCAACTTTCATTGGAAAACATAAACATATGATATCATTGCAGCTGGAATATAAACTTGAAGTGAAAGCTACGTACTGTGTGGGTTTCCTTTCGCATTTCACTTAGCAATTTTAGACACATTGTGTGAGATTTGTGAAATCACCATATTGGACCATCGGTGAATAGAATTCCAATGCATTCACATGCAGAATGAAGACGGTGGAAAATAACTCTGGTCCTACCTTTTTTTTCCTGTGCCCAAAATCAAGGGGGATGTTAAAGAACTTTCTTTCACAGGCCATCATAAAAAAATCTTGCTCTTCTTCTTTCCTCTGCCAACTCCTCCCGGCAGGCCAGTAAAAATATGTGCACACCAATTTTTATGGGCTTATTTCAAACTCTATTCTAACTCTGTATGAAGAGTGTGTCTCTTCCATTCCCTGTCCTCCTACATTATACCACATGATTCATTGTATTTGAAGAAGAATGGTAAATCCTACCAGCTGAAGCTCTTCCATTCTCCTGGATACTCTATTATTTCAAACTGCCTATGAGTTCCAGTTGAGTCCCTAATGGTTCCCCTATTTGCCTACATACTGTTATTACTTAACTCTGCGTGCTGAAAAATTACTTGAGCTACACCACCACGAATACAAAAGATGCTAGATAAAACTAAAATCTATTGTACAATGGAAGAACTTGCACAATAAAGTACTTTTCTTAAGAATAAGCCTTCCCCCCCCCCACCCTCTTTACAGATTCACAATAACTGAAGCCCACGTTACAATAAAATGATTTCTATTACATTCACACTGAGCATAGATTTATCTGTAGAAAGGCTGTGGCCACTTTTGTGCTACATCTGCTGATGTACAAATGCCGAAGGGATAAAAGCCGTCATCATGGCCAATTTAAAAGGTGTAAGTAAATGATGTCTGTGCATCAGGAAGTACATCTTAAAACTTTCATTTTAGACAAGTCCTCGTCTCAGGCAGATGAAGGGATGGATTCACCCTTGCCTGATTTTTCACTGAAACGAATGAAAATAAAGGCAGCCATTTATATTCATCTCACATCATTCAATGAGAAGTTCAACAAGTAGATAAACCTGGAAAATGTTTGTGGACCCAGTCCTGAATTTTTCAATGTTTTTTTTAATGCCGTATGCAGAAATTGTGTTTTGAATCTTTCAGTGATTTCAGGCAATGATGCCCATGGTACATGACATTCTTTCTAAATGGCCTATTTTTAGTAAATCAAACCATCTCTGTTGTTTTAAGTGTATCAAGTCGATAAACAGTTAATCTACTTACATATACATCACCAATTACTCTATTGGAAGAAAACAGAGTACCAAAACTAGAAAACTTCCAGATTACTCCAATTTTGGATATTCGGTTTTGTAAAATAATCTTGTTAGCAACATAATCCCCATAATAATGTTGTAGTTCTGGTGACTATGTCTGAAGCAGAGAGTGCAGATATTATTATTTTAACATGTGTATCAAGGTTGTGCGATGCTTCAGATTTGAATGGGGAAAAAACACTTCAGAGATTTAGATTTAGATTTAGATTTTATTAATATTTGTAGGCCGCCCTTTTCCCTGAGGGGACTCAGGGCGGCTCACATAAAATCGGGGAAGGGGAATACAGACATTAAGATAAGACATATAATAAAATAGTAAACAACATACATTCATCATTCGGGAGGGGAACTATCCTTGTCCCCAGGCCTGACGGGCGAGCCAGTTCTTCAAGGCTGTGCGGAAGGCCTGGACGGTGGCGAGGGTGCGAATCTCTACGGGGAGCTCGTTCCAAAGGGTCGGGGCTACTACTGAGAAGGCCCTCCTCCTTGTAGTTGCCAGCCGACACTGGCTGGCCGATGGTATACGGAGGAGGCCTAATCTATGTGATCTTATTGGTCGCAGGGATGTAATTGGCAGAAGGCGGTCTCTCAAGTATCCAGATCCACTGCCATGTAGGGCTTTATGGGTGACTAATAGCACCTTGAAGCGCATCCGGAGATCGACAGGTAGCCAGCGCAGCTCGCGGAGGATAGGTGTTATGCGGGTGAACCGAGGTGCACCCACAATCACTCGCGCGGCCGCATTCTGTACTAGCTGAAGTCGCCGGATGCTCTTCAAGGGCAGCCCCATGTAGAGCACGTTGCAGTATTCCAGCCTAGAGGTCACAAGGGCCCGGGTGACTGTTGTGAGAGCCTCCCGATTCAGGTAGGGTCGCAACTGGCGCACCAGGCGAACCTGGGCGAATGCCCCCCTGGTCACAGCCATTAAATGGTGGTCAAACGATAGCTGTGAGTCCAGGAGGACTCCCAAGTTGCGAACCCTCTCTGAGGGGTGTAGAATTTGACCCCCCAGCCTGAGTGATGGAATATTGGTCGAATCTCTGGGAGGGAAACACAACAGCCACTCGGTCTTTTCTGGGTTGAGCACGAGCTTGTTAACCCTCATCCAGTCCATAACAGCTTCGAGGCCGCGGTTCATCACGTCTGCCGCTTCATTGAGTTGGCACGGGGCGGACAGATACAGTTGAGTATCGTCCGCATATTGATGGTATCTAATCCCGTGCCTGCGAATGATCTCACCCAGCGGTTTCATGTAGATGTTGAATAGTAGGGGGGATAAGACCGAGCCCTGAGGCACCCCATAAGTTAGGGGCCTAGGGGACGATCTCTGCCCCCCCACTAACACCGACTGCGACCTGTCCGAGAGGTAGGAGGAGAACCACCGCAGCACGGCGCCTCCCACTCCCACCTCCCGCAGTCGTCGCAGAAGGATACCATGGTCGATGGTATCGAAAGCCGCTGAGAGGTCGAGGAGAACCAGGATGGAGGAATGTCCTCCATCTCTGGCCCTCCAGAGATCATCGGTCAATGCGACCAAAGCGGTTTCTGTGCTGTAACCGGGTCTGAAGCCTGACTGGAAGGGGTCTAGATAGTTTGCTTCCTCCAAGGACCGCTGGAGCTGGAAGGCCACCACCTTCTCAACAACCTTCCCCAGAAAGGGGAGGTTGGAGACTGGACGATAATTATTAAGGATAGCTGGATCCAAAGATGGCTTCTTCAGGAGGGGTCTCACCACCGCCGCTTTCAGTGCGGCGGGGAAGTTCCCCTCCCGAAGTGAGGCGGTGACAACCGCCTGGATCCAGCCTCGTGTCACCTCACTGCAGTTAGTAACTAACCATGAGGGACACGGATCCAGCACACAGGTGGAGGTACTTACAGCCCTCATGGCCTTGTCCACATCCCCGGGGGTAACGTCTTGAAACTCAACCCAGAGTTGTTCAAATTGATCCTCCTGTGCCTCGGCTGGAGCTGCAGGGGTGGAGTCCAAGTCCGACCGAAACCGAGCAATTTTGTCCGCTAAGAATTGGGCATACTCTTCGGCTCTGCCCTGCAAGGGTTCCCCCACTTCCCTTTTGTTCAGTAGGGAGCGGGTTATCCTAAACAGGGCGGCCGGGCGGGACTCAGCGGACGCAACCAAGGTGGCTATATGGGATCTTTTTGCAGCCCTAAGTGCCCTGGTGTATTCCTTGGTGCAGGTGGTTACCATTGCTCGGTTCGCTTCGGACTTATCGGACCTCCAACGGTGCTCTAGGCATCTCCTCCGGCGCTTCATCTCCCGGAGTTCCTCGGTGAACCAAGGAGGTCTCCGGGATCCGCCGCCTCGGAGGGGCCGCAGTGGCGCAATCCGGTCGAGGGTCTCCGATGCTGCCGAGTGCCACGCAGCAACCAGAGTCTCCACCGGACTGTGGGCGAAAGTGTCAGGAATAACCCCAAGCTCTGTCTGGAACCTTGACGGTTCCATAAGACGCCTGGGGCGGAACCACCTGGTCGGTTCCTCCTCCCTACAGTGGGGGTTTGGTCTCCGAAAGTCGAGCCTCAGTAGGCAGTGGTCTGACCACGACAGGGGTATGATGTCGTTCCCCCTCAGACCAAGATCACAAATCCACTGCTCCGAGAGAAATACAAGGTCAAGCATGTGTCCCGCCGAATGGGTTGGGCCTCGAATTACTTGGGTCAAGCCCATGGCTGTCATGGAAGCCATGAACTCCTGCGCCCCCTCCGAGTTTTCACCGAGCGACGGCAAATTAAAGTCCCCCAGGACCATCAACCTAGGGAACTCAACTGCCAGCTCGGCTACCGACTCGAGGAGCGAGGGGAGGGCTGCTGCAACGCTGTTGGGAGGCAGGTACGTTAACAGCAGACCCACTTGACCCTTGAGGTCCAACTTTAACAGCAAAGACTCACACCCGACAATCTCCGGAGCAGGGACCCTACGAGGAACTAACGACTCTCGGATAACAGCGGCCACACCCCCACCCCTTCCCTGGGCTCTCGGCTGATGTAGCACCTGAAATCCTTCTGGGCACAGTTCTACTAGGGGGACTCCTCCCTCTGGGCCCAGCCAGGTTTCAGTAATACATGCCAGGTCTGCCCTCTCGTCTAAAATTAAGTCCCGGACGAGAGGAGCTTTATGTACAACAGACCTGGCATTTAGCGACAACAGCCTGAGACCAGGGTCCTGACTGCTTACGCCATCTGGTCTCGGAGTGGGACTCCTAGGGCCGGAAGGAGGGATCTCTGTAATGTAGCGAACCCTCCTTCCCCGGTAATGGCCTGCCCTAAAGTCCCCGCTGTATCTGCCTCTCCCTGTTAGGGAGAATGCAAAGAACAGCAAAATGATGTTCTGACCTAGGCTTCCCAAGAGCATGAAGCAAACGCCTTTTATTAATTTACTGTGAATTCTGCTCATTCACATCCAGCAAAGTCTTTCAAAAGGGGATTTACAGTCACAGACCTTATCTGGCTTGGAGAGCTGAAGGTCGATATCTACAAAACTTGGCAAGGAGTCTCAGAGAGTCACAAACCAATTATGTGAACTAATTGTCTCCTGCAAACTCCACTCCCCTTTCGCTCCTCTTTTATTTCCTCTGGGAGGGGCCTTATCCTCTTTTATTTCCTCTGGGAGGGGTCTTATTCCCAAGTCAACCCCTGTTCTTCAGCTGTTTCCTTTGTCTGGCAATTCTGCACATGCACACACTGGAAACAGGCTCCAGCTGTTCGACTGCCTCACTGATGTCTGACTCTGAAGGCAACTGATAACTGGCATATGATTCTACCCCTCCCTCTGCCTCCGACACAGAGCTCTCATCAGAGCCTTTTCCAGACTCCAGGACTGGCCTATGTTTCTCCCCAACCTCCTCACTGTCCAGATCTGCTGCCAGCTCTGCTGGCCGCTGATGGGCCACAACAGATGATTCCAGAAAAAAAGTATATTTGTTTTAAGGAGTTGCCAACAAATCTGCCCAAGCAGCCCCATACATTTCAAAGAACGTTTTCTCTTCACATCTGAGCTGCTTTACAGCACTAATAAATGTATTATTAGTTCTTTAATTCTCTTATGATTGAAGGAGGAAACAATAGAAGAGGCATTATTTTCAGCTATGATGACAAAAGTTGAGGGTATTTTCACAAGTCACAAAGTTCAGGTGCAATTTTTTTCATAATACAGTATCATATTAAATCAGGGGTGTCCAATCTTGGCATCTTTTAAGACTTGTAGACTTCAACTCCCAGGATTCCCCAGCCATTAATTTGAACTGCATCAGAGGCTTCTTGTTTTCACTTCCCATAGTGAAATTCCGCTCCTATTGATTAGTGAAAGGATAAGCAACCCATAACACGAGGGCCACATGTGAACTCAACATCCATTTTGCACCACTCTGAAATTCCGCAGATTGTACCATTGAAACCTATATTTTGCTAGATGGATTTCCCACTTTTAATGCACTGATTTAGCCTTTTTAAATGCTTATCACTCTTCCCCAAATGGCCTTCCAAATTTTAGCCATTCTATTTTTCTTTCCATTCTACACTTCCCAGTCAAAATATTATTGTCTCATGATTCATGCTTTCTGCTGAAGTCTTTGAACAAGTCCAGCTCCAAAAAGAGAAAGCTAATCAATTGATTGAAAGATAGGGTGCATCTTGGATGACATCAGTATCATAAACCAAGAGTCTCATTTGGTTTTGTATTCTGGCTTATAAGACAACAATCAACTAGGAATCCAAGTGGGTATATGCTGCTAAATAAACAGATAGAAATTCATTGGTTTGTTCAACCATTTCTATTAGCAAGAGGAACTTAAAAAGAGCAATTGAGCATTAAGAATTCCTCTTTGTTTATGATTATATACAAACTGACCTAGCGAGTAGTGAAAAATGAAAGCAGCTGCATAATTATTCACAATGGAGAAGTATACCTCAGGTCGTCGTCCTCCTCCTCCTCCTCCTCCTCCTCCTCCTCCTCCTCCTCCTCCTTCTCCTCCTCCTCCTCCTCCTCTTTGCCTTTGAATCACCAGCCTTTTTGCCAAAATAAATTGGAAATGGCTTACCATTGCCTTCTTCCTAGGACTGAGAGAAAATAATTAGCCCAAAGTTGCCAGAGAGCTTTGCTTCTAAGGCAGAACTCACAATTTCCGGATTTATAATTCAGTGTATTTAACTATTACATCAAACTGGGTTTTAATCCCACCTGTTGTTAGAGAGAAAACTTTACAGAAAACCTGAGTAGATGGGAATCAAATCTTCAGTTTTACACAACAATCTCAGGAGTTACATCCTTTTCAACAGTGGTGGGATTCAAATAATTTAACAACTGGTTCTTTGCCCTAATGACCAGCTGGGTAGGCTCTGGGGCCATGTGACCATGTGGGTGTGACCAACTAAATGTCATTCAAGTCAATGGGTGCTTTGCATTAGCTGTTACAATGTAATAAGGCTTAACCAGAGAGGCAGTTTCTGTAAGCAGGGCAATAAAGATTAGGTTAGAAGCAACATCAAAGGGTTTCCTTCCTGCCTTCCTAAAAGGATTAGCTCTGTAAAGTGGAAAAAATAACAAGATTTCTTCCAACAACCAGTTCTCCAAACTGCTTAGAAAGTTAACAACCGGTTCTCCCAAATAGGTGCAAACTGGCTGAATCCCACCACTGTCTTTGAAGAAAAATAAACACATGGTTATAATGAACTGAAGATCCACTTACACAAGGAGGCATGTTGACATTCAAAAGTTCTATACATGTATTGGAGCAGGGGTGCCAAACTCATGTCATCATGACGGTGTCATGTGATGTATCAGGACTTTTTCCCCTTTGCTAAACCAGGTGTGAGTGTGGCCAGCGCATGACGCATCCCACCTGCGGGCCATGAGTTTGACAGCCCTGTATTGGAGTATTAGCAGTTTTGACCTATTGCACTAATACAGTAAATGGATGATACCCAAGAGGTTAAAACAAGGAAGTGTGAGTTTGGAAAGCAAATACTAAGGAAGACATTATCAGAAACTTGTGTTTGGGGTCAAAAATAAAGTACTGAACAAGATAGTTAGGGAGTTTGAACAGAATGTCTTAAAGGCAGTAGGTATTTGTAGTTTCATAGACCCCCAAAATACATATGGAAATTAGTTCTGCAACATCTTCAGAGATGTTCACAAGGGAATCCACCACTTCAGGCACCAGAGAAAATGAAAACATCAAGAGCTCAGAGAACGAAGCTGCACACTTGCTGTAGCAAATCACATTTTCTTAGATCCCTCCTGGTATTTGGGGTGAAATATAGATGTAGAAAAAGAAATCACCGTTCTGTATACAAAGCAAATATTACAGCACCATGTAAAGACCAAAAAATGCTATCTGAAGTTACTTGTCATCAGATGTTCTTTTTGAATGTAGTCTCCCAAAGGAAGTAAGCTTACATCGTCTATCCAGAGCCACAATATTTCTGTATCATTAAATAAGAAAGGTATATATGATGTTCCACCTGAACATTGCTCCTAAAGCTCTTGTTCACCTAATTCATGTTTTCAACCAAATACAAAGTTGATTGACATTCCGCCTTAGTGCTAAGAAAGTGCATCTGCGGGTGGTTGAATTGATGTATACTTTGCTTCCAAAAGACATTACACAAGTAAAGGTAAATGGATTCTAAATGGGAAGCTTTGAATGTGATTTGCATAGACTTTTAAAATATATATATTATATCAAATAATGGTCACATATTTATTTAGGGTATGATGAGAATATGACAAAGACAAGTAAACATATACATATATGCACAATTGGTGTCATGCCCTAGTATATAACTTTTTATATATAGTGTTGTTGCTCCCTTGCCCCATCTAGTGGCTGGAGGGACAAATACCAATTATATTGTTTTGAAGCTTTTTACATTAGCCCGTACTCTCAAAACGAATGCATGGTGTGAAGCCAGATTCAATTTTCCTTTAGCATTTGGATGAAACAGAAGGACAAAGTAGAGTCCATCCTAACCTGTGGCGCATGTTCATCCAAGAACAAACCCACAGCCCACACAGAGAGCATCGCTGGTGAGATTTAGATTACTTGTATGTATTAATTGTTATGTTCAGCAGTAACTCAATACTGCCTATCTTGTATTTGGTTCTCATTATATGTATTCCTGTTTCACCATATCCTGTTCTTTCAATAAAGCATCCAGATCTATGCACACAGTCTGTTTTATTGGAGGATATGTGGGTTTAGCTGCATGTCGAGCTGCAGCTTGGTTGGTTAGCTTTGTAGTGGGGACAGAACAATTGGGGAGCAAAAATTGTCTGCATCTGTATCATCCTTTAAGTTACATGTACTCCCCAGGTGGTGCTGAATGGTTTATAGCAATCAAATGTGACCATATTGCCCTCCTGAGTCTCACAGCCATGACAAACAGGAGAGCATAACGGTCACTGTTTTGAATTTTTGATCCACCCAGATGTTCCTAACATTAGTGATAGCATCATAGATCCCACAACACATGACAAACAAACCCATGATCCCAGCTACTACCTTTTTTGTTTTTCTATGACGAAAATCAAACTATACTTCTTGATATTTTCATCACTGAAAGCAACACTAGGCAATATCCATTTACTGAGCTAAACAAAGTAATAGCAATAGCAGTAGACTTATATACCGCTTCATAGGCCTTTCAGGCCTCTCTAAGCGGTTTACAGAGAGTCAGCATATTGCCCCCAACAATCTGGGTCCTCATTTTACCCACCTCGGAAGGATGGAAGGCTGAGTCAACCCTGAGCCGGTGAGATTTGAACCGCTGACCTGCTGATCTAGCAGTAGCCTGCAGTGCTGCATTTAACCACTGCGCCACCTTGGCTCTAAGTATGTCTGATGATGGTATTGGTGGTATTGCGATGGAGATTTTGAAGATGTTTTGACTTCCTAAAATTCTGCAAATTGTAGCTCTTTTCAATAGAGATTATGAGAAAAATTCTCTATAATTGGGTTTGGATGAATAAGACTTTGCATGCATATAAGTATTGTTTAAAAATAATGGTATGAAGCTAGCATCCATAATAGAGGAAATATATTGATCTTCTTCTCCTAAATAATGTTTTGCCTCATTTATACTCTGATGTGTGCTGTCAGCTTAGGCAATTACTTTGGTCTTAGATTCCAAACAAACAACTTAGTATCTGTGTGTACAGACTGTGAATTAGAAGTTATGGGCCTTTCCGATTCAAAAGCAATGGCAGCCATTGCACCAAGACCTTCTATCAGAACATACTTGAGACCAAACTTAGCTAAATCAACATTTTTTTTTTGCAAGTCATCTTCATTTGATACTTTTCACAAGCCAGTAATAAAAATTACACAATCATGAATGTAATAGGTTATTGTAATAGGACTGCTTCATTGCAGTGTTCCTTTGATCATTATAGCCAATAGGTTATTAATTTAATAGCAATTTTTACCATCCCTCAAGTGGTGGAGGGCCTTTCATCATGACCAATAATCTTGGTTCATATGAGGTATGATACAATACTTGCCACACAAGTTCAGTAGGATAATCACAATAAGAATAACTAAGCCATTTGAGTTTAACAGACATTTTTACTGGAATATTGATGCAGAGTACAAAATATGAGAGCCGAGGTGGCGCAGTGGTTAAATGCAGCTACTTCAGCTGACTGCAGTTCTGCAGTTCGGCTGTTCAAATCTAACCGGCTCAGGGTTGACTCAACCTTCCATCCTTCCGAGGTGGGTAAAATGAGGACCCGGATTGTTGCTGGGGGCAATATGCTGACTCTGTAAACTGCTTAGAGAGGGCTGAAAGCCCTATGAAGCGATATTGTTATTGTTGTTACGATTTATAGGCCGCCCTTCTCCCTGAGGGGACTCAGGGCGGCTTACAGTCACGGGAAGGGGGTGCAATAATACAAGACAAACAGTGAGTAAACAAGATAGATAATAAAACACCAACTTGCATTCAACAGTCAACCAACACTCGGGCGGGTAATTTAAAAACTTATCCCCAGGCCTGCTGGGAGAGCCAGGTCTTAAGGGCCGTGCGGAAGGTCTGGATGGTGGTGAGGGTACGAATCTCAACGGGGAGATCGTTCCACAGGGTCGGAGCTGCAACAGAAAAGGCTCTCCTCCGTGTAGTTGCCAGTCGACATTGACTGGCAGATGGAATCCGGAGGAGGCCCAATCTGTGCGATCTAATCGGTCGAAGGGAGGTAATCGGCAGAAGGCGGTCTCTCAAGTACCCAGATCCACTACCATGGAGTGCTTTAAAGGTGGTCATCAATACCCTGAAGCGCACCCGGAGATCGACAGGTAGCCAGTGCAGCTCGCGGAGGATGGGTGTAATGTGGGCGAACCGCGGTGCGCCCACTATCACTCGCGCGGCTGCATTCTGGACTAACTGCAGTCGCCGGATGCACTTCAAGGGCAACCCCATGTAGAGCCCATTGCAGTATTCCAGCCTAGAGATCACAAGGGCTCGAGTGACTGTTGTGAGAGCCTCCCGGTTCAGGTAGGGCCGTAACTGGCGGACCAGGCAAACCTGGGCAAATGCCCCCCTGGTCACAGCCGACAACTGATGGTTAAAAGTCAGCTGTGGATCCAGGAGGACTCCTAGATTACGGACCCTATCTGAGGGGTATAAAATTTGACCCCCCAGCCTGAGTGTTGGGATGTCAGCCAAATTGTTGGGAGGGAAACACAACAGCCACTCGGTCTTGTCCGGGTTGAGCACCAGTTTGTTAGCGCTCATCCAGTCCCTCCTATTAAGGAGATATATAAGTCTAACTGCTAATATAAGTTTAAAGTAAAAATGATGCTAGTAATCAAGTGGATAAGAGGGAAATAAAAGATACATATGTCTACAGCCAATTTGGTGTAGTGATCAAAGTGCCATACTAGAAACTATGGAGACTATAAATTCTAGCCTAAGTGATTTTAGGTCATTTACTTTTTCTCAGCCCTAAGAAAAGAACAATGTCAAAGCACTTTCAAAATCCTGCTCTATTTTATCCCCGATTCTTCCTTTCCCCTTTTAATTTTCCCCCAATCTTTTTAATGGTCAGTCAGTATGGTCTTTAAGCATTCACATTGACTTAGTTAGTTTAGTTTAGTTTAGTTGTCTTATATGCCGCCCACTCCCGAAGGACTCCGGGCGGCTCACAATAAACAAGGGAAGGGGGATAAATAGACAAAAACAACACTTTAAAATACGCATCATTCACAGTTTCCATGGGGCTGGATGTTTCACAAGTCCCCCGGCCTGCTGGAACAGCCAGGACTTGGTGGCTTTGCGGGAGGCCGGGAGGGTAGTAAGGGTCCGGATCTCCACAGGGAGGTCATTCCAGAGGGCTGGAGCTGCAACAGAGAAGGCTCTCCCCCGGGGAGTCGCCAGCCGACATTGGCTGGCAGATGGAATCCAGAGGAGACCTAACCTGTGAGATCTAATCGGTCTATGGGAGGTAATCGGCAGGAAGCGGTCTCTCAGGTACCCAGGTCCGGACTGTGGACTGTTTTTCCCTTTGAAGGATTTTTCTTGTGGTAGGTAGAATTTCCTGGTCAAGTAAGTCTCAAAGTCTACTCCAGGAAGTCAGCCCT
The DNA here is from genome assembly GCF_009769535.1 of Thamnophis elegans. NCBI lineage: Eukaryota > Metazoa > Chordata > Lepidosauria > Squamata > Natricidae > Thamnophis > Thamnophis elegans. The sequence continues at coordinate 81,022,896 of NC_045543.1, read as the reverse complement.
AGATTGAACGGGTTCTAGAAGATTAAAAAAAGTAAGTTCTAGAGGAATATAACCCGTTTCACTGAAAATAAGACCTCCCCGGATATTAAGCCCTAATTTGAGCGCATGGACTAAAATAACCCCACCCCCCAAAATAAGCCCTCCCTGAAAATATTGCAACACAGCAGCAGCCATGAAGTGATCAAAAGAAATAAAACCTTGTCTTATTCTCGGGGAAACACAGTAGGAAGGTACCCTTTTATCTATTTTTCACTCGTGTTCTAGCCCTCTGGCCAACTCAGTCTCATCCTTAGAAGCAAGAATTGTGAAGTCAATATATAGAGTAGAAAATGGTTGAGAAGCTTCCATAGTTATTGCTATCTTAGCTAGTGTTACGTGGAACAAATAAAGCAATGGTTTCCCTTCCCCCACATACTGATATTGTCCATAATTATCCTGCCTATAAACTACAGCACTTCAGTAGAACTTTAGCAAAAGACAAACAAAATCAATGATCAAAGCTTTATTTCCATTTAGCATCCAAGCTTGAATAAAAAAACAAGATGGGCCAGAGAACCAGATCCAAAGACAGACAGCCCACAGATTCAAGGATCAATCACAGGAATGGAAATAGCATGAGGTATTTCCAGGTAGTATGAATCTGGAATAATGAAGGTGGAAAAGAGTGGAAGCTGGAATAATAAGAGCCAGTTCTAATGGCTCTCCTGCTCTTTTTTGATGAGGCACAAACTTACCTGCTGTTTGTGGAATGTTGCAATTTTCTTGCATATTGCTTTCAGCTTTCTAAGGTAAAAACTAGATAGTCCTTCTCCTCTGCAACTGATAGAGCACTATGGAGGACACTGATAGTCAGAATTGCTATTCTTCAGTGCAGTTGATGCCATTTAACAAACCCTGCAGGCATAAAAACAGACCAAGACTAATCTTTATTGGGGTTCCAACCAAATTAGTACACCAAACAAAGTGATATGGCAAATACAGAAAATACAACCAAAATTATGCAAAATGCATAGATTTGTACAGTTAGCCAACTTATCCAGCCAGCAAAAATAAATAAATAAATAAATAAATCAAGGATATTTTATTACTACTATTAAGTAGAAAAGTACAACATAAAAGTCCAATGAAAAGTCCATCTGTAAAATGTTCTTTTGGGGTTCTTGGCTAATAATGGAATAATAAATCTACACTTCACAAAAAGATACAGATCAGAGATTATACAGGAAATTCTCCTCAAGGGCAGAAATGACTCCCCTTAAAATGGCCAATCAGAACTTTTGATAGAAGAGAATTAAAACTAATAAACAAAAAGGCATATCATAGAAAGATGAGAAAAAAATCTAAATATCTGGTAAAATCTTTTCTGATAATAGAAGACAAGCCAAGAGAAATTGGATAGCATGCTTTACATGCCAAAGGCATAGGATATTGAATCATATCCTCAATACAATATAATAGATTTATTTGACTATTGTCCTAGATAGATAAAGAGCACAAAAAATGCCCATAAATAACAATTATTTAGAAAAACATGTTGCCAAGACCTAGCAAAATACACACATAAAGGGATATATAAATTGAACTTACAAATTAATTTCAACTAGTAACTGAAAGTTCTATATAAATATACACATTGTTGAAATTCTTTAGAGTGTCCCAAAGAAAGATCTTTTTTCCATTGGGAGCCAAATTCCAAATCCAGATAGGAAATTGGCTTCATCTGCAGTGGCAAACACAACAGGGCTTTCATGCCTACATACAGCTGCCATCTTGAATTTTGGACCTCTTCCCATGACATGCCTTCTCCCAGTGATGATAGATGCCTGGAATCAAAGTTCTGAAACATTTGAAGGGCTGAAAGGTATCTTTATTATATTGCACTTCTTGAAGGTTGGCATATTATCTTGATTCAGTCTCATATTGCATATTTCAAAGCTGTGGTGGCACAGTGGTTAGTCTGCAGTATTGCAGGCTAATTGTGCCGAGTGCCAGCAATTCGATTCTCAATGGCTCAAGGTTGACTTAGCCTTCCATCCTTCCAAGGTTGATAAAAGGAGGACCCAGATTGTTGGGGGCCATATGCTAAAGCTCTGAGAGGGCTGCAAAGCACTGTAAAGTGGATATATATGCCTAAGTGCTATTGTTATTGCTATTGCTATTTTTATGTGCAGCCAGAATTTGAAAACAACATTTAATATGGTACAATACTTGAGTAAAATGGTTCAGCTGAGATTGGCATATGTGGGACTGATTGGGGTAGATTGTAGGGGTGATACTGAAATATAATTTTATTTTTCTTATCTATATATTAAATTATTGTATTTTTATTCCAGTTCCATTTTAAATTGTTTTTATAGGATTTTATTAATAATTTGTGCTTGGAAGTCTGAATTTTGATATGACTTAGGAGCTAATCAATATGTCAAGCCTGCACCCATCTTTTCTTGTGGATCTTAGGCCTGCCACGCTTCCTATTATTCTTCTATGCATTTTCTATTGTGGGAAAATGGGAGGGGGGATTGTAAGGAGTTAGATGATATGTAGTCATAACAAAATTGTTTCTAGAAAGCCAAGGTCATCCTTTGTCTTTGCACCTCTGCACCTACCGTAACTGGATGGGTGGAAGCTGCCCAGTATGGCAGTGGAAGATTGGACCACATGATGGACTTTTGGCTGTGGGGACAAGATCATGAACTTTCAACTGGGTGGGAAAACTGGGAAGCTTTCAGATTCGGGTTTTCTCAGATGTGCCAACATCTCTCTTAACAAATTGGAACTTTGAGCAATACTTTGCCTTAGATTCTGATTTACTTTTGGATGCTATTTGGAACCCTGACACAATAAACTAAACCAGTGGTAGTCAACCTGGTCCCTACCACCCACTTGTGGGCGTTCCAGCTTTCATGGTGGGCGGTAGGACTTTGCTGTAACTCTATTTTATAAATTTTATAAAGCAAGGTAACTTCCCTACTTTATAAATCACCATTATTGCGGAACCAGTGGGCAGTTAGAAAAATTTACTACTAACAGAGATACAAAAGTGGGCGGTAGGTATAAAAAGGTTGACTACCCCTGAACTAAACTAACAAGCTATTGCTACTGCTAGTCTTACCAGAATTCAACCAGAAAATATGTAGTCACATTAGAAAAGCAGGATCCCTTTATTCAAATTTAATTATCATTTAAATATCCCTACCTCAGACTTTAGAAACATTCTTTTACATTCCTTCCTTATTGCCACTTCCCAGTGACAAATATCTGGAAACAAAATTTCCAATTAGTCTTTTCTAAGTTGATGCCTCTATAGATTTTGAGGATATAATTCCTAGGATGAGTAGCTAGTATAAAAAAGAGATAAGCCAAATAATAATGCCGGGGAAAGCTTTTTTTTTCCCCAAAAAAAATATGAATGCAGTCCTAAAGCAAAGAACAACTTTTTATGTCACAGGAATACATTAATCTCTCATTTTGTGATGAGTTATTTCCACTACCATGGTGACTTTTCTTTGTTCCAAGTTGAGGCAGTCAACCTTTTTGAAAATGGAAGAGTCAACATAACTTTTATGAGGCATTATTTTTAGCAATTGGGAGGATGAGACAGTGTCATAATGTCATAAAGTGGGCAGGATTTTTTTTTTCAAGAGTTGATTTTTTTCTGGGTTTCTGGTTGACTTCTTTTTTTCTTTCTTAAGCATTAATGCAACTTATTCACTCTATTTTTCATCTTTAAATGGCAGAAAATCATTGTTGCTGATTTTGACAATTTGTCACAAAATTTTGGTAGTGTATTGTTATGGTCTTCTGGGATTGAAAGCAGCACAAAGATTAAGCTGTACCAATACAGTTTTATACTAAAAAAACAGTTCATACTTTTGTAAAACAAAGCGTCTGACAAAACCTGGTGCTTTATTTGTCAGTGAACACCATTGCATATGAATTTCCACTTTAAAATGTTATGCAAGCAGGCACTCCCACGTACACACCTTGAAATGCCATATTTCAATAGTTCTTAGAGCCTCGTCAAGTTGAACAATCATATTTCTCTAACAATTTATGGTACAAAAAAGCCAGGGCAAAACTAGTTTACATTTTTCACAGCAGAAACCATGTAAGTTATTGCTCAATCACCCAGATAATATTGGTCTTGGGACCATACTTCTTATCCATCAAGTCACCAAGAGATAACAGATTGCCCAAGGCCACTTAGCAACTTTCCGAGCCGAAGATGGAGCTGCCCTATCCCAGACTAATACGCACTCTACAGCAACCTGTCAAGCAGAAAAGAATGGTGAGCTGTTTACATAAATGTCGGAGAAATTCCAAGACTGGATCAGTTCTGATTTATCATGCCTCCATAAACATGTCAAAAAGATGGCTTGCACAATTGGATGGCGTAGCTGCGGTGGCGCCCTCTACAAACTTTTCTCCCCATTTCCACTTTCAATCCAAGCAAAATAAATGGCAGGAGAGTCACCCGGTGATCAGGTGAATCGCCTAAAGAAGAAATCATCCCAACTGTAAGATGACCAAGGCAGCAGAAAGGATGGGATGGAAGGACACAGTGCAATCATATAGTAGAATTTATTAAGGGAAAAAGAGGAATCCAGCATTTCTAAAATACTTGATGCCTTTCCCAACATGGCTTAGATATTGCCCAAATGTACAATGTGCTTTTCTATGCGCTGTCATAAGTCAGCTAAAACATATGTAAACATATGCTGTGTCACTCATTAAGGAGAAGGGTATAATTACACTTTTAAATGTGGCAAAGCATTCTGAGAGTAGCATATAATTTTCAGAGCAGGAGCCTTTATGAAACATATCTTTCCCTGAGTGTTTATACAGCCTGACATCTTCAGGTTTGTTCAGATCAAGAGCCCCACTGTGAATGAACAGGCTTCAGACAAAAGGAGGCAATTTGTGCTGGAGGTGCCATTTCACAGAAGAGTGGCAAGGAGGGGAGGGGAGATTATAGGAGAGGCTAGAAGGAGACAATCAATATTATTGCTTCCAATTAAGATATTTGCCAAATTCCAAGATTACACAGGGTGGGATGGGGATTTCCAAATCATTTATTTTAATCAAACAAGCTGCTTTCTTTTCAGAGACAATAGCAGTGTAATTTATAAGATGGCGGAAGAGAAACTGGGGCTGGCTGGAGGTGGGGGAACCAATAATGTAAATGTAAACCAAGGGCCTTGACTGGGGCGGTGGGGGAAGCATACTTCAAAGAATGGAACAGATGCTCCTCTGCTGTATTAAGGTGGTGGACAACCTTCAGAATACCTAATTACATTGACCACAAGGAGGCAGTACTTGAATGGTTTTGTCCTCTTTGGGACTCTTCAGATGTATACAGCCAGATGTTATTCCAGATGTTGAAATAGTAATTAAATTGTCCAAACAAGATCCTCAAGTGAGGAGTCCTTTGTGTGCTTTCTGTTGGAATAATTACATCCTCTATCGGACTGGAGCAAACTGGAATGATAACATTTCTTAGACAAAACCCCTTTCTCTCTGGTATGTAAGAATGACTGCATGTTATTAAGAGGTGAATTGGAGATTATTACCCATTATTCTAATTTGCTGTGGCCTATAGTCAACTGGAGTTGAACACAAAGGAGCTACTACTCAACATTGGGTTTTCTGAGACATTCTCTTTAAAGACATTTGCACCATAGTAGATAAATCAGTTGTTTCTCTCTGATTTTCTCATTCGTATGTCATCATCATATGGCTAAATTAAAATAGTTGCTATAAATAAATAAATATTACACACTGCATCAACTGCTCATCTTCCCTCTTGTTTAATTTTTCTTTTCTTTTCTAGCTGCAATTATACATAATGGTATGTGGAAATAACCTTGAAAGAGAGCAGGAAAAGCTCAGACCAGATAACCAGCATGTAAAGATAAGTGAGCCCACAGAAGAACAGACAGCATGGAAAGAGTGGACTATGGAAGAAGTGCTACATGGATCCGGGAAGGCATGTAGGAAGTGGGGCAGCAGAGGTCAGGGAAAGTTTGTGGGAGTGAGCAAGAGATGACATGTGAGTTGGAGGAGCTGTGTGTTGGGAGCACAGGGTGGAAAGGGAGTGCGGGTGTGTGTAACAAGTCCCAGATGAGTCAGGGAAGTCACATGAGGTACAGGGGGCATGAGTCAAGTAAGATGCAGGAGATGTGGGCTGGTCAATGTGGGAGGTGACTTCCTTCTTCCTTGTTCATCCCACCTTCCCTTCCTTCTCAGGGGGCAAATATGTGGCTGCTGATGTGGGAAAAGGGAATGAAAGATTGTGAGAGTGACTGGGAAACTGTCACAAAATGTTCAATTTGAGCATCAAATGACTACAACAGCAGCCTGGCAGCACTGAAAGAGTCACAATTTCCTCAAATTTTATTCCCTCAAGAGTCATGGGCCATGGGTCTTGAGGGCAGTTTGGAGGCAATCCAAAATGGATTGTTAACCCTCTTCAGTTAATTACAACACCCATTTTGCTTCTTATTGCTTCCTGAATTAAGTGCAAAGACTCAGGTTTCACCATCCTGGGGGCATCCTTTTAAACTTTGCCCATTTCTAATGAACCTATCTACCCAAATATATCAGTAGGTTAACATTCCTGTACTACAAGAATTTTGTTTATTGACAATATACTGCTTAAAGAAATGATTGTTTATCAATGAACTGTTGGTTATGAAGACTAATCAAAAAAGTATTAACGCTATAAGAAGAAATTGAAAGTGGTGAAAGAATATGGATATCTGTTACTGAGCAAAAAACTAAGTAAAAATCTTTAACTATATTAAGCTTACTATTTGCTTTTCAGGTCCTTTTTTATTTCCTAGGTTTCAAAAACTCAACATTGAGTCAGTTGTTTCTTTCTATCTTTATTCCACAGTTAATTTTATGCTTTATTGACTTGAACTGAAATACCTATACCGACATAAAGCTTAACAGTATCCTAAGGAAAGGGGGAAAAACAGAGAGAGGCCATCTTTAGAACTGACATTTAAGTGGTTGAAGGTGAAAAAATATATTTAAACATACTTATTCATTAGAACCAGAGAGAGAGAGAGAAATGATCCAGTAAGAACTACTAGCAAGGATGGATACAATTGATCCAGTGGTGGACTGCTGCCAGTTCAGACTGGTTTGGGCAAGCTGGTAGTTCCAACCCACGCCCGCCCCTACGCTATTTTGTCCTATATTGCCATGTTTTTTGAGCCATGAGAATGCGTGGATGGTCTGTAGCAATGCTCACATTTTCAGTGCTAGGAGAACCGGTTGTTACATTCTGTGACGCACACCTCTGAATTGATCTTCCCACTGGTTCATTGAAAATAAATAAAGCATGTCAGTTCATTGGAATTTACAGCAATCCTAAAATTATGGTGACCAGCTAACACATGCTGGTTTACATTATTTTGTATCATGGGTTGCTGTAGTTCCTTATTCATAATTATTTTTCTTGAATTGCCAACTTTCTTGCTAGTCCTTGCCACAGGCAATGGTTCAAGAGGTATAGAATAATCACATAAATAACTGGTTAGATTAGACAGAATTCTCCATTAAATGACTATAATCTGAAACTATTATTTGCATTATATTTAATAATCTTATTAAAATATAACAAATATTAAAGAATGCAAAGTGGCATTTCTTCTTAGTAGTAGTAGTAGTAGTAGTAGTAGTAGTAATAGTAGTAATACCCTGTTTCCCCAAAAATAAGACTACCCCAGATAATAAGTCCAATCGGGCTTTTGACACATGCACTAAAATATGTCCTCCCCCGAAAATAAGCCCTTCCCAAAAATATTCAACACAGCAGCATCCATGAGGTAACCACGCTCGCCACCTCCTGCACCTCAAAAATAATAAGAACTCCCAAAAAATAAGGCCACATTATTTCGGGGGTCCAAAGAAACACAGTACTAGTAAAGTGAAACATCTCATGATTGTGTTTGATTTATCACATTAGCTCTACTGCAGTCAATAAGCAAATCGCCTGCAGTTATTAAGTATGACATCATCATGTGACCATGACTTGTGACTTATTACTGGCTTCTCCATTGACTGCTTGTTGGAAGCTGGCTGTGAAGCTCACAAATGGCAACCATGTGTCTGCAGGATAGTGCAACTATGGTAAATGTGCACCAGTTGTCAAGCACCTGAATCATGATCACATGACTATGAAGACACTTCAATGGCCATAAACTTGAGAGACCGTCATAAAGCTACTTTTTCAGTGCTATGATTAAGTGTGAATTTTCATTAAACAGGGCAGTTGTTAACTAACTTAGATTTACTGCCCTCTTTCGATGAGACATAAGGGACAGCACTTAGATTGGGAGAAGCAACCAGGAGTTTCTTTCCCTCCAGTTGTTTTCCTTTCATTGAAAGCCAAAAGAAAGAAAAGCCAACTGGCTATTATGCAGGAGAAGCATTTATAACCTTCAGAATAACCGTCCCACAAAGATGAGCAGATGTAGTGAGTCACTGAGGCTAAGAGCTGGCAGGAACACAATTACCCAGGCTGATTAATTAAACAGGACCCAAGGGAGATGCCTTACATGTTACATTTGTTTGCTGCATCTCTGCTCTTTCAGACTGAGTTGACTCTGTTTTATAGGCCCTAGTCATGTGTTCTACCAGCTCATTTCCAACTGTTTCCACATCTGGAGAAGAGCATATTTCCAACACTTCCTTGTCTCATTTAAATTCTGCTTCTGAAGACGCATCAACTTCTGCTCATCATAGGACCCTTCAGAGACAATCCTGACACTCCTCTGCCTTCAAGCATCAATTCATTGAGGGGTATAAATCAAACTTCCAAATGGAGGGTCAGTTTTTAACTTAAACTCCAAAATACACACCGGAATGCAAGCAGGAACATACATCACTTTTCTATTCTTTAAATCTAATTTAAGTCAAACAAAGAATTCTACACATAAAGACTTTGCATTAAATTAAGACTACCATATATACAGCAAAGTCCAAACTGAATTGCTTCTACTAAAGATAACTGAAAAAAAAAACTTGAACTGTGAATATACGAATGCTGTATTTTAAAAAAAGATGCAACACATTTTTAAAAACCCTGTTGATTGCACAATCATATGGATGATGAAATGCAATTCGAACAGGCTGGCCATGCAGAATTAACTAAAATGAATCTAAAAAACTCCAAATGGATTTAGGAAAACAAAACAATTTCATTCTTTATCCCTTGTGGTCCCCAGCATACCTATCCCCCTCTCCCCTGTCTCTTTCTCTCTTGCTTGTTCTCTTTGTGTATACAGAGGACTTACTTAAATTGTTCTTTAGACTTGGAAGTTATTATGAGTCTCAGTGGTATCCCTTAGTTTAAGTACAGAGAACATCTTTATAAGCAGGAGAGTATTTCAAAATGGAAGAGACTTTTAAAGTATAACCCCTGCAGATTGCATTTTTCATGGTCTTAGTGAGGAAAGAAAGCCAACAATTTCCTTCTATCCAGTTCACTCTGGGGCTCATACAAAATGTGTCATATTTTGCAGAGATACTGCCCTAAATGGATGCTAAAAAAAATCCACACAACAATTTGGGAGAATCACTTAGGAAACTGTAAGCTTCAGAAAAGAATTTTTTTCTGACTTTAGTATTTCTGTTCTATCTGGCAAGCTTATTTTTACTAATGGCCACATAGTTTATGTAAGTATTTTAAATGTATGTAACTAAAAGTGTAATTACAAAAATATTATTTATATAATAGCATCTATATGATGCAATGTAAGACAATCTAGAGTTACCTTGTGGCAGGAGGGATGGCAAATTAATTTAATAAACAAAAAAACAAATATTACAACGTACAACCATTCATTTAGTGACAATTTGAAGGTACAACATCACTGAAAAAAAAGTTATACCATAATGTTTTATTACAATGCTTGGTTGCCATTTTTTAATATTTATTTATACAGGAGCCAGGAAGGCGCAGTGGTTACAATGCAATATTGCAAGTCAACTCTGCCCTCAGCCAGGAGTTTGATCCTGAAAAGCTCAAGGCTTACTCAGCCTTCCATCCTTCCGAGGCCAGTAAAATGAGGACTCAAGATTGTTTAGTGCAATACGCTGACTCTGTAAACTGCTTAGAGAATGCTGTAAAGCATTATGAAGTGGCATATAAGTCTAAGTGCTATTGCTATTTTATATTTTATATTTCGATATTGTTCATGTTTTAATATTGTATAGGTATTTCTGGTTTAATGTTTGTTTTCACACTGAATGCTGTCCAAAATCAGTATGTTTGCTCTGAGTGGGAAAAAGAAAAGAGAAGAGAAGAGAAGAGAAGAGAAGAGAAGAGAAGGATGTCCATTGAAAAGAATAGTTTCCATACTGCATAGCAGTGAAAATTATGCAGAAAATATATAAACCATGATATATAAACAATGCAAAGAATACAGTTTACAGTATGCTATTTATTATTCAGTGTTAAATAATATATAAATATAAAACCCTGCATCTTACCAGAAAAAAATATGATATTTTTAAAATATGAGACTACAAAACATTTAGAGATAGGTAGGAGGCTAAGAAGAGAGGTTTAAAATGGTAGGTGACATAAATAGTGTTTAATATTTTTCTAGGAAGCTATTGGGCTCACAAAGGAGAAAGCTAGATGGATAACAGCAAGAAGTTGTCATGATCTATTTGATCTACTTTAAAACTGAACACCAAATTTAGCAAGGAAAATATACGAAATAGGCATGTGTGTGCACAGGCATGCCTGTGGGACAAAAAAAAAAGGCTTATTTTAAAAAGTACCTTAGCTATCTAGTCTGCCTCCTTCGGAGAGCAATATTTTCCCTTGCTATCACCTATCTCGACTTGATGACAAAGGGTTAACAACCAAGCGACAGATAAAAATTCAGCTGGGCCCAGCCCTTCACCCAGTATACAAAACCACCCAGAGACATGAGGAAAACAATGCATCTTAGTCAGTGGTGGGTTTCAAAATTTTTAGAACCTCTTCTGTAGGTGTGGTCTGCTTTGTGGGAGCAGCTTGCTGGCCATGTGACTGGGTAGGAATGGCTTGTCGGCCATTTGACCGGGTAGGAGTGGCTTGTTGGCCATGTGACTGGGTGGGCGTGGCCAACTTGTAAAATGTGGTGAAACACACTTAACAACGCTCTTGCTTAGCAGCCAAAATGTTGGTTCAGAAACTCTGGCATTTGAAGCATGCAAGTCTTAAAGGTGTCAAATTACAAGACCCTTGCACCCCTAACCCTTTAGAAAAAAATACCCAGGGGTGTTCAAACCTGACAGCTTTAAGACTTGTGAACTACAACTCCCAGAATTCCTCCTCTCATTCTTCATCTTGATGATGTGCGGTGGGCGGTGGGCGGGAGCTGGAACCGGTTCTAAGTGGCACTGTAGATTTGTGGGACTGGCAGGAACTCACCCTTGATATGAGTATCAAGTACCTTTACAATCGACGGCCTGAGAATTTCAGCCATAATAAAGGGAAAATGTGAAAGCACACTTATTGTGACATTCAGCGTTCTCAAATCAGAACACAAATTCTGTGGGCTGAAAAAAAATCTTTTGATTCTTCCCATTTGTGCAACTCTTGAATTATAGAAAAACATTGTTTTTCCGCTGCACAGAAACATGGACCATCTTTGTAATTAGAAATGTCCGGATTATACAGAGAATCTGTAAACTAATCAGAAGTCCCAGTTTAGATATACTTCAAGAATGTAGTTACAGAAGATCTGGATATACTGTAAATTGATTTGGTTTGACTAACATGTTATTTGGAACTTGGTTATCTATTAATATTCAACCACTTGACTGCCATAATACCTCTCTTATTGTAGAAACACGTCAAATTATATTTTGAAATGTAATACATGTAAAATTTGTACTGTACTTACATTTAAGATTGACTGATAATTTATTACAATGTCTTGATTATCAAGGAAAACATGCTATAAAAATAGCAAAACGTTATAATGGATTATTAAAACAGTATAAATTTAAACAATTCAAAGGAAGGCTACTATAATAAAATGTGAAGATTATTTGAGGAATCTGAACACTTTTACTCATGTTTTTTTTACTGATTTATGTTTTCATATACAGCATGTTATATTTCTAAATTGGCATAACTATGATGGCCTTCCTTTCTTCTGTCTTCCCATAGTTCCTCATATGAAAGAATAAAGTCAAGCAGAAAGCTAACTTTGAAAAAAGATAGCAATAGCATAGTATAGATAACAAGATTCAGAGAGAACAGGAAAGAAAGAGATCCAGTGCTAAACTAGGTAAAGAAATAAGTTTACACTAGAACCAGTGTTGGGATTCAAAGGTTTTATTATCAGTTCTGTGGGCATGGCTTGATGGGCATGGTGAGACTTGGTGGGTGTGGCAGGGGAAGGATACTGTAAAATCCCCATTCCCACCTCACTCCAGGGCAAGGTTACTGCAAAATCCCCATTTCCTCCTGATCAGCTGGGACTTGGGAGGCAGAGAATAGAGGGGGGCATGGCCAGTCAGAGGTGGTATTTACCATTTCTCAGAACTACTCGACATTTCTGCTACCGGTTCTTCAGACCTGGTCAGAACCTGCTGAATACCACCTCTAACCAGAATCCAGAGAATGAAGGCAGTCATTCTAGCTTTCATCAATCTTCAACCAAAGGTTTGTAAACTTTGTCTGCCAAAGGCCAAGCAAGTCATAAATGCAATTAATACAAGTAACCCTCAACTTACAATTGCTCATTAAGTGACCATTTGATGTTACAATGGCACTGGAAAAAAGTGACTTACAACCAATCCTTGCACTTACAACCATCACAACATCCCAATGACCACATGATCAAAATTGGGGCACTTGGCAACCGACAAATAATTATAACAGTTGCAGTGTCCAGGGTCATTTGACTGCCATTTTCTGGTTCCAATAAACAAAGTCAAGGGGGGGAGCTAGATTTGCTTAACAACACCCGATTCACTTAACAACTGCAGTGATTAATTTAATAACCATGTCAAAAAAAGCTCACAAAATTGTGTGCGATTCACTTAACAATTGTCTTATTTAACAATGGAGGTTCTAGTCTCAGTTATGGCCAAGGACTATCTCTAAGTGATATACTATATTTTGCTCTCAGGCAAAATAAAGCTGCATCCATTGCAGTTTAGACTTTTTGGACTGAGAAGAGGTTAAACTTTCATTTCCTAAATAACCAAGGATGTTCTGCTATTAGATGTTCTGCTAACAGAAGTCTTCTTCAAAAGTATTTCTAGAGAAGCTGCTTAATTAAGTAATCAGAGTATTAGAAAGAGGAGCCACTAATCAGCTTAGAGTATACTATATTTGGTTTACCGTATTTTAAAAATCCCAATATTTTTGCACCTATTTTTCTTACCTGACCCTGATTGTATTTCTTGTCTTTTATCTCTGTTTTTATTATTTAATGTTGCTGGTCACTGATTGAATAAAGAAATTTCAAATTTCACCAATCAGCCATCCCAGATAGAAATTCTAAGAATTTTGTTTCTGGATGTGATCAGGTTCTGGAACACAGCACTATAAAATCCTCTGCTGGCTTAATTTGACAAATATTGATGCTTTTAAAAAGTCTTACCTCTTCAACACAGGCATTACATGCATACAAATATCCATATTCAATTATTGTAATCAGAGGATAGCAAATAAATAGGCCCCTGCTTAATAAATTCATCTACAAAGGAATGAAATATGCATCCCATATATATTAATGAGACTAAGCTAAATTATAGAATGGCATCTTTCAGGAGTCTTTATGCAGGGAAGATTTATGGAGGAGAAATTCATTGGACAATAAATGATTTTATTCCCCCAACCTATTTCATATCAGCATCCTCAACAAAACAGCTAGCACAACACAAAAATGACGTTAAAGTTAGAAAATGGAATAAGAACAAAGTTCTCCACTTGAAAGATTCTGTTCCTAAACTACTCGAACTACTAGCTCTTGTAATGTTTGGCTTAATGTATTCTGGTTTCTTTCAGTCGGGCTCAATATACGGAAAATAATTTTATTCCAGCTTTATACAATAGTTTAGAACTGCCTCTGCTGTCTCTTTCTAGTTTTTATAGTATACACCAAATCCTCAGGTCATTGTAGATAACTTCAAGGTTACTGTCTTTTTTCCATCCTTCTTTTTCTTTTCTTAAAGAAATGTGAGATGCATCATTCAGCATAAAGCAGATATGAAAGAAGTTCAACAGTCTTGATAAGTGACAGCTGGACAATGTGCCACATCAGACAGTGGAGGTTTAAAAATAGAAGCTTTTCAAAGAGAAAGCAAAAACTAACTAGCTAAGAACTGAGGAAAGAAAAGGCAGGAAGAATGCTAAAAAGAAATATAAAGCTGTTTCAAGCTATAGTTCTTTTAAATATTGAGCCCCATTTGATCTGATCAAACGGTAAGCTGTTTGTAGTATGGGTCTGTGTTGTTCTCCCCACCTGTAGGTTGAATGGGTTCTGTTCTGACTTGGGCATGGAAGCTCCTAGGGGTTGTAGGTACCTGTGGGTTATCAGATTAAAAGTCATGACAGGAATTCAATAGTGTCTGAACATAGTGTCAGCCTAGCCTAGTGTAAATTGTAAGACAGCATCAGAGGTGGGGTCCTACCGGTTCGGGCAAGTAGGTAGTAACTTGGCCATGCCCTTGAACTGGCCATAGGTGTCGCCATCTTGTTTTTTTGCTTCTGCACATATGCAGAAGCATTTTTTAGTACTGTGCATGTGTATGTATCACGCATCAAGCACACACACAAGTGTGGCGCATCCCTGAGCAAACCGGCAGTAACAGCAGCCGAACCCACCCCTGGGCAGCATGTGCTGAAAGATAACAAAATCTCCAAATAAAGAGCAACAACAATGCTCCTATGCACAAGAGGAACACACAGGCAACAAATTCCAGTGAACTATGAAACAAAAAGAGAGTAATAAACTCATTTTGTGTGCATTCAGAGTTCCCCTCATTTTGTATATGGTGCTGCCAGTGGTTGTTCATGGCTCTTTCTAATCCACGGGAATGTATTTAGATGAATCACAATTGCACCTCATGATAAGGCTCATTATGTATCTTTCACAGAGTCAATTCAAAGTCACATGCATATGATTATCCCTCATTGTAGGATTGTGATGTCTGTAAATCTGGACTACAAAAACATTAGATATATGTTTTTATTAAAGGAATAATCTCACTCCGTTTGCTTTCTTTGTGTACAAAATTAAATGTGTCTCCCATGAACTGAGCATTGCTGAAATATTATCTAGGCCAACCCAGTAACTAACAACTGAGAAAGATTACCACGCCAATCCATTTTTTCTTCAGGGAAACTTGTAGTTTGCAAGATTCAAAATGTTATTTAAGGACTAGAAATAATCAGGGAGCAGCTAAAAACCATCTAAATGCTATCTAGCAATAGCATTTAATTGAAATCTAAATGTTGAGCAAATAGTAACTTACTCAAAGAAGACTTACAGAGTTATTGTCAACCAAGAAATTATCAGGAACAGGCCTTGGCCTCCGCATCTCACCAGATACCATTAATCTCCCTGTCCCATCAAACTAACATTTCTTAACAATAGTCTTGTAAATGAAAAGGGAGAAAATAAAAAGGGATCAAAACCTAGTGTCCAGCATCACATCTATTTCCAAGAATGCTATGGGCCCATATTGATCCCCTTTATATATTTTAAATATATAAAATATTTAGTGCTTTTGCTTTTTTAGGTGGGAGGAAAAAATGGAATTGCCTGCCCAGAAGGAAGGTCATGGTAAATTTGAAGTAAAGAAATCGGTATGGAGATGCTATGATCTTATGTTAATGTGGGCAGCCTTTTGAGCTGTTCATTTGGAGTTGTGAACTTACCAGAGAAAGCAATCAAACAACATCAGAAATAGCAATCAATCAACATCAAAGGCAATTTTCATCCAATCACTAGTCTTTCATGTACCTTTACAGCATCATTCTACCCTGACTTCTTGCTGAAGTGAATGATTTTATTCAATATTATTTTTTTATTTAGAAAACTCGTCCTAAATTATTACATCTTGCTTATTGTCATTGCCAAATCTGACCTAATTTGACAGTTGCAATAGGCTAGATGTAAGGAGAAAGAATATCAAAGTACCCATAGATCATGGATCCAGTGGATTTCTCTAGTCTGTAGGGTAATTTTCACATAATCTGACATGCTATTCCATTGATTGCCTGGTTAGCTACTGGCACCAAATAAAATCAGATCTCTCAATGAGATTGCCTTTGGGTGCACATGGATCTCCATGTGACTGAACCTTACTGATCAGGGTACAAGTTTATGTCTGAGTCTACTCTGCAGCAATAAGAGAGATAGTTCTCCAATTTTATGTTTGCCCTTCTCTAATCTTCCGGCATTTCACAGGTTCTCCAAGAATTTTCAAAATTACAGTTTGTCTACAATGACTCCTGTCACCTTCTTCAGCCCTTTAAAATGTAATTCATCTGGCCCAGAGACCTGATCCTATTATATCTTTATCCATTTTGAGCTGTATTTCCCCCCTTCCTTCAATGATGCTAGGAAGGGCTGTCTTCCCTCGTCTAATACAAGAGAAATGCAGAGAAATATTTAAGTAGTTCTACCATCTTATTTCCTGTGATTACTTCCCCACTTTTTCTGTGCAACAGAAAAGCTCTTCTTACTATATTTTGCATTCCTCACCAGCCATATTTCATTCTGAGCTTCAGTTTTCCTGACTCTATCCCTGCAGGCTTGAGCTATTGTACAAATTTGTACTCTTCCTAAGCTATCAGTCAGTGTTTTCAATTCATAAACATCTCCTTTTTGCTTCTCAGTTTGTCAGTGAGCTTCATGTTCATTTATATAGACCTCTTAAATCTTTCCTCATTTTTCCTGTTTTCTTGGATCATTTGTGCCTAGGCTTTCACTATCTCATTTTTTAGGATCACCTACTTTTTTCTGACTTATTCATTTGAGTCCATCTGTCTTCTGGAAATCCAAGGCATGTAACTGAATTTTCTCAGCTCTTTCCCCCCCTAAATATTTTGAAACCCAAAGCCTTGCCATGGCTATCCCACAAGAAGCTTGACCCCTTCAGCCTATCATCCAATCTTTTCATGTTGTTTAAAATAGGTCAGAGGTAGGCTTATCACTTTGTTTTTCCATTTTCTGAAACATGAAATCAAGAGCAAGAGAAATCAGATATAGAATCCTAGGGTTGGAAAGGACCCCAGAGACCTTCTGGTTCAATACTTTTATGCCATCCCAGTAAAATGGTTGTCCAATCTATTCTTGAAAACCTCCAATGATGTCTCCAACTCCAGAGGCAAGTTATCCCATTTCCCCCCCAATTAAAGTGTTTTATTAGTTTATCAAAATATAAAATATAGAAGTACAAAGAAAAATGAAAATATTGGGGAAATAAGGAAAGAAAAAGGAACAGTAAAAGTGGAGGGTAAGTGTAGATAAAAGAAAAAGAAAAGCATTGACTTCCAACTGTTTTTGAGTAGAATAAGGTAGTAACAAAAAACCTCAACTTTTCACTTTTATATAATAATATTCTATTTTTATAACAACAAATTAACCAGCAGAACCCCAAATCAAAGTTTTCATTTTTTTGATGATTGATAGATCATCAATGTTAGATTTATAAGGCCACCTGATTGCCAAATTACTCTGGGTAGCTTAAATAGTTAAAAAGGGGGAAATGTGTTTTTTTTTAAAGATAGTATAAATCCTCAGATTTTTTTTAAAAAAATCATCCACTGCTTGACAATATTTCAGGGAACAAAGCCAAGATTTTAAAGACTTATGGAATTCTTGTAGGACATTAGTCATGCAAATCTCCAGCAAGATGCTCTTCTACAGGGTAGACATTGTGACAGAGAAAAATGTTTCCAGGTTCCAACTACTGGTAGGTGACACTTTGTTTTAATTGATGAGATCCAGAGCATACTTATTCTGGAATGAGACAACTCGCCCCAGCTGACTTGCTCCAGCCAACTCATTGTTATCTTGCCACAGTCTATGGGGCAACTCGCCATTGGACAATTCAATGCAGGATAACCCAAGAGAGGGAAAAGTAGAATTGAGGCACACCCCAGCCTTGAGGACTTCTAACTTGAGAAGGTTCAAATCTAAAGCAAAACAAGACCTTCTGCAATTCACTTGTCCCTCTCTTGAGTTATCTGGTGTTGAATTGTCCCATAGTGAGTTGGCCATGGTGAGTTGCCCCATAGTGAGTTGGCCACAGTGAGTTGGCCAGGGCAAGTCAGCTGGGACAAGTTGTCCTAGACTCTCCTCATTCTACCCAATCTTACTTGATGAGCAGAAGCCACTGGAGACACTCGATACAGACGTAGCAAAAAATATTGATATGTCTCCAATTTTTCCCAATAAAATCTAGTTTGCTATCAAAAAAGTTGAAACCGATCCAAGTCAATGGCAGCCACAATTCTATATTCTATAGTCTATAGCGCAGGCATTTTGCTGTTGATGCATGACTTAATATAGTCATGTAAATAATAAAACAAATAAAAATGGCATTTGGTGGATCCTCTATTTGAAGCACATTATCTAGCCATTTATAGTTAATGTAGCAAAAGGTTTTTTTTGTAAAATACATTAGACCTGAAGTTATCCACATGTGACCCCATGCAGGTGATGTTTGTAATGGTGTGCACTATAAGCACAAAAAGGAAAAGAAATGCCCCCTTTCATTCCAAATCCCAGGAGTCACAACAACTGTGGAGGAGCATTAGCCACAATCACATTTGCCAGCTACTCCTGAATGGAGGGGGCTAATTTTGTGGGTGGGTGTGCATGTAAATCAGCCCTGGTTTAATTCAAATCGGAGGTTCACAATTCAGAGGGCACGATTTGATTCGAGTTTGCAATTTAAGATTCAAGAGCAAAGCAATTCAATTCAAGATGCTTTGAGATTCGATTAAAAAAAGATTCATCATAAACTACAATGGGGTAGAGTTGAATGCCTGTAGCTTCTGCTTTTTTCTTTTTCTTTTTTGGCAGAATGGGATGAAAATAGCAGGGATAATAGGCCCTTTAAAGTACATTAACCATGTCAAGTTTCAGCTGAATATTTGCAAGGGTTTTACTGCAATCATTTTTTTTCAAATTTCCCACACACACTTTGTTTAAGGCAAAGATAGCAGGCATGAAAATGGGAGTAGAGCAGCCTCCAAATTGCCCAGCATAGAAACTGTGTTGTAATGAAGCAGTGCAAAAAGTATTTTAATCCAACTTCAAAACTTTATTTCAAAAATGCTTTAAAACTAAGCTTTCTTTTCTGAGGATCCAGGTTGTTATGACTCTGAAAATGTACAATATCTTAATTTTCTAGGAAGATATAACGTACTTATTTTACTGCTTTTAATTGCAGGGTTTGCTTGAGTGTCAAGAGAATTTATATAGCTAGTAAGCAAGCCTGGTGCCTCCTGAAAGGATTCCTTCATAGCTGTCTGAAATATACAAGGGCCATTGGCATTATGTGGTGTCTGTAGGGCAGTGTAGAAGAGTAGAGAATGGCTTTGAAGGACAGGAAGAATGACTACCAAGGCAATGGTCAAATAAACAGGGATTGAGCATGGGCCAAGAAAACGTCAGAAAAACAGCTCAGATAAGCTGTTACTGTGCTAGTAGTGGTTAGAATAAGTAATCCAGGCAATAAGTGTATTGCTATTGCTCCATAATTCAAAGGAAGATAATGAGAGATGGAAGGACAGATTTGTGAGATTGCTACAGCTATTACAATAAAAGTAATCCTGATGTACAAGGCATTGATTTCTTAATCTAGCTATTTTGTTGGACTGACAACAGAACTTGGAAGGTAAACAAAAGGTTTGTCCTATAATTAGGGTCAGAGACAGTGGTGGGATCAGTTTTTTTTAACTATCGGTTCTGTAGGCATGGCTTGGTGGGCGTGGCTTGGTAGGCATGGGAGGGGAATGATACTGTAAAATCCCCATTCCCACCCCACTCCAGGGGAAGTTTACTGCAAAATCCCCATTCCCTCCTGATCAGCTGGGACTCAGGGGGCAGAGAATAGATGGGGGCGGGGCCAGTCAGAGGTGGTATTTATCAGTTCTCCGAACTACTCAAAATTTCCATTACTCGTTCTCCAGAACGGATCAGAACCTGCTGAATACCACCTCTGGTCAGAGGTTAGGTTGCTGCTGCTGCCTCTGTTAATAGGATTTTCTAATCTATCAAGAAGGTGGTAAAGTTGACACTGCATTTGTATCGAACCACTTCACCACCAGTCCAGAGGTGGGTTCCTACGAGTTCGCACCTATTCGGTAGAACCGGTTCGTCAAATCTACCGAACCAGTTAGAAGAGGTTCCACCAGTGGACCCGGAAAGCAGGCCACACCTACAGAAGAGGTTCCAAACTTTTTTGAAACCCACCACTGGTCCTTGGATATGATTATTCTACACTATCATGCTCATATTTATAAAACTCAGTGCCTCTGTGAAAGGTAAGGATGACTACTGCGTTTGTGGTGCAATCAGAACATTGCGTGTGTTGAAGTTGTTTTAATGCAAACCAAAGATGCCTTTTAGAAAACAAGTTTACATCATATTTTTATGCATGCCAGTGCAGTGTGTGAGGTAATTTAAGGTGGTTCTGACAAGTGTCGTCGGCATCTTCATATCCGGTTACATGGGCAGCAAGCCACTCCCATGCAGTCACATGGGCGGCAAGCCACTCCCACAGAGGAGGCCACACCCACAGAGTAGGTTTGAACAATTTTGGAAACCCACCACTGCACCAGTCATATCAGGATTGAGATTTGCTGGAAATAGTCTACGTTATATAATTAGCAAAGATACTAAAAGAAAACTGACACAGTGTGGTAAATAATGCCAGAGAGAAGCAAATCAGAAAGAGAGAAATTAGCATCCATTCGCTGATTGTTGAAAAACCTGTCACAATCATGCCAAATTTAGAAGTGAGGTATGTCCCAAGAACCCATACATTCACAACAGGTGACCAAATGATTTAGAAGACACCATGGAAATATCTCTATTATGTACTTGCATCCCAATGATATCAAATTCATTTAATCATTTCCTTGTCCTGCATGCATGCTATTGCCCAAGAATATGTATAAAATACGCATTCAGACTGCTGAAAGCTGAGCTGAACTGCCAGTTTTGTAGTTTTCCATTCATACAAGAAAAGGCAATTCATGGGTTTTTTTATCAAGCTTTATTAAGATGAAAGAATTCTGGTAAATGTCAAAAGAAATAAGGCTTTGGGAAAAAAATAGATGAATAGAATTTAAACCTGACAAAAAGATGGACAAGCAGAAGAGAGTGAAAAACCACCAGACCCGCTCTGGATACCAGTTATCAGAGATAACAATGGCCATGGAACAGATCACAGAAATACAATCTATCAAGATCATAAAAGGATCAGAGGACAGCAACTAGAGATAAGAAACTTAACAGTTAACTGTCAGGAAGCAAGTCATGTTTGACCCAGCAATCTAACAGGGCAACAAAAGATCCTCAGTTCATGCCCACAACTATCATCTCTTCTGTCTTCCACAATCCCTGGATGCTTTGTAGCAAGGCAAGTTTTTATATCTTACGTTTAAGCTGTTGTATGTGTTTATGCCAGTATGATGCTTTAGCTGTTGTAAATCATAAAGATTTTGTAGTATAAGACTTGGTGTGCAAATTAAATATTTTATTATTGTGCAAGATGCTGAAGCTTCTGTATTTCCACAGAAGGATGGAGTGTATTTGCACAAATTACCCATTCTCACCTCACAAAATCAAGAGCATGCACTACTGAGCCTCAGCCATGCCCATCTAGTCTCTAAGCTAAGTAAAATCAAAGAAAGTAGAAGGTACTGGGATATTTGAAGGAGAAAAGGAATGAATGAACAATCAGTTCTATCAATGTGAATTTGCAACACAAGTGAACTAATTTTCAATATGGAACTGATAGATTTCAGTCTACATTAGAGTGGAGACTGAGCTTTTTCCTTAAAGTCTTACTGTGAACTGCAGGACAAATGAACTTCTTAATGGTAACAGGAAGGTCTGCTGCTGGCTGTTTCCATAATTATTACTTGAACTATATCAGTCCGAGAATTAACTCTGACAAATGCAGTGGAGTAGGTAGGGTACTGGGCAGATAATAGCTAGAGGGTGATGAGTACAGCTTGTGAGGGTCTTCCACAGCGTCCACAAATGCTGTTGAAGGGGCTGTAGATTGATTTCATTCAGCTAAAGCTTCATCCAATCAACTGAATTTTGAATTAATAAATACACTGGAGTTTATAATTTAACAATCTGGGGACCACAGATTTCATAAAGTAGAACACGGCGCTTTGTCTCTGCACATATTTATGCCTGCAAATTGATTTTTTGTGGCAAATTATTTGCTTAAGTTTTAGCACTGCAAACTTGGAAGGAACTACAAGGAGTAGCTAGTGTAACCTCTTCCAATACAGAGAGGAAAAATCAAAGTATCACTGAGAAGTGACTGTCCAATAATATTGTTCTGAAAATATGTACCTAGAATTATTTAGAGAGCAAATTAGGTAAAATGATTACGCCACCAGGCTATAAACTGGGAGGCCATAAATTCTAATCCTACCTTAGGTACAAAGCTAATTGGGTGACTTTAGTCCAATGAGATAGAAAGGGGGAGGGGAGAGAGAAAGAGGGAGAGGGAGGGAGGGAGGAAAAGAGGTCATGCACAGTACTTCAGATTTCCTCAGACTATTAAAAAGAAGAGGAAATAAGGATTTCATCATGTTTGGTACATCTTTCTTCTACGACAACCCAAATCACTTATCACTGAGCATAAACACTAATATAGTATTTCCAAGTCATGAATTACCCATCTTGTTATGCATGTTTTCTAGTTTTCCTCTGTAAATGTAATTTTATTTATTTCTTCTAGGTCAGACAATGTTTCATTCACAAATTTGATAATAATCCTATCATTCCCATTATCCAGGTCATTAATAAGCAGGTTGAACAATATTGTCCTAAGAACTGTGGGACCCTACTAAGTACTAGTTGAAAACAACATTGTTAAAAACAATATTGTTTTCAAGTTGGAAAAAAGCCTATTAAGGATGACTCTGTGTACAGTTAGTTACTCACTTGTTGACCCATCTCACTGAAGTGCCATCCAATTTATTCTTTAACATCTTGTCATTAAGAAAGTTGTATAGTCAAAGCTATGGTTTTCCCAATTGCAATATATGGCTGTGAAAGATGGACCATAAGAAAGGCTGACAAAAGAATTGAGGCTTTTGAACTATGGTGCTGGAGAAGTCTCCTGCAAGTCCCTTGGACTGCAAGATGATCAAACTGGTCAGTCCTAGAGGAGATCAACCCTGATTGCTCTTTAGAAAGCCAGATTCTGAAGATGAAACTCAAGTACTTTGGCCACCTAATGAGAAGGAAGGAATCACTGGAGAAGAGCCCTGATACTGGGAAAGATTGGGGGCAACAGAAGAAGGGGACGACATGAGAGAATGAGGTGGCTGGATGGAGTCACTGAAGCAGAAGAAGTGAGCTTAAATGGACTCTGGGGGATAGTAGAGGACAGGAAGGTCTAGATGAACATTGTTCATGGGGTCATGATGGGTCAGTCAAGACTTCACAACTAACAACAACATTAAGAAAGGAGCTTTTGTACTGATTGAAATACCTCTAGAATTAAGGTCATGGCAATTTTCCTTTTTGAACGTCACTTATGACACATGGAAAAGGAAGTATGAATCACACACACTGCTTCTCTTACATCTGAATCAAAATATAAATGCTTATAGTTGGGAGGAGATAAATCTATATCATGACAGAAAGAACTCTCTTGTTCAAAGTGCAGTTACCCAAAACTCTAATTCCAATCA
Source organism: Thamnophis elegans (assembly GCF_009769535.1). Taxonomy (NCBI): domain Eukaryota; kingdom Metazoa; phylum Chordata; class Lepidosauria; order Squamata; family Natricidae; genus Thamnophis; species Thamnophis elegans. The sequence goes on along the minus strand of NC_045543.1, from coordinate 80,998,961 downwards.
ATTCTTAAGGGCAATCAGACTACTCCAGAGAATTTAGAGTTTAGCCTGGATTCTATCCCTGGCTCATCCCTGGCTCATCAGGTGTCTTTCTGTTCAACATGTGTTCTGAATTTTCTGGAAGTAAATATTACTTTTCTCCCCAGTAGCTCATTACATTCAGAGCAAACAATTAAGTCTCAAGACCTCCTGTTTCTGCAGTGTCAAATCAGACCAATAACTTTACATAACCTAAACCCTATTGAAGGTTAAGGTCAAACTGTCAGTGGAATTGAAATCCCAAAGGGATTTCATTGGATGTGTGCCAAAATGAACAATGTGAGATTCAAAGCACAGATTTGCACTAAATACAAGGCCAAATCTCAGCTCTGCTACTACTTCTCAGCATTTTGGTAACTTTCAAGAACATCTTTCAAATGTCTTCTGAGACCAAATCAAACAATGTAAACATGTTTTCTCATGTTAGACAAGTATTTAGAAAGGAAGATTCTGTACAGACTAGGTAACCATTCTTTCCAGTTTTAGAAAGTGATACACAATGTATATTTTTTATGTTTTCCAAAATCATCAAAAGCAAGTCTCTTGGCGGGGGGGGGGGGAACCAAACATAGTTGTCAGTCACAGAACTATTAGATCTGAGTTACAAACATCCCAATATTGACTAGATGGCAGCAAAGAAACACAGAAAACTCTTATTCTTGTCTAGAGCCAGATTTAGTGGTGATCAGAATTTCTGCAGCCCAGATATTGTAGCCCTAAGCAGTAAAAAATGAATACTGGGTATGATGGGTAAAGTGACATCACATGATGTATTAGGAATTTTCCCCCTTAGCTAAACCAAGCATGGGCGTGGCCAGTGCATGACACATCCACAAGTTTGACACCCCTATTCTAGATTCATAGTGATTATACCTCTGCTACCCATAGCCCAAGACACTAAAAACAACTTACAATATTTCAAAGTGCTTTGCTGAGTTTACAAAAATGAGAACAGGATTTATGTGACTCACTGTTAGCTGATATAAGTGCAGGGGTGAAATACAACAAGTTCTGACAGATTCTGGAGAACCGGTAGCTGAAATTTTGAGCAGTTCGGAGAACCAGCAAATGCTACTTCTGGCTGGCCCCAGAGTAGGGAGGGAATGGAGATTTTGCAATATCCTTCTCCTGCCACACCCACCAAGCCATGCCCACTCAGCCACACCATGCCCGCCAAGTCACGCCCACAGAACCAGTAGTAAAAAGAATTGAATTTCACCACTGTATAAGTGCTTATTTTATGGATGGATTTTGATTGTTTCTAATATTGCAGATCCTTTTGAGTCACGTGACATAACTAAGTTTAATGTACAGCTTTGATTATTTAGTAATTGATAGAAACTTACAGGTTGTGAGATACTAATACTACCACCCAAAAGCATTGAGTATTTATTCTGTCTGTTCAAGTCTATTAGATTCTTCTCTGGGAAAAAATAATTTAAAATATGGTAACAAAAAACAGGGAAATTACAAATTAAAAGGATGACAACATGAATGGCACAATAAAAATCTGATAAGCATATCACGATTCAGATCCAAATATGTGAAATCTACTGAAAGAGATTATGAGATGAGATTCAGGATCTGGTATATGATGTATAATGCAGTAAGACACAAATAAATTTACATGTTCAAATCACTGCACAGCTGTGAATATCTTTTCAGTGATGTTTCTTATTTGCATCTATAGTTGGAAAAGGCCTTTGCAAATATTTGAGATCTGCAGAAATGTCCAGATATCTTGCATTCAGAGTTTAGAAGCTGAAATAAAAGTTTTGAAGCTACTTGTATCTGCATTGTGAATACTTTGTAGGAGGAAAAGTCAGAAGTCTCAGAGCACTTTTTTAAATTAGCAATTTTTTATCAATAACTTTAGCTTTCAAGAACTAGAATTCACAAAAAATATGATTTAATAAAATATGTTAGCCTGAAAGGTGTTACCATATTCCTTTTGATTTCTGCATTTTCAATATGTTTCTTGTTCATCAAATTTGAAAATGGATACAACTGATCTTGTAAGTATTTAGTTTTTTATTTGACTGGCTACAAAATAAATCTAATAACTTGTCAATGCTCAAATTAGTAATTGCTGATGTTTGCTAACTAAGAACTTTATATTTACAGTGGTACTAAAGAAGAATTACTTGTTAAACTGTTCTGTCCCCCCTTCTTCGCTCGTTAACAGATGACAGGCAGACAAACTTAAAAGGGAAGAACTTTATCAGTCCTCGGCTCAAACTGGCTGCGAGCCCAAAAATAAACATAAATAAAGTCTCTGGCAAGAAGATAACAGAATGCAAAACAAAACTCTTACAAAACAATTCACTTCTCCAAGTGTCTCCTTAATCAGGGTTACAGAAAGCAAATCACTTCTCCAAGTGTCTTTCACAAACAAACCACGACTGATGAATGATGAAAGTTGACTCCTGCAACCAGGGCGTGACACCATCCGTCCTTTTATCACCAGAAGACGCTACTAATGAGTCCTAGCTGCATTGTTAATCTTGCATCCCAACTCAACTCACAGCAAACTTCTGCTGAATCACAACACTATCCCCTACTGCAGGGCCCTTTCCCCAGGTTCCGATGGTCTGGATGCGGTTGGAATGACTTGTCCACAAGATGGCCCGCACCCATTTCCTGTGGTCCCTTTTTCATGAGTCCCAAACCTCTGCAGGAATAGCCCCCTTGAGCTGGAACTCCCTAGGTATCCAGTGGCCACCATGTTTCCTTCCTCCCTTCATGGCGTTGACACCCCATCCAGGGTCCTTCACGCTCTGCAAGGTCAACCCACCAGCCCCCCTACCGTCGGAGGTTGACGGCATCTCTAACAGCTTTAGCCGAGTCTTAACACCCTGTCCAGGGTCCTCCACCCTCTGCAAGGCCTACCCACAAGTCCCTGTACTGTCGGAGGTTGACGGCAGCTCTACCAGCTTTGGCCAAGCCCTAACACCCTGTCTAGGGTCCTCCACCCTCTGCAAGGCTGACCCACCAGCCCCCCTACCGTCAGAGGTTGACGGCAGCTCTAACAGCTTCAGCCGAGTCTTAACATCCTGTCCAGGGTCCTCCACCCTCTGCAAGGTTGACCCACAAGCCCCCATACTGTCGGAGGTTGATGGCAGCTCTACCAGCTTCGGCCGAGCCCTAACAGCCTGTCCAGGGTCCTCCACCCTCTCCATGGCCGACCCACCAGCCCCCGTACTGTCGGAGACTGGCGGCCGCTCCAACAGCTCTGGCTGAGCCCTAACACCCTGTTCAGGGTCCTCCACCTCCTCCAAGGCCAACCCACATGACACCTTGCTGTCGGAGTCAGGCGGCAGCTCCACCGACTTCTGCCGAACCACCACGCAATCCCTTCCCACAGAGCCCTTCCCCTGGTTCCAACGATCGGGGTGCGGCCCAGAAGGGTTGGTGACGGCCTCCACAGAACATGGTCCAAGACACTGGTATCCCGCCGGGAACCTAGAAACAAAGTCCAGTGCTGCAGGGACCGGAGTCAACAAAGGCTGGAATCTTGGCGGAGCTCTCCTTGCAGACCTGGCCCATTGGCACTGGGCACATGACTCCACGCACATCCACACATCATTTTTCAGATGGGGCCATCAAAATTGACGGGAGGCCAGGTGCAAAGTCCAAAAAAAACCCCAATGTCTTAATGCAGAAGCGCAATGAACTTGCGAGAGCACCCATCGACAGATGTTCCTTTCGTCGCTCCACCCCATTGTCACCCCTCTGCGCATCCCGTATCAGAGACTGCTTGCTCACGGGATGACAAACAGCAACACAGGATGCAACGGGTACAACAGTCCGAGGTGGAAACAAGTTCACAGGGTCAGAGTTCTCTACTTTACTTGGCAGGGCATCCACCCTGGGATTCCCCCCCCCCCAAATGCACGCTACCTTGTGCGAACAGGGTATCATGGCCGCACCAAAGTGCTGGTTGTCCAACATGATAGTGCATTGCTGAGGGATGGCTGCAGTCCACGCAACCCTTCTGTTCTTCTTGGGGCAACTCCCTGCCAGGTGTCTAAGATCCCCACAGTAGAAGCACAATCCCTCAGCACATCCTCTGTCCATCTCTGTCCATGACACTCGAGGTCTGACAGCACCCAACTCCTTGGGCTCCTCCCAGTCCACTGCAGTCCCTTGCTGAACCGGCATGCTGGTGGTCTCCTGGAATGCACTGTGAGGCTTTCGCCTCTGCAGCCGGGTGTCTATCTGGAGGCACGTGAACCAACGCGTCGAACGTCGGTGGCCTGTCCATTCTCGCCAGTTCATCCTGCAAGGCCTCAAACAATCCATCCTGGAACGTGTCCATTAGAGCTGGTTCATTCCACATGGAATCCTGGCTACACAGCCTGAATTCACTAACATAGTCCTGCAATGAATCACTCCCCTGCTGCAGTGACTTCAGACTTCTAGCTGATATTTCCCCCTTGATAGGATCTTCAAACATCCGTTTGAAGTACTGACAAAAGCCCTGGAAGTCATCCAACAAAGGGCTCAGCTGAGTTAACAAGGGGTAGCCCAACGGGCAGCTGTGCCTGAGAGCAAACTGATAATGAATCCCACCTTCGTCCGGTCAGTGGGAAAATCCTCCACTCTCAAACTCAGGAACAGCTGGCATTGTCCCAGAAACGCGGCAAACATGGCCAGACTCCCATCATATTTATCTGGCATGGCTACTGGGCATTTTCTCCTTGGCTGGGGGGGGGGGTTGCAGCTCTCTGCAACTGTGTAATTTGGTCTGCCAACATCGCAATTTGTTGGGCCATTTGCCTATTTTCAGCAATTAATTGCTCCATAATTACTCCAATAGAGGCTTGTCAGGCAGGAGTCAATCTATTCTGTCCCCCCTTCTTTGCTTGTTAACAGACAACAGGCAAACAAACTTAAAAGGGAAGAACTTTATCAGTCCTCAGCTCAAACTGGCTGCGAGCCCAAAAATAAACATAAATAAAGTCTCTGGCAAGAAGATAACAGAATGCAAAACAAAACTCTTACAAAACAATTCACTTCTCCAAGTGTCTCCTTGAATCAGGGTTACAGAAAGCAAATCACTTCTCCAAGGGTCTCTCACAAACAAACCACAACCGATGAATGATGAACATTAACTCCTGCAACCAGGGCGTGGCACCATCCATCCTTTTATCACCAGAAGACGCTACTAACGAGCCCCAGCTGCATTGTTAATCTTGCATCCCAACTCAACTCACAGCAAACTTCTGCTGAGTCACAACACTAAACCATTGCCCTGTAAGCATTAAAACTGCAATCCTTAAAAGAGGCCGCATAGATGCTATAGAGAGCTCCAACTTTCCAACATCAACTTGTCTCTCTTGTCCTCTTAGAACACTTCTGCAGACTTTCTTCCCCAAATTCAGACACCAGATGTAAGAAGGGGAAGGAGAAAGATCAGCAATTGACATAGCTGGATAGTGACTAAAACAGGTCCCCACAATCTGCTGCTATACTCCAACCTGAGAAAAATTCAGATTTTTATAAAGAGCACAGGAGAAAACCAGAAGATAATAGATTTTCAGAAGAATCCACCAGATGCTTCTAAGCAATCTACTAGGCTTTCTTTCTCTGCCAGATTTCAAGACTGTTTATATATGTACACAAATATGTTTGAAGCCACAGCAAGTATCTATACCCTGCTGGCCTTGGCTGATGATAAAAATCTGAGCAGAGGGAGATTTCTTTAGTCCCTGGATCACCAGACAACTCCAAGGTTATAAACCAGATTGAGAAATTAGGAAAAAATAAACAAATGAAAAAAAGACAGGAAACAAATAGTTTCACCAACTATGTTGCTTGTTGCCATATATATGTCATTGTTAATAAAACTTTATGAATATGTCAATATCATGTTCAGAAGTCAAACCTGACTCTAAATAGGCTCACTTTTCATTCATGAATTATATTGGCTGGAGATATATTTAAACTATAATTTGGTAGGTTAGTGCAGTGTACACTATTTATGAAAATTTGGGGTTTGGTTTGATATTTTTTCTTTTGTTTATTGGCGAGTTACAATCAAATATTAAATAAATTTGTTACCCAGCCTAAGAATCACTAGACATTATGCCCATTGTTAAACACATACCTTTTGAAAGTGAAAAGTGAGTATTTAAGCTGTGTAAAATATCTAGGTAATTGGAAAGCTGTTTCTGGTAATTTCCTTCCAGGTTTCATTCAGCAGAAGCACCTAACAAAGAATCTGAAAAAGATGTTAAAGTTTCAAAGGAAGTCTTGATTCCAAGTTGTTTAGAGTATGAAAAGTTTAAATCCATAGGATTGTTCAAAACATATGAAAGGCTGTTTTCCAAAGTGCATTAGTGCTTACCATGAAATGTTAAGGCTCTCAGGTCCTCCAAAAAAGCATAGTGGAACTGCTACAAAGGCTTTCCACTTGTGTGTACATCTGTGGTGTACACACATTTTTTACCACTGGTTCTGTGAGCATGGCTTGGTGGGTGTGGCAGGGGAAGGATACTGTAAAATCTCCATTCCCACCTCACTCCAGGGGAAGGTTATTGCAAAATCCCCATTTCCTGCCGATCAGCTGGGACTCAGGAGGCAGAGGATAGATGGGGGTGGGGCCAGTCAAAGGTGGTATTTACAGGTCTCCGAACTACTCAAAATTTCCACTACCGGTTCTACAGAACTGGTCAGAACCTGCTAAATACTACCTCTGGCGTACATGCCCAATCATTTCATTCACTTAGAACTAGAAACTTATCTTTATGTACAATGGCACACACTTGTATATACAAGTATACAACCTGGGAAAACCTTTAAAGCAGACATGGTAAACCCAACCGGCCAGAGTTACCCTGTGTTAAGATGGATGGACAATAAATTTGATACATAAAATAAAAATAAACCATCCAGATGCAGCAGTTGCTGGTTTGCACCAACACATTTTGTGAAATATTTTGCACCATGTTGAAAGTCAATATGGCAAATTAGCTGTGAGTCAGTTCATGCAATAGAGCCAGACAAAAAAAACAGAGTTTCACCAACTATGTTGCTTGAAATATTTTTATAATCAGCCTTGCGTACAGGGTTGAACAGTAAGCCAAACAGGGTTTGGACAATGATGGTGTCCAGTTGTCTAATCCATGCCATGTCCTTCTGGCATTTAATTTCTGGCCAGGGATTCCAGTAACTACAGTAATCTGAATATTTTTCAAAATGATTTTTTTAAAAAAAAAACTGGGTTTGAATTCTGAGTAGTTTCAACAACTGATTAAGAAAAGCAGAAAACCCTAGAGCAGTGATGACTAACCTTTTTGCCATCGTGTGCCATAAGCGGGGGGAGTGGGAGGTCGTGTGCATGCATGCCTACATCAGAGGTGGGTTCCTACCAGTTCACACCTATTTGGTAGAACCGGTTTGTCAAATCTATCGAACTAGTTAGAAGAGGTTCCACCAGTGGACCCGGAAAGCAGGCCACACCTACAGAAGAGGTTCCAATTTTTTTTGAAACCCACCACTGGCCTACACCCATAATTCTATGTGCCCACCCCATGTGCATGCATGTGTGACTCCTCTGCGCTCTCCCTGCTTTTGGCACGTGATGGCATGGTGGACCCATTTTTCATCCTCCCCAGGCTCCAGGCCCTTTCTAGGAGTCTGTGGAGGGTTCAAACAATCTTCCCCACCCCACCCCCACACCAGAGGCCCTCTGGAGGCCAAAAATGGTGATGACGTGCAGTTGAACCAGAAGGCCCGTTTTTCACTCTCCCCAAACTCCAGAGCCATTCTAGGAGCCTGGAGAGAGCAAAAATGGCCTTCCCCACCCCCCTAGAAGCCCACTGGAGGCCAGAAACAGCCCATTTGTCAACTTCTGGTCAGACCAGAAGGCCCATTTTTCTCTCTCCCTAGGCTCCAGAACCTTTTTAGGAGCCTGGGAAGGATAAAAATGGCCTTCCCCACCCCTTCGGAGGCCCACCAGAGGACAGAAATGGCACATTTGCTGACTTCTGGTCAGACCAGAAGGCCCATTTTTCATTCTCCCCATGCTCCAGAGCCTTTCTAGGAACCTGGGGAGGGCAAAAATGGCCTTTCCCACACCCTGGAGGCCAAAAACAACCTGTTTCCTGACTTCTGGTGTGTCCAGAAGGTGAAAAAATAAGCTGAACGCATGCCGGAGCTGTCACGTGCCCACAGATATGACTCCACATGCCACCTGTCGCACGTATGCCACAGGTTCACCATCACAGCCCAACAGCCTCCGGATGATCCTCCTACTTCATGTCTTCGACTTACAGCAGTTCATTTAGTGACTGTTGAACTTACAACAGCACTAAAAAAATGACGTGACCATTTTTCACATTTACAACCATTGCAGCATCCCCAAGGTCACATGGTCAAAATTCAGATCCTTGAAAACTGGCAATGTCCCAGGGTCATGTGATCACCTTTTGCAACCTTCTCACAAGGAAAGTCAACTGGGAAGCCACCTTCACTTAATAACCATGTCAATAATTTAACAACTGCAGCGATTCATTTATCAACAATGGAAAGAAAAGTCCTAAAATGTGGACAAGTTCATTTAATAAATGTTTCACTTAGCAACATACATTTTGGGCTCAATTGTGGTCATAAGGCAAGGACTACCAGTAGTAAAAACTGGAACTGAATTTTAAAAACAAACCCTTTGGAGAAGTCATTTTTGTTCCAAAACAAAACCAAGAAGAGACTTAGTTGTAAGAATGGCTAAGTAGGAATTTTGACAGTATAATTCAAAGATTGTCTCCAAAATAGCCCAAAGATTACCAAATAGATAAAAATATGTCCCCCCCCCAAAAAAAAGCTTTGATCACTGCACTCCACAGGAAAAACAGCTCAACTAAAATAACAAACACGTGAACGGGCTTCTTTATCAGGCTCAAAGCCTTTTTTTAGTAACAACCAAACATTTATTCTGTCTCCAGTTGCTCATCTTGGGACTTCCTACCCCCATAAAGAAAGTGCTACTCTCTTTATGCTGCTTCTTTTCATATTCTACTAAACCGGTAATTGCCTGCTTGCATTATACATTTCCTATGTATTTCACTCCAGAAGTGCACTTAATATTTTCATTAAAATCAATAAAGCCAAGAAATGACAAGGATTCAGATGAATACAAACAATTAAATTCTTCCTTCGTGTACTGTTAACTGTTAGTGGGGGAGAAAATAGAGAAGGTCTATTCCACACCTGTCTGTCCCCTTCTTTTTCAATAGCAGCTAACCGAAATCCATTTAGCTGGCTTTTGTCTGCTTATGTCCCTGACAGATAATGTGTAGAAATCAGAAGTTCTAGGGCCAGTAATTCAGAATTAATTTTCCTTTCAGTAGAGTGATGTGGACAACTGAGTATAGTAATGGTACCTGATCAGAATTCAGGGGATAAACAAGGCAATTTGAGATAATGACATAGAAATAAGGGCTCTTTAAAAGGTTTGTTCGCTGCGTGACTCTGGATGGCGTTATCACTGGTGCTTTTCATCTGCCTGAAATGAAAGTCAAAAGAGTTAATCATTAATGCATTAGCCTGATGTATTTGTGTGAGTGTGTGTGTCTGTGGGCTGGAGTGAGTGTGTATTGTGTTGTGCTTTGGAGTTGAAAGGAGAACTGTACATCTCATCCTTTCCCTTGATATTAAAATATATAAATAAAGAGTCCACAAAAGAAGCCATTAAGCCACCCAGTAATTATTTATTAAGGGATTGCTTCAGAAAAGTTTCTCTTCTAAGGAATAGAAATTATTTTGGCTTTGGTATGTAGCAGTAGCTGTAATTTTTTAAATTTATTTCCTTCCTTCATTGTTTTTGATAAATAACTCAAGGCAGCCAGCACACATAATGCTATTTTCCCCACAGCAACAACCCTGTGAGATGAGTTGGCTACGAAATAAAATGATGGCCCAAAGGCACTCAGTTGGCTATTATGCCAAAGGTGGGACTAGAACTCGCAGCCTCCTGGTTTCTAGCCTGGTACCTTAATCACTTGATCAAACTGGCTCTCAAGTAATCAAATGCAACAAATCTGAAGTAGAAACATAAGCACTTTTCAGTTTGAACAAAACCTATTCTCCACTCCTTTGGCCCACTGATCCCTAAAATGTTACATACTTTCTCTTGGGTTGTGAAAGTATTTGCAGTCTGTACCAGCAACAGCCCTGTGGAGTAGGGTCAGAAAAGGCAAGATGGTGGTTGCGACCATACAACTAAGTTCTGCCCCTTTTTTAGATGCATCACACAAAACAATGGGGGTGGGGCTTTGCTTAAGCAGTCATAACTGCCATCTTGATTTTTGCGACCATACTTGAAGACACTACTATTCTGTATTTCTGTTTAACTAATACATTATTCTTCCATTCATTTTTGAGCAATACATCTCAACACAAAAAGCCATTTATATTAATGTTGGTTTATATCTCTGGATGGGTGGGTGCCCATTCATGTGACCTTGTGTATCTCTTTCCACAGTTTTGAGTGGTATTCCTCAACTTACAAATTTTCATTTAGTAACCATTTGATGTTACAACAGAACTAAAAAAGTGATTTATGGCCATTTTTCACACTTACAACCATTCCAGCATCCCTATGGTCATATCAGAGGTGGGTTGCTCCTGGTTTGGCCCGGATTGGATGAACCAATAGTTGCAATGGTAGGAGGCTCCACCCACCCACCTGGACACTTCTGTATATGCAGAGACGCTCCTGCGCATGCACAGAAGTGTCGCACGTAGCACATGGACAAACTCGAGCGAATCGATAGCACCGGGATTTGCAATCCACCTCTGGGTCACATAATTAAAATTCAGATGCTTGGCAACTGGATCATATTTATGACAGTTGTAATATCCCAAGGTCACATGATCATTTCGTGGCCAAGTCAATGGGGAAGCCAGATTCACTTTATGTCCATTTAACTAACAATAACTGTAGCGATTCACTTAAGAACTGTAGTAAGGAAGATCATAACATGGGGCAAAACTTACTCAACAACTGTCTCACTCAGCAGCAGAAATGTTGGACTCAATTGTGGTCATAAATTGAGGATTACCTCTAGTAAATGCTTCTGCCCAAAAAAATATAATTATAAGCTAGGATAACAGGTATAGTGATCACATTTTCTTGGAAAAGAATAAAGGACAAACCTGAAAAGGGCTAAATTGGAAAAAGGTTCACCAGGATTTTTTTTTTAAAGTGAATGAAGGCAAAAGGATGTGTTGGTGTTTATCACTTTGCCTTTCAAAGGAAAATTCAAGAACCAAACCAAGGAATAGATTAATTAAATACATTTAAAGGACATATTTTTGAAATGAAGGACTGGCATCTCCTGGAAAGAGGCATGGAGCCACTATATCAGCATGCCTTCTGACTTTGAAGGTTTTGTGACAGGCCATATTTAACAGGTGATCTTCTTGTTTGTGATAGTACCCATAACCTGCTCTCAAACCCCAAATTGCATCAGTTGAGAAATCTGCCTATTTCTGACTTATTTAGTAAGAGACAAAGAAGCAACTGTGACACCCAACTAACAAACTGTAGTAAATTATGCTCTTATCCTTCTGGAGTTTTCAAGTTAATCATGTGGGACTTTTTAAAAATTCAAGCAAAGTTCTTTGCAGTGTAGAGAAGTTAGTTTCATGCAAAGCTTGTGCAAATTCAAGAAGTGAAGGCATTGCTTTCAAAAGAAAAGCTTCAACTATAAAAGCATTTGGCATGTTTCATCCCTTCAGAAGACAGTAAAACAATGCAAATTGGGACAAAATAAGCTCTCTCTTTTGTAAACATGGCCAATGGTGCATGTGACTGCATACATGTCCATGCTGCCTACCACTGCTTGTAAACATGTTTACTTGCAATATGAGGTATTTACAGAAAATTCATCTTAGTGTGTGCTCGGTCTGAAAGTGCACATGAGCTAAGATTTACCTAAGGGGAGTTGTGGCAACTCCACTTCACAATCTCCGATTACAAGTGCTTATGACTACAATTGAGCCCCAAATTTCAATTGTTAAGCAAGACAGTTAAGCGAGTTTTGCCACATGTTACAACCTTTCTTGCCAGACTTGTTAAGTGAATCATTACAACTGTTTAGTTAGTAGCACCGTTGTTAAGTGAATCTGGCTTCCCCGTTGACTCCGTTGCTTGCCAGAAAGTCACAACAGCTGGTTACATGACTCCCGACCTTATAACCATCATAAATACATGCCAGTTGCTAAGCATCTTAATTTTGATCATATGACCATGGGAATGCTGCAACAGCTGTAAGTGTAAAAACAGTGATAAGTCACTATTTTCAGTGCCATTGTAATTTTGAATGGTCCTAAATGAATGGTTGTAAGTCAAGAACTACCTGTACTTTTGTATCATATGTAAGGAAAAACAACCTGTGAGGGAAGCAAAGAACATCAACTCCCATGATTCCTAGCAAGTATGTCAGGCTGGAAATTGCACATGTTGAAGGCCGGTCCATGGGGGCGGAGGGTGCGGGGAGGATTGAGGAAGGCTGAAAAGATCTCACCTGACAGAGAAAAAAAGCCTCAGGCCAAAAGTGCGTCCTGAAGCATGATGGTTTGGAATCTGTTAAAAAAGCAGTAATACAATCATTGTACAATTGGCATTGTTATTAATGAGATCAACTTCTTCATTACATGTTCTTCCTCTTTGGGGTTAGTAGTTTTTAATAAGTTCAACTCATTCGGAGAAATAAAAGACACACGATTTGAAGCAGTGAAGATGATTAAATTTTGGGTCAGAGCACAAAGCATGTGTCAAGAGTTCAGAATCATTTCAGAAAATTTTCACCCGCATAAATTACTACAGAATCCGGCCCCCACAGTATGTGTGAAGATCATGTGATGTGGTTGCTATAGTAACGGCTTATTCTTGTTGAAATCTAGGGTAACTACGGCTGCTAAACCCTGCATCTTCTGACAGCAATTTATTTAACCTTGCTTCTTTTATATTCTCTTATTGACTCACTGAACTTAAAAAAAAGGAGAAATGCTTATTCTGTAAAATAGACTTTAATTTATTAAGCGGAGCTCTGTGGACTATTTCTTGTTCCCAGTTTAATAGATATGGGCATTTAGACTATTTTATGGTTCTTTTAATTCAACGCCTGTCTGTAGAAACATGGATAATTATCCACCTTCCTTTTCCCCGGGCCATCCAAATTGCTTCCCAACAGCATCAAAATATTTCTCCACTATTACAACATTCTCCTCAAGATGATGTTAGTGAATTATAAAGCTGTATTCTCAGTCATGGGCCTGTCTCCTTAAGAGCAGTTAAGCTAAAGTAATTAAGTAGCGCAAAGATGAAATTAGACATAAAACTTTAGTAATAAGGCAGAAAAAGAAATGGAAAATGAAAGCAATTCAGTGGCCTTTCTGATCAAGCAATAATCCCAGCTGAATATAAAATATTCCTGTCACCTAAATAACATCTATAACATTGAATGCATATTTGTAACATGATTAATGTCCTGCATTGGAGTCAGTCTATTATAAATGGGTAAACACAATGTACTCACATTTTCAATAGACAAGACTAGGAAGACTTAAAATGTACAGTAGCTTCTTCAATAAAAAAAAATCCTCAATATCTAAGCAATCTTTTTTTTCCTCCACAGAAATGTTTATACTGCAAGAATATCCTCGTTCTCTCCAAGATGGGGGAGAAAGATGTGAAAATTGAGAGCTCTTTCACATGAGAAGGACATGCTTGCTAATTTTAAGAAAATTGACATCATGAATACTCAGTGAATTGAGAATCTTCACGCCAATCTATTAACTTCAGGAAATATGTGAACTTTACTTAATATGCAACATGAGGGAATCAAGCCAACCCACAGGCCACATCCAAGAAAGCACTGTTCTAAACAGATTATATGCAAACGACTAAAATTTATAAGAATGTTTTTTTTAAATTTACAATTGCATGACAGAATTTGGAAGAGTATAAAATATTAAGGATACACGCAGTCTTAATTATACCTGCATCCCCAGAGTTGTCAAGACACACGAGAATGAAAAAAGGGCAAATTCTTCATACATCCCTAGTTCCAGCAGGTTAATATAAAGGGGAAGCACAAATATGTCACAGTGACAACTTATTTTCTGCTGGGGTTCTGTGGCCCTACTTTCATTCCATTTCATTTTTAGTCCAGGAATGAATGAAACTGAGTCAGTGTTACTATAGACTTTTTAAAAATCCTAGTACCATCAAGTGGTGTAAAACTATTAGGGGTTGTCACTTATTATTGTGGAGGGAAATTAGGAAATGTTACTGACTTGAAACACACAAATAGATATAAGATAGAGATCAACAACCAGGAGAGTGAACTTTGTGCCAGAAATGTTTTTCTCTAACTCAAGGATAGGTGGTTAGCACTTCAAGCTCAGCAGTGGTTAAAGGCTCTAAATATTTCCTGCATCAAGCTACAAAGTTACCTTTTAATTTCTGCCCCATTAAAATATTTCAATGTTTCTTTTCCATTGAAAAATCCTCTGTTTGCAATGTTAGGAAATTGTTCCATTGCTGATCTAGGCATGATAGATTACTATAATCTGACTGCTGGAATTTACTCTTTGGTAAGAGACACACTGTAATATAGATAATGGATATAATCAGGATATAATTCTCAAGCAGCATGACAAATCATATTAAGCAAAATGTACTGTTTGGTTCATCACTGATACTGCTGTGCCAATTATGGAATCAGTGAGAATGCTGGGTACAATCCAGCAGGAATTTCCTCTCTGTGTGGCTCATTCAAATAAACAAATTTATAGATAAACCATGGTCTGATTTACTAGGATTAAAGATTCTGCTTTGGGTGTGGAATTTAAACCACAGGTAGGACAAATAAAAGTATCAGTGGTTCCAACTATCTATGGGTTGGGTTAATCCACAAAATGACACTATTGTTTGGCCCACTCTTCCAAATAGCCCCCTTTCATTTCCTACAAGTATCAGTAGTAAATGGGGTGTCTGATTTCCTTGCCATGAACTACTGAAGTATGTCACTGATTGGCACTAAGGAAATAAACTAGGGTGAGAAGCCATGCTGGTTACAAATTTGGGGATTTTATACTGAGGATCATAATCTGTATTGCCATTTTCCATACAAAGCCTATCCTGCTCATAAAGTAAGGATGCAAAAAGTATGGTATAGGGCAGCATGTCCCTTGGTTGGGAAAAATAGAAATAATATTGTGATGGAATATGGGCAAAAGGAACCAGTTATGTCAATAACATCAGATGTAATATGAATAATAGCCAGGGATGTGCAGTCACTAGAGGCAAGGGAGGCGGAGCCTCACCAGTCTCCTCAGGAAAAAGAAAGAATTTTAAATATTTTTTTTAAAATAATTAAAGCCAAGATAGTTGCTACCAGATTCCAGGTCACAGTGGCTTGGTATCTGCTTAGTGTTAACCAAAGCAGGAGGCGAAAGAACTCCATAAGGAATTTTTCGCCTTCGAAAAGTTAAGAAAGCGTTAAAAGGCAAAAAAGTTCAGATGCAAAAGAGGCACTAATTCTCCCGCCTCCTGAGCTGGAAGCAGCGAATCATGTCTTCTTGAGCACGCTTACGTTGGGCGAGGTGTGCTTCAGAGGAGAGAGGAGTGGGGGAGAAGGAGGAGGTTCGCTCTTTGCTGCAGACCTGGGCGCTTGGCGGCTCCTGCGATGCAAAGTGCCCTGCCGCCCGCCCACCCGCCTGCCCGCTGCCCCGGCCTGCTTCTCCAGGCTCCGCTGCTGGAAGTCCCGGATCGCCTCTGGGGGAAGGCTGGGTGAGAAGAGGAGCAAAGCTTCTCTGCGGCCTCCCGGCACTACGCAGAGGCTCTCGCAGGAGCGCGTGCCAGCGGCTGGCGGCTCAGAGTGGCCCCGGCTGTGAGACAAGCGGCAGCAGCTGCTTTAAGCGCTGCCTTGTCTTGGAGAAGCAGCGGCTGCAGGCCGGGGCAGCGGGGCCGGGGCAGTGGGTGGGCAGCGGCATCGGGGGTGGCGGGGCAGTTTGCATCATGGGAGCCACCAAGCGCCTTTGCTGCAGACCTGGGCGCTTGGCTACTCCCGCGATGCAAATCCCCCCCCCCCCCGCTGAGGCTGACCGCTGCCCTGCTTCGCAAAAGGATGCCCAGCTAAGCCTCACCAGGTATAAACTTCACTGCACGTCACTGATAATAGCAATAGCACTTAGACACCATTTTACAATGCTTTTACAGCCCTGTCTAAGTGGTTTACAGAGTCAGCATATTGCCCCCAACAATCTGGGTCCTCATTTTACCCACCTCAGAAGAATGGAAGTCTGAGTCAACCTTGAGCCTCATGAGATTCGATCTGCCAAATTTCAGGCAGCCGGCAGTCAAGCTGAAATAGTCTGCAGTACTGCATTCTAACCACTGCACCACTGTGGCTCTACTATCAATGCTCTAAGCATTGATCCAGTTGCCATTTTAATTTCTTACAATTCCTCCAATATAGATGCTTTAAGACACTACCTAGATAGGCAATAGATAAACAACTTTCTTAAATGGTATCTAAAATTTACTAACCGCATCCAATACTTTTCTGTGTGGCAAAACCTAACATCTTAAATTGTGGGAATGCAATAAAGCAAGTTTTTGGCTGTTTCTTTCTCTAAAAGATAATGGAAGAAACCTGCTGAAATTAGTAAATTTTAGTTTAGTAGTAAATTTTATCTATTCAGCTTCCACATTATAACAAGCTTATAACAAGTTTTCTCTATCCTTCCTCCAGTTTTAGTTTTTTAAGAACCTGAAAACCTGCTCACTGTTCTTCACAATTTAACGATTAAAGTTTAATTTATCTATCATTTTGATATTATAACTAATATTCTTCAACTAACTAGTCATTTTACTTACTTTTTCTAAATAAATATTTACTAGTGCTTGTTCTTAACATTGATCATCTGGGCTGATAGTTTTAGTTGTTCATTTTACTGACACTTTTGTACTTATTATTAGCAATCTTGGGCACAATATATGCAAATGTGTAATATGATTAAAAATATGTCAATTATTATCTAAAGTCTGATGCACCCTGATAGCTTTATCTGGCTTCAAGGCAAAGATTTTTGTATATCAAAAAACTCTGTTAACTTTTTCCAGCTATCAGTTCAAAACGTCTTATGCTGCCTAGTAACATTAGCAAGACACTTACTTGTGCCTCTAACCTTCTGCAGAACTACAAATAAATACATTGCATTTTCCAAGAAAATGCCTTTCTAGGTCTGCTTAATTCCATTAGACAGTGTGAAACCATGCATTCCAGCTGTATACAATGGTAAACAGAATGGGAAGTGCTTTAGAACATACTGCAGATGGGTAAGAAAATCAATAGAAAGTGAGAGAAAGCTTCAAGCGATATAGATTGTTTGAACTACTTGCCATTATGTCAAATTCACTTTTACATCAGCAAACAGACACACTGTAAGATTAATGTCAAGAGTACCATTTCTATTGCTTTCATTTAAAAGCTGAAGATTACATAGATTTTGATAATTAAGGAAATCTTTAATAGTCCACTGTTGGGTTTTTAGTTAATCTTTAACAGTGTAAACATGTCTTGCTCGGAAGTAACCTGATTGGGCTATGTGGGAATTACTTGAGGTAACTATATAAGATTGCAGCTTTGCAAGCAGATCCATTTCTGATTCCCTCAGTTTAATGCACTGAAATTGTTTGAATGCATAGATATTCAAATGCCCATGTCTCCCTTTCTTAACCCTTGGGTATATTGATCATGACTTGTAAAAACCATCATCCTGGTGAGCATCTAGATCAGGGGTCTCAAACTCAATCATCACAAGTGCCGCATGAAGGCAAGTTCATTACCCCAAGGCCATAAGACGGAAATCTTTTCATACATATGGACACAAAAGTATCTAGTGAGTTTAAAATGAAGAAAATGAAGTGTATCACAGTATGCCATTAAACTTAAATAACTTTAAAAAAAAAACATACTGAGAAACAGTGCTACTTTTGAAAGAGCTGTAAAGCAGACATTTTACCTTTAGCTGGCAGTATTTGGCATTAACCTGAACACCAACATTTGCTTTTATTGCTCTATATTGAAGTGCAATTTTTTTTCAAGAATGTATCTAGGATGACATAATCTCATCTGGGAAATTTACTTAATTTATTGCGTTTTGATGTAGCCAAATCTGAGACGACTTCCACAGCAGATTTAAATAATCATTAAAATATCCCCAGTACAATATAAAATGTTAAGTATCCAAAATCAACATAACAAAATAAGTAAGAACAATAAAACACCTAATAATTAAAATACAAAACAGCACTTTAGTCTAGCTATTATCTAACAGTATTAACTTTATAACTAGTCCTTCTTTAATCCCACCCAAAAAGTCCACTGACAACTGTCCATATCCTCATGCCCTTTTTCTTCTCTCCCTGTTTTTCTGGCAGAAAGAAGGCTTGCATGTATTTATTTCTCCCTCTGTCGTCTTGTTTCCTGGTGGGATACTTTCTCATTTTCCTTCACCCAACAGAAGGGTGTTGCTTACTCACTTGCTGTCTTTCCTACTCCTAGCCTGGCAAAAAGAACATCATGATGAGTCAGCTAGATGGAGTTCTTTTCTCTACTGACAGAAATCTTCCTTTAAGTTCCCCTTCTTACTCTTAGGCAAACTCAGCCCTCATTCCCGTCTTGCCTATTCAAATCTTATCTACTCATTCGTTCTACGTGGTGAGTCCAGCACCACCTCATAAGTAGTGTCAACCATGGAGCCTTGGAGGGAAGAGATGGTATAGTTCAGTGTATGAGGCACACCAACTACACTGTCCTGACAACAAGGCCAGTGACAACAAGGCCACACCACTGCAAGGAGGCCCTCAGAATCAAAACAAGTTGAACAGCTAAGTCAATACCAGCAGACAGTTCAGATGTGGTATTCAGCAGGTTCTGACCAGTTCTGGTAGTGGAAATTTTGAGTAGTTCAGAGAATTGGTAAATATCACCTCTGACTGGCCCCACCCCAAACTATTCTCTGCCTCTCGAGTCCCAGCTAATCAGGACGAAATGGGGATTTTGCAGTAATCTCCCCCTGGAGTGGGGTAGGAATGGAGATTTTACAGTATCCTTCCCCTGCCACGCCCACCAAGCCATGCCATGTCCACCAAGCCACCCCCACAGAACCGGTAGTAAAAAAAATAAAATCCCACCACTAAGACAGTTCATCTTAGAGCACTTCCTATGGCCCAACCTGATATGGACATAGCAGCCATATAAAATGTCCGCATACAGTCCATCTCCTTCTATGATCAGGACCTTGATGATGGCAAAGGGCCTTGTATGGGCTATGTCATTGGACATATATATGTCCAGATGGGTCTCCTAAGGCAAACAAGCCATGATGGATACCCCAAACTAACACCAATCACATTTGTCAACCTACATTGGACCAATGTGGGAGATTACGGTCTATTCATTGACTACGGAAGGTGTTTGACTCAGTATTCCAGCAAGCAATAATTAAGGGTTTGCTCAACCAAGGCATAGGCACTTACTACAATCACTATATGGAAAAACAATGGAAACAATTTGCCTTAATGATCTTAAAGTGGAAATCAACATAGAACGAGGTGTACAACAAGGTGATACAATATCACC
The DNA here is from genome assembly GCF_009769535.1 of Thamnophis elegans. Lineage (NCBI taxonomy): Eukaryota > Metazoa > Chordata > Lepidosauria > Squamata > Natricidae > Thamnophis > Thamnophis elegans. The sequence continues at coordinate 80,979,264 of NC_045543.1, read as the reverse complement.
TATTCTTTTCTCAGCCTGCTTTGAAGAAGTATTTCACAAACTAGATTGGGCAAAAGATGGAATAAAAATCAATGGTGCCTATTTAAGTCACTTAAAATTTTCAGATGTTGTTGTTCTCTTCTCACAAGACCCAGAAGAGCTGCAAAGACACACATAAGAGCTGTACAAGAGGGCTATAAAGACACATATAATAGCTGCACAAAGCAGGAGAACCAGATTATGTTTAATACATTTATTATCTTACAAATAAACCTGAAAAAGAACCAAATTATGTTTAATAAATTCACTAAGGAAAGAAAAATGCATATATCTGAAGAACTAAATGTAATAGACCACTACATATACCTTGGCCAGTGGATCTCAGTGGAAGGTGATACAATAAAGGAAATTGAAAGGTATGTTAAATGTGGTTGGCAGGCATTCGGAAAGCTAAACATAATTTTCAAGAACAACGTCTCCTGAGGCCTGAAGAGAAAAAATTTCCAGCAGTGTGTGCTGCCTGGTCTAACATATGTTGGTGAAACATGGACACTGACCTAACAATCGATACAAAAGTTACGAGTGGCACAAAGAGCCATGGAAAAATTCATGCTCGACATTACAAGGCGAGATAGAAAGACCCGCACATGGATTAGAGAACAAAAAAAAAGTATACAATATAATCAAGAGAGTAAAATAATTCAAATGGAAATGGGCTGGTCACATATCAAGAAGAACTGATAGCAGGTGGACCAAGGCAGTCATAGAGTGAATCCCACTTGATAAATACCGTTCACAGGAGACCTAAAACAAGTTGGATTTACAAACATCAACACTGGCAAAAGAAAGCTCCGGACCATATTGGTTTGAATTTGAAACAAGCCTTCATCCTGCAGGGGACAGATAATGGCTAAAATATTGACAGCCATACCCCATAGGTTTGAAACTGTTATTTAGTGATTTAGCTCACATATCTCAAAGCCATGGTCATTGAGTCATGTTTTTTACCAGTACCAAATGATTAAATCCAAAGAAAAATCTGAAAAATAATTTTGACAACAAGTCTATGTAAATTGGCTCATAAAATTTTTTTCACTTGAGAACTTCTGTTCAGCAAACCATTTAAACAATCCCTAAAGTATTTTACTGAATGATGATAGATTTGAGTACATGCCTAATTTACCTTTGCAGGATCAGAAAAGACAGAAGCCGAAACAAAATCCCAGGGCTAAAATCTTTTCAGGAAGTAGTAATTCAGACATCTTAAGTGCAATTGCTTTAGCTAATCTTAATTGTGGGTGACATTTTTTCCTCACAATCTGGAAAAAGTTGGTGTTGAAAGATTTCAGTTATCCTCCACATCTCATACATTATATATTATGTCATGTACAGATACAATACAAATATTGGCATATTCACATTTATGTTATCACACTAACAGATGATATAACGCTGAACAGAATGAGGAACTATGTTGCACTGCATTATTAATTCCTATAATTCAGGGATTGGAAACATGGTATCTGTTGTGGCCCAGCAGGAGCCGTTGGAGCTGCCACCAGACTCCGACAGCAAGGGGCCCTATGAGTCGGCCCTGGAGGATGTGGGGGACCCTGGACAGGGTTCCAACTCCGAGCAGGGCACAGAGAGACTGGTTGGCCACCAGGTGGCGCCTGAGCCTTGGACCAGTGGGGAGGAGACAAGGAAGAGTGATCCAGAAACCAGCAGTGAGTTGTTCCTGGATGCATGCCATCGAAGAGCTACCCGGCGTCAGGAACAATTACGCAATTACAGGAGGTAATTATACGCTCAGCTGATGGTTATTAGGCTCCTCTCCAGACTATAAAAAAGATTGCTTGTGCCACGCCCTTTTTGCAGAAGTCAACGCTTTGACTAAAGAGAAACTAACTTGGCAGGCTGGATTGCTGCCAAGGTTTGTCTGAATTGCTGCCAAGGTTTGTCGGACTTGCTGCCAAGGTCCTTATCAGTTGGTTTATTTGGCTTTCAGTTGCCAAGATTCTGGTTTTGTTATTAAAGGACATTCCATTTAAGCTTGTCTCGGCTTTCGTTACTGGATGGAGGAGGGGTCAGAACAGGTATCTATAAGTATCAAGATCAATTCTTTGAATTATAATTCAATATAAATTTCAGTCCTTTATTCTATATATTCTCCTATGGATGAAACATTGTATTATTTTGCCCATTAAATCATAATCTTTACAATATTCATCTTCCGTGTTTATTTTCAGTGAAAACATATATACACCATAGCAATAATTTGTAGTATTCATTAGTATGCAAATTCAATTCAAAGTCAGTTTTCTCAGTTCTAAAATCAAAACTCTTTTAGTCCAATTTAAATCTTTCAGTCAATTATACACAAGAAAACTATTGACAAGTATGATCTTCCATTTCCAATTCTTCTCCTGCTTTTAATTTAGTTTTACTTTTCTAAAGGACATTTATTGACATTATATGAGCCTAGGTCAACTAAGATTGTATAACATTTTTCTTCTAAAATAGATGTTTTAGGGTCACAACCATAAAGGAACTTGGGTAGTCCATCTTACTCAATGATGATGACGACGACGACGATGACGACGACGACGACGACGATGACGATGATGATGATGATGATGATGATGATGATGATGGTATCAACTTAGTCATGTCCAACTCTTGGCGATTCTATGGGCCAGGTCTCTCCACTTCTGATATTGCACTGCTTCTTTGAATTTTTCTCGGCTTGTGTCAGCTGTGGCTTGTGTCAGCTTTGATGGTGTCCAGTCACCATGTTCTTTGACAGCCCGGTTTCCTTTTACTGCTAACTCTTCCAAACATAATTGCTTTCTCCAGTGAATCCTCCCACAGGATATGGCCAAAGTAAATGAGGCAGTTTAGTGCTTTTGCCTTCTAGTGATATGTCTGGTGGTATGCACTCCAGTACTTGTTTGCTAGTCACCTTTGTGGTGCAAGGAATAACCAGGAGACTTCTTGCTCCATAGCTGTTCCAAACCTAAATCCTTACACCTATCAGAATTTTAAATTGACAGTAGTATTAATAATTAATATAAACCTAATCCAAGATCCAAATCTCTTATCCAAAATATTCTACCTGGTTAACATTTCGTTACATTTATGTCTAGAGGCAGTCTTTATTTGATATTAACTTTTTACTGAGTTTCATGAGAAAATTTCTTTGGGCAATAGATTGGGATTAAATTTAAAGTTATAGTTGGGTATTCTTAAAGTACAAGTAGTCCTTGATTTACAACAATTCATTTAATTATCATTCAAATTTACAATGGCACTGAAGAAAGTGATTTATGAGCAGTTCCCACATATATGACCATTGCAGCGTCTCCACATTCATGTGATCAAATCAACCAGCATAGATTTACAATGGTTGCAACATTCCGATGATCCTGCAATTGCCATTTGCATCCTTTCTAGGGAGCTTCTGACAAGCAAAGTCAATGGGGAGAGACAGATTCACTTAATGACCATATGATTCACTTAACTGTAGTGATTCACTTAACAACCATAGCAAAAAGATCATAAAATGGGGCAGGATTTATTTAACAACTACCTTGCTTAGCAATGGAAATTTTATTATCACAAGTCAAGGGCTACTTGTATACACCAACATTTAGCTGTAGGGACAGAATCAGCCTCATTTGTTATGGATAATGTTAATCTTAAATGTGTATTACAGTGGCGGGTTATGACCAGTACGTCCCGGTACGGGTACCGTTCCATTACGGTGCTCCAGAGGGCCTGCCCTACCGCCCGTGATCCTTACCGGTATTTGAGCTCTTCGGCGTTTCCATGCACAGAGAGTACGATGCTTGCACGATGCTATGCCAAGCAGCTGGAGCACTGTGGAGGTATCACAGAGCATTGCAGGCAGTAAGTACGTATGTGCGTGTTCATGTGGTGGACGCCGGGCCCCGTTGCACCATACCAGTTGTAACGAGATCTGGAACTCACCACTGGTCTATTATGTTTAGTATTTAGACATTTGGCAGCCATTACTAAAAAGAAATTCTGGCCATTGGGGTGGGGTTAGCATTAAAATTAAGTTTATGTGAAGTCTCCTCAAAATTACAACAAGAGCTTGGGGCTATTGTGACCCTGTTTAACGAGTCAGATATTGAATTGGAGGAATGGCATGGCAGGTTTTTCCTTTGTGACCCAGGAGCCTATGGGCTCTAGATACCTGCAGGATTTATCAGAAAGAGGGACTTTTTGTAGAATGAGTCTGCAGTTCTGCAGCAGTTACTAAACCAGGAGTGTCCAACTATGGCCACTTTAAGACTGGCCAGTCTCCATGCTGGCTGAAAAAATCTGGGAGTTGTCGTTTACAAGCCTTAAACTTGCCATAATTGGACCTCCCTACACTATTGCAAAAGAGGAAGGCTGCATCAGCTGATTTAGACGTTAAGCTGGAAAAGACCTGACTTCAGACCTTCAGGAAATGAACAGAACCCACATTTTATCTTTTAGTGAGCATCCTCCAAAGAACAATAATTCAGGAGCATATACATGTCTGAGTCAGTATTATGAAAGAAAGACTTGAAAGTCCAACTCCTGTAGGAAAGTAACTTTCCAAAATAACCTGTTCTTTTCCCATTTAATAATTTAAATATTAAGTATTGAATATTTGTTAATTTTCATATTGCTCTTGCTCTGGGAGAAGTAATATATATATGGAATTGTCACAATTGAATTCTTCCTTGCCTTGTACTTATGTGTGATGTCTCTGCTGTTTTCTGTGGCAAGTTCATAACATTACTATTATTTAGTTCAGCATCAATTAATCCACAACTCCTTGCAGAGGTCAGTTTCACTGGTGTAACTTCTTTTATCCTGCTCACATATGGATGTCAATGAGACTTGGGTGCAGTCCAACTGCCTGTTGACTCCAACTAGTGTTCAGAGTATTTTCCGTGAACTGCACTATATTACAATAAACAAGTATGGGGGGTGCTAAAGTATAAATATTCAGAATTTAAAGACTTGGCAGACTGCATTTGTGAAAAGCTACAGATGCTGCAAAGAGCTCTGATGGCTCATTAACATTCACGTCATCGCCACCCTCGTTATCTCTCCCAGATGTTTCTATGACTGTCCCTTTAAAGAATGCCTGTCTAAATTTTATTTACATTTGTTCAGCAATATTGATCCTCAATGAATAAATGTAATACACTGCTGTCAGTGCTGGAGACTAATTAAATCTATGTATGAGCCTGATACCCTGATTGAAAAATCTGCTGCAAGTAAACTGGGTTTAAATAAACACTTTACTGTAGTGCTTTAATTACACTTTAGTTTGTAATGTAATTTTTGGCTGTTTAAACTATGATTTAGGCTGAGCTAATTACAAATGATTTTCTACTATGTAATTAATAATAACAAAATTGTAATTAGACAGCTGCTCTGGATCAGGGTGACAGTTTGTGTTAGGTGACTCATGATCAGTCTGTCAAATATACAAAAGCACATAGATATGGGGACAAGGATGTATGGTAGTTTCTTCTAACTTTTTTTCCAAGTGACATTGCTGTTGTTCCTATGAACACCCCAGAATTATTGTTTTAAAAAGTCATTACAGTATTGTTTTTATTTTGCTTTGGTACTCTTGCTTCTATTATAATCACCTGCATATAATGATGTACCGCTTCAATTACAGCAGGGTTTGCCAATATAGTGCCCTTAAGCAATACTGTGTCCAGAGATACTTCCCTTGATGTTCTGCATGCTTTATGCTCCCATATTTCATCATTGTGTGGTGTGTGTGCATGTGTGTTCTTATTTCCATATGCGTTATTTATGCTTTTTTGATTAGGATCCAGTAAGAGGAAGAGAGAGGAATCTGTTTAGGCATCAATTAGGCTGTGTCACAGTTTTGAAAAAAAAACAATCTGAGATAGATAGTATTTGTTTAGATTTTACTAAGTAATTGTAATGTAGAACAAGTATGAGAAAACATAGAAGTAGTGGGATCTATTTAGAAAAAAACTATAGAACCCCAAGGTCTATGATTAGAGGTAAATGAAAAATGTGGGCAAAGACGTAGGCTTCTAATTGGAAGCATAGTGAAATCCTATACATCACTGAACAATATGTCATGATGCCAATGCACATATGGCATATGGTGTGGTATTTGCACCATTTGTGACAAGGACATCATGATGTTTCTTTCTCCCTTTGCGCATATTCCTGGAAGGAGGGCAATGGATTCTATTATAAAGACCTCACTAATAAAATACTATAAATGCTGGGATACTACAACTGGTATGTGTTTAAATTAGAGGTGTGCAAGAAAAAGTGTTACCCAAAATGAAATGGATAGTTTATCAAGAGTAGGTTCAATTCCAGTGGCAATGAGAAATTCTTCAACAATTTCTTAAGGGTATCTCACTGATGACAGTAGCACTGCTGTTGAAATGCCCACTTAGAGAGATGTTCCTTCTTAATTTCTTTCCTTGGATTTCATTCAGGAGTAGGAAGGCAAATAGTTCATAGACAATTGGAAATTTCATCAGAGAAAGAAGTACCTTCTATCCAGGAAAAATTCTCTGAAATTCTTTTTTTCTAGTAAACAAATTTCTAAAGCAAGGTCTATTTCATCCAACTGACAGAGAACTGGAAAGAGAAAATGCAGGAGCATCTTCTTCTCAGTACTAATTCAAGTACAAACCTGTTGGAAGAATTTCTTGCTTATAGTTTGTTTTTTAATCTGTTCAAAACACCAGATTCCGTACTGTCTTTTAGAGTTCAAAAGTTTATTAGCACACAAGGCAAAAATATTTAGCATTGAATGAGGCTGGGTCCCAGTCAGGGATGAATGCTTTTTTTATAGTCAGGTATAAACAATTATTCTGCATGTTGTCTGGTTCTAGAATTTTCAAGTTTTACTTTCTAGGAAGGAGTGCCTTAATTTCTCATCTCCTAATTGGCACACCATATCTCTGTTGCTACCAGAGACATATATTTCTCATAGTTTTATATTTTTGATATGCTCAAATAATTCAGATAAAGTATCTGTCCTATTCTGTTGCTACCTGCATACAATTTGTTCTAATCTACACATATATCTTGTTTCTTTGTAATGGCAAAGCACTAATTTCCTTTCCAAAATGGCATTAGGTTAGCCATTTAATAACTTCTTTCTAGAACTTCCTCCTTTGAGATTTATAAACAAATTTCTAAAACAAATTCTGTTTCATCCAACTGAAGGATAACTGGAAGGAGAAAATGCAGGGGCATTTTCTTGTCAGTACTAATTTAAATGCAAACCATTCTTTCTTGCCTGAATAGAAGCAAAAAATGGTACAAAGAGAACCAATCTGTAGTATAATGATGTTTTAATAGAAAAGCCCTATTCAGTTCATGTGTTTAATCTGAATTCAATGCTTAAGAAGTACAAATAGTCCCTCTGAAATTCAGGGGTATGGAAAAATGGCCCTTTTATGACTTGTGGACTTCAACTCCCAGAATTCCTGAGCCAGCCATGTGCTTATTTGATTTGGCTCATACTGGCTCAGGAATTCTGGGAGTTAAAGTCCCCAAGTCATAAAAGGGCCATATTTCCACACCTCTGTCTAAAGTTCAGTGTTTCTCAACCTTGGCCCACCTGAAGATGCATGGACTTCAACTCCCAGAATCCCCCTGGCAAGGTTGAGAAACACTGGCTAAATCATGACACTGCTAGTACTGAAGAACTGGTTGCCAGAGCTACAACAACACTGTTTACAGACAAGGACTTTCATATATATAATCATACTATTCCTGTGGAGATCAGCTCTTTGTAACATCACCAGCACTAGAGAAGAAAGAAGAAAAATTGTTCGCCATGGAAGCATACCACCTGAACAAGGCTGGGGAAGGAATATAAATGAAGTATAAGGTTACTTGATATAATTAAGAGATATAGGAATATGTGAGAAGATTAAATCCAAACAACTTACTGTCAAACCAGCAGCAATGAAACCACCAACCAATAACTACCTCAACAGAAGTTACAGTTGAAAGGTGGGAGAAAGAAGTGAGAACTCTGTTGCCTAGTTACAAAGAGAGCATTCCGACACCCCTTCTTCCATCTCTATCCCTGTACATGGAAGCAATTTAACCTACTCTAACTCATGTATGTTGCACATATAAAACAGAATTCATTCTCCTATTTTATGGCTAAAACACATTCTGGTTAAAGTGAGAAACACTGATTATAAATTTACAGTAGGTAGGTCAGCAGGGAAGATGGGTAGGGACAGAGGGAGGGAGGGAGGGGGGAGGGAGGGAAGAAAGGAAGGAAGGAAGGAAAGAAAAAGGGGAGGGAGGGAGGGAGGGAGGGATTGATTTTAAATTGTACTTGCCATGGTTAAAATTTTGGGTCTCCACATTAAAACAATAAAGCACCAATAAGTTTTCTAACAAAGCAAAAGTTTTCCTTGATACTTGCTTGACTGGCCATATGTGATTTTCTTGGTAACAAAGCAGAAATTGATTTAACTTTATTTAGTTTTGGTATTTAAATTTGGTATTTTAATTTTATATTTCCGGGTACTAAGACATCCAAGTCCAATATTACCTTTATTTTTGAAATAGGACAAACTTTCCTAAGTGCTCTTAACTACTTAATTCTGTAGACATCTTAACATGGTTAGAATAATGTTAATCTTCCAGACAATTTATTGCACATTCATTCACCATTCTTATCACCTTGTTTTAGTACACATACTTCTTAAACACTCACTTACCACTGCATTCAACTGTAATGTTTTTCCTGCCATACACAGCTCTCATAACAAAGTAGAAAGAACTATGCTCTTATACACAAATATTTCCACTTCCTTCATTCTTTGCAACAGTCTATATGCTATCTATTATCTTTCTACTAACATTTGCTTATGTAACATTTCTCAACTTTTCTATCATTGATATACCTTCTACCAAATTCAAAAATTTATCTACTTATTTAGCTTTTGCCATTTATATATAACTTGTAATTGTTTATTATTTTTCCTGTCAGATATAACTTCATTGGTCTTTGATATATTAACGTTAAGATTCATACTCATCACTGCAGCATAGAATCTATGTAACAATCAGTACAAATCCTTCAGATTGTCCCACAATAAAACATTAACCAAATATAAAATATTTGTAAATTAATATCCTGTAGCAACTCACTGCACTATGTCACTACAAGCATATCAAGCATATCATACATATATACATACATATATGTGTACACACATACACACACACACACTGTATGTGCGCACACACACACACACACACACACACACACACACACTTCTCTTTAAAGAAACTGCTTGGATGAATTTGTGTATTTTGACAAAAGGATTGGAGATAGAGGTCCAAATTTTCAGAGGTTGAAATGTTCTATAGGTGCATGTGGACCTGGGAAGAAAAAGCAGGAGGAAGTCACTTGAGTTTTTCTCAAAAAGCAGGTAAAATGGCAGACAACAAGGACCCTCCTGGTCTCTTGAGTTCAGTAGTTCATGAGATGCTATAGAGTCAGTGTCATTGGATTCACACTTTCAATACCAATCCCCAGTCAGCCACAAAAGTTGTGTGGATAATATTATTTATGCTACCTTCAGTTTGAAGGGGAAAGAAGCACTATAAATACAACAGATAAATAAAATGAATTATACCAGGAACATTGGGGAGAGAAAACTAGTGTCAAAACTAGAATGCCATTCTTCTTGTTACTGCTATCACATTGAGTAGCAAAACTACACCTACCCATTTACCATAGCAATTAGCAAGGAGGCAGAATAAAGAAGTATGCATTTACCCTGGCTGCCATCTTCATTGTGTCGCCAGTTTCCAAAGCATTTTGAATAATTCCATTCCAATCTACCCAACATTGATTAAAGGCCCCCTCCCCTTTTATAAATTGTAAATAGAAGCGTAAATGAGATTATTACCACTTCATCACTGAAAACACCACTGAGTGATTACAGACATGGTGATAGATCATTTTGAATCTCTCTGGGCACTTAACATATTGGGCAAGATCACAAGTAATCAATTTCTGCAAAATCTTTAAAATAAACAGTCCAAGCTGAGCCTGGGTCAAATTACAATAAGTTGTAAAGACTAGAAAGATTGGATTCTTAATTAAAATGTTCTCAATTTAAGTTAAATTTAATTGCTTCTTGTTTTCTTTCCATTTCTTTAAGTTCAATCTAGTTTGTGCTACAGACTCACAATTAGACTAAACTATACATTGTGTCTCTTTCTTTACTGATCTTGGTGGAGTGGTTTACAACATGTGGTAACTTGAATATATACAGTATATACATACCATCCTATTGAGATGAATTCACTGGGAAATTCTCTTTCAATATTCTGAATATTCTACAACATGTTGATGAAAATGTTCTAGAAGATGTTGATATATGGTATGAATTCATCTACAACATTTTTGCTTGTTATCTTTTCTATGATTCACTATTTACTGACGTTGTATAATATTCATATATTAGCTTTGGCTTTTGCCTTCGTCATGCCAATTGCATACAATATACGAACGAATAAAAAATATCCCCAATGTATGCCTGGATACTAATGGAACTTATTACATAGTTTGAGAATTTTGGGTAAAAAGCCAAAAACTAAACAGAATGCATGGGACACTATGATTCAATGTCCAACTAGGTATAGTTAGAAAGTGAGCAGAATTCCAATCTGAATGGTCTTTCTTACTTTTTCAGAAGAAAACATGTTAAAGGTCTACTATGAAATAGGCCTCTTTGGATAAAATGCCTGTATATTCTCACAGCTCTACTCTGGGAAAAATTAGAAATAAGAAGTAAAATAAACTACATATTTTACCACTATAGTGGTTTATATTGACTCACTCAAAAATAACTCCATTGCACAGATTGCTACATGACATTGTTCATTATTTTTAAACCAGGTTGAATACTGTCTGCTGTGCTCACTAGTTTCTTTACACACTGCAAACAGCATGGCTGTTTTCTTTTTCTTTTCTTTTTTCCTGCTTCTTTTATACAGAAGAATAAAATCTTGCAAAAAAAAAAAGAAATAAAGAAATTGCAGGGCTTGGATGGAAATGGAAATCTGCCTTACTCTTTGGGAGATGGCAAATGGATTGCTTTGCTTTAGAGAAAGTCCCGTATAGGAAGGGTGCTTGGTGCTTTCTTGAGTTTGTTTGTTTTCTTGCAGACATTTCATTACCAAACTAGGTAACATCATCAGTGCTAGCAAGGACCCCTTATATCAACCATAAGCTATAAACATTCTCCTTTATTAGTCCCATATATGCCCATGCATATGATGAAAATTAGTAAGATGGTTGATGGCTGATGAAGCTTTCTCCTTTCTCCTGCATTTTCTTCTAAGAATGATCACTGATTGTGCAATAACAACTGAGCATAAAGAGATCCACAGGAACGCACAGCAAAGTGCGCACTCAGCGAACCAGTTGTTAAACTGGTAGGATCCCACCAGAGGTAGTATTCAACCAGTTTGAACAGGTTCTGGAGAACCAGTAATGGAAATTTTGAGTAGTTCGGAGTACCAGCAAATAGGTTGGCCCCGTCCCCTCTGTCTCCCAGTTTCCCAGCTGGTCTTCTTTTGTTGCTCTGAACAGGAGAACAGAGCTGGAAAGCAGATTAGTGGGGTAGGGAGGGAATGGGGATTTTGCAGTATACCTCCCCTGCCATGCCTACAAAGCCACACCCACAAAGCCATGCCTACAGAACCAGTAGTAAAAAAATTTGAATTCCACCTCTTGATCCCACCCATGACTGGGAGACCCACTGCAGGAGTTCCACACTGAAGGTGGCTGCTGGATTGATGACTGACATCCTCCTTTTTCTGTGCTCTCCATCAATCCATCTTTTTGTTATATTTGTCATTCATATTAATTTTGTCCCTTCTTTGACTTCCTTTCTTTAATGAATCTTTTCCACTATTTCTTCTATATTAGTGTAACTCTTGTCCCATGGCAAGTTGTGCCGTGGAGAGTTGGCAATGACAAATTAGCCCATGGTGAATTAGCCATGGCAAGTAGGCTGCAGCAAGTTGGCTGTGGTGAGTTATTGTAGACCCATCTTGAAAATGCTTACCATTTTGCCATAGCTAACCCAAGGAAAACTCTTTTTTCTTTCATTTTATGTTGTTAATTATATCTTAAGCTTTCTTAGAACCACACAGCAGAGACAGATAGTTACCACTTCAACCCTAAGTATTCGGCAAAACTTAAAGTTATATTACAGTAACAAAAAGTCTCTCCATCAGTCATTACCAAGGAGTCTAAGGTTTGTGGCAGGATATGTATTCTTTGAAAATGATGCATAAATGGTCAGAAAGACTATGAGTACGTTGCTCTCTCTGCTCTTCCAACAAGTATTGCAAAAGTTTCAAATTGAAATATTGGACGAGGATTTATTATAAGGAATATGTGTCATGACGAACCATCTGCAAAAATTATTTAGTTCATTTATGTTCTGTAGCTTATATCACCTAATGTATGAGGATACACAATATGCTTGCATAATGATTTCCCTAACTCAATGGATGTGACAAGTGATGAGTTAATGTGAAATCAGATAAGATGTGAATTGAATAAAGTAACTGCACGCTGTCTGAAAACTGTAGAGAAAAGATTGTGTCAGTGAAATCATGAAAGGTACTGGAAGCATGATGGTTGGGTGAAGATTCTTTCTTGATTTCTTGTGTTTTACAGACCAAATGCAGTATTTCTGCATCCAGTCAGTGACTATGATTGACTGGGCTGTGGGAAACAGCCTTTCTGACAGTTGCACAAGTTATGAAACTCTTACTTAAGAAAACATACTTGTTACACTTCAGTCTCCTGGAGAACAACTTATCTTTGAGTAACTATTTGATCTATTGAAATAAGAGTTTTCACCAATATCCCTTTTTTCAGATCTGCTTCATCTGCTATGAGATGTTTCCATCTTAGTAGTCTATGGGTGCCTTTCTTATTGTATTTGTTCTCAGCTGTATTTTAAAGACATTGTGTAAGACAGACCTCTGTATGCTGGGCATAAATACCAAAGTAACAATAAAATATAAAAGCAATTTCATTTAGCAAATTCCACCACTTTTCAAAATAAGTTGTTTGAAATATTATTATTTTATGGTAAAATTTTCTTTAAAAATCCATGAACTAGTTAAATTTCACTATGTTCCCCTAGGCCACTTTGTTCAACTAACCAGGGACGTGCAGTCAGGGGAGGCAGGGGAGGCAGAGCCTCACCACTGTCATCATGAAAAGAAAAGAAAATGTAAAAGGAAAAAGGCTGAACTAGTTGCTGCCAGAGTCACAATGGATGACTCTGCTTAGTGCTTAACTGTTTAAAAAAGCCTCTAAAAAAGTGCCCTCTACAGGAGGAGACGGGAGAACGAGGTGCCTCATCTAGTCTGATTTTATGCTCACTCGAGGAGAGCTAACCAAGGGTTAAAAGCCAAAAAATTCCTGATGTAATGAGGCACGTCGTTCTCCCGCCTCCTGTAGAGGGCATATTTTTAGAGGCTTTTTAAAACAGTTAAGCAGAGTCATCCACGGTGACTCTGGCAGCAACTAGCTCAGCCTGACCTCAGCTCTTGCCTTTTTCCTTTTACATTTTTTTTTCTTTTCATGATGGCTGGCAAGAGCAGAGTTGAAATCCTCTCTGAAACAGCTGGAAAAGGTATGTGTGTGGGTCGGAGGGAGGGGGAGGAATTCAAATTGCATCCTCAAGTGTAGATCCCTCCCCAAGTGTAGTTTGATTGCATGCAGAACCACGTTGCCTTTTCAAACACACACACACACACACACACACACACACCTGGATAAAAGTATATAAGCCCAGCTTCACTGATTACAAGTTTGAAAAGGCAATGGGGCTCCACATGCAATCAAAGGCCCGGATCGGAAGGCAGCAGGGAAAGGGGGGGGGTTATGGCAGAGGAGCTGCTTTCAAGCCATTGGAAAATATATCCAATCCAACTTCTGTATTTGTATTTGTTTGAGATTGAGTGAGTGAGAGAGGGATCCAACTTCTCTGTGTGCGTGTGTCTGTTTGAGAGAGGGGGAGGGAGGGAGAGAGGGAGGGAGGAAGAAGGGGGAGGGAGAAGAAAAAGAATGAAGGAAAACTTTTTTGCAAAGGAGAAAAACAAATGCTGTTGCTTTAAATCGGAACTGAGCATGCCTGGCTGTGGAATTCTGGGAGTTGAAGTCCACAAGTCTAAAAAATTTTGCAACCCCTGTTTCAGTCCCTCACCAGCCATAAACCTCAATGCACGTCACTGCAACTAACTATCCTCTAGATATGTTGACAGGCTTAGCACACCTGTAGAACATAGTTGGAAAAGGCTGCTATATGTTATCAATGAACTTTGACCTGCTCTTTTAAAGTTTTTGAGGTAAATTGATCCAGATGACTATAGGAACTATAGGAACATTTTAACAAACTGAAGCACAGGCAAAAAAAAAAAAGAGAATTTTTCACAAAGTAAAATGGGTCTCTATGGTGTTGTACTGAGTCGAACCAAGAATGGCGCAGGAATTCTGGGAGTTGAAGTCCACAGGTCACAAAGGGCATAGTTGCCTATACCTGATACAAAGGTACAGTTTCCTATACTTGATGCAATACATTACCACAGTCTATACCAGTGTTGATGAACGTTTTTTGGCTCGGTGCCAAAAGGGGAGAGTGCAGCTGGGGAGAGCACAGGCATGCCACACTCATAATGAAATGCGCGACCCCCAGAGTGCATGCGTGCATGATCAGCATGACTCCCCATTTGTTGCATATATTTTTTTCATCCTCCCCAGGCTCCAGAGGCTTTATAGGAGCCTGGGGAGGGCAAAAACAGCCTCACCTGCAGCCCCTGGAGGCCCTCCGGAGGCTTCAGAAACTTCCCTGAAGCCTCTGGAGAGCAAAAATCCAGCCCTATGAGCAAACTGGAAGTTTGGGAAAAAACTTCCAATTTGCTCGTAGGGCCAGTTTTAGCTCTCCGGAGCATTCAGGGACCTTCAGGAGGCTTCCCTGAAGGTTCCGGAGGACTAAAAATGGCCCTACGGACAAACTGGAAGGCTCCGGAGGACTAAAAACGACCCTATGGACAAACCGGAAGTGACTTTCTGTTTGCTCGTAGGGTTGGGTTTTTTTGCCCTCTGGAGCCTTCAGGGAAGCCTCCGAAAGGCCCCTGATGGCTCCAGAGAGCTAAAACTGGCCCTACAAGCAAACTGGTAGTCCATTCCTGAACTTCCTGTTTGCCCATAAGGCTGATTTTTTTGTGCTCTGGAGGCTTCAGGGAAGCTCCTGAAGCCACCAGAGGTTTTCCGGGGGGGAAGGAAAGCTGTTTTCGCCCTCCCCAGGCTCCTATAAAGCCTCTAGAGCCTGGGAAGGGCTAAAATGGCCTCAAAAAAAGGCTGAAGTTAGTTGTCCAGCACGTGCCCTGACAAATGGCACCATGTGCCACCTATGGCACTCGTGCCATAGGTTCGTCATTCCTGGTCTATACCATGAATGTCAAACTGGTGGCCCATGAGCTGGATGTGCCACACACAGGCCACACCCACTCCAGCGCTATGAATGGAAAAAACATCATGAAACATCAAGTGATAGCAATGTGACGCTGCAGGTTTGACATCCGTGGTCTATACCATTGTCCATCTCTTTTAATGAAATATTCATTTCGGCTACAGACACTAACATTATCAGGGATGTGATTAACAGTGAAAATGAAATAATTTTGTTTAGTTACCCAAGGACCAGCATTTCTGCTTAGATTGGTTGATCTAAAACTCTCTTTCTTTGGGGAGAAAACAGCTGATTACCTCTTCCTATCCCTATCTTTAAAGCAAAAGCTTGTCATAAAGTTTTATATATCACTTTGCAGTTTAATGTTCTTTTAAACTACAAAAGAAAATTAGCTTTCTTCTTTGACCACTGATTTAAGAGATACGCATCTGTTTGTAATTTATAAACATACTGATGTGGCATGACTCAGCAGATTTTTGCTTTTTATACTAGAAAAAAGAAAGATACACATGGCCCATCTCATTTAATGCTCATTCAGACATCTCTATTGCCATAATGCTTTGATGGCTCCCACAGCTATATAAAGTGCCAGTTGAAACCAGCCCTGTCATATATACTTCTAAAGAATAACAACAGGGCTAAATACATAAAGTGACTCAGTTCCCAGTGAAGGCATGTTGACCTTCTTTTAGATCAAGAAATAATCCTTTTTTGAGTTCACCCCAACCTGGGAATTATTCCAGAAAGACAATGTGCATAGTCTGCCTTGTTTAATCCCATTTTTAAAATAAAAATATCATTCTGGACCATTTTCAGAACTTTCATTAGTTTTATAAATAGCATTCTAATTTTCTTACCCTAAACAGACTCCCATCTTTCTTACTCTGATCTTGACTTTATAAAAAATTCCCCTGGGCTGTTATTAGCTTAGTTTAGTAGGAATAACATAGACTAGTATTTATGTATATCACATTCAGCTACTCTGTTTTCTTTCCATATTGGCATTAATGACTTTTCCCCTATAAAGATGCTGCTAGGAGCAGATTCCTTTTGAAGAAAGTCACAAACTTAAGAAGCTATCTTTTATGAGTCCTGACCATTAATCAATCCAGCAGGAATAGTGAATGGCTTGTGCCCGAGTTTTTCCAGTCCTATCTCGAACTATGGGGATTGAATTTGGGACCTTTTGCATGCACATCATGTGTTCTAAAATGGTAATGGAGAAGATTTAGCCTAGAGATACTACCAGGGATCATTACTTTTACTGCTAATAAGAAGAGGGATTTTGAAAATGAGAGTCACTTGTCCAAAGTCGATTTATGCGTCCCAAGGAGAAATCTGTGAGGCAGCTGAAGTCAACTGGATCTCTGAGGCTGAGGTTTTTACCTCATGATTCCAGATCAATCTAAATACAATCCATGTCAGTATGGCAAGCAAGTATTAGCCAGTATTGAACTATTTTTTATTAAACCCTCAAAAATCTGTAGCTGTTATCCTATATAATTTAGTCTTGCGAGCATTGCGTGCATCTCTCCATCATACATGCACATTTGCATATGCCCCTCATAAAGTTTATGTAGGATTTTTGTATATAATATTTCCAAATATGCTTTCTTTGATGAGGATTTCATGAGGATTAAGTCAGAATGACTTAAGTTTCAATTTGTGTTAAAATGGATATCATTTGAACAATTATTGCCATTTCTTTTCGCTATTGCTTTTATATCTGACGTACAATTTTACACAAGTGATCATGGTAGCCATAATATTATTACTGATAATGTTATTAGCTTACAAAGTGTAATGACATAATAAGGGAATTCTGAGAAGAAATAAACATTACAGATAGTCCTTGACTTACAATCATTTGTTTAATGTTGCATCATTGAAAAAGTGACTTATGAACATTTTTCACATATACGGCCATTGCAACATCCCCATGGTCACATGATCCAAATTTGGATGCTTGGCAACTGCATATTCATGTTTATGATGGTTCATATTTATGATGGTTGCAGTGTCCTGGGGTCATGTGATCAATGTTTGCGACCTTCTAACAAGCAAAGCCAATGAGGAAGCCAGATTCACTTAACAACCATCTTACTAATTTAACAGCTGTGGTTATTCACTTAACAACTGTGGCAAGAAAGATCATAAAATGGGGCAAAACTCACTTAACAACTAGAATGCTTAACAACAAAAATGTTGAGCTCAATTGTGGTCATCAGTCAAGGACTGTATCTTGATTAGCAAATGAAAAGTCCCTATTATTGTGATCAGTGAGTTATTTCACAGTAAAGAACTCATAAATTGTGTAGTTAGAAAGGTAAAACCTTTGTCTTTTAGACTTCGCAAGCTATATTGTTAGCATACAGTAATCAGATAACTGTTATCTAGGTCAGACATCCTCAACTTTATCCCTTCCAGGTATGTTGGAATGCACTTTATAGAATTCACCAGAAATTCTGCACCCAGCTCCAATATGTGAAATGCTCCTTGGCAAATTCCAGAATATTTAACTTAAGTTCCACAATATATCAAAAAATGCATGTAAAAGAGTATAATGTTATTCCAAAGAGTATCTGCATTTTACAGATGCATTCTTTTTACCCTATTGCTCTATGTAAATATTACATGGAATGTTCCTAAGCGAAAGTAGTTTTATCTATAAGGGGAGAAAAACTTCTGTTGATCACATTTTTATAGAAGAGAAAATTCTGATGCATCTCTCAATGGATTGCTTAGTTGTTTGGTTTATTGCCTTTAGGGCTTCACCAAATCCTTCAGCTTGTGAGTGCAGGATAGAGTGACTGACAGATTAGTGAGAACTAGAGACGAAAAACTTATTTATGTGGATTGATGACTTGGATTCTCTTTCAGGTTTCCATTTTTTTATGGCCTAAACCATAAAAGTTGTGATGCTGAGGGAAGGTAATAAAGAGTGGAAATAAAATGCTATAATCTCTGTAGCTTCATTCCTGCTCAGCTTCTTAGGAGAACTTGTTCAAAATACCTCCAGTAGGTAATAGATACATAAAAAGCACTGAGATAGAATGTGAGAGAAAGAAAGAAAATATCCCAGGTGCCCTGCAAACATCCTGCCCAATTTTTTAAACATTTTTATCTATTAAAACTCTGAAGGGCCAAGTCACTAGGTGCTCATTTAACTGAGAGTGCTTTTGAATTAGGTTGGCTGTGGATCTTTTATATAGAGTCTTGGAATGCTTAATGCCTGTTCTTCCAAGTCTGTGATGCATTTAAGAGGCAACCCCAGAGCCACTCAAGTTTATTTTTCCCTGAAGGCAAAGGAATAAAATGGGCTCTAATGATGGGCCAGTAGCAAGCTTAATTTAGCTTGGGTTTTGAATGCAAACAAAGAAAAAGAAATCATGGTGTGAAAGAAATACTATACAAACTTTGTACAACTTTGTATTGTCTCCGCATTGGATCAAAAACATAATAGTGAAGAGAACATAATTGGGGGAAGGGGTTGGGAGAATTACATACATGACTCCAATCCACTTAGAAAAGCTAGAACTTCAGGGGAATGCCATGTGAATCAGATGCTTAATAGGGAGCAGATAATACAATGTTTTGAATTTTCTCCTGAATACCCGAGAAGAGATTTCTGTAATGTTAGGCTCTATATATACTATTCCACTTGCTAGTCTAGAAAGAGTTTAATTTAAGTACCTTCACCAAGAGCCATGGTGATGCAGTGTTTAGAATGCAAGTATTGCAGGTTAACTCACTGCTCACCACCAGAAGTTTGATCCTGACTGGCTCAAAGTTGATTCATCTTTCAGTCTTTCCAAGGTCAGTAAAATGAGGAGCCAGATTGTTGGGGACAATATACTGACTCTGTAAATCATTTAGAGAGGGCTGTAAAGTACTATGAAACATTATATAAATCTAAGTGAAAGCACTATCGCTACCTTTGGCATTGTAGACCAGGCAACCAATTAAGAGACACTCTTGTAGAATTTTTCTCTGTGTACAGAAGTTTCCTAACTGTATTCCTTCCACCATTAATTACTAAAAACTCTGCAGAGATTTTACTGAAATGCTTCTTATGAATCCAAATATGACACATCTATTTTTCAGACTAAATTAAGAAGCTGCGCTTTTCTTCCTTTGAACATTGCTGATCAGGATCAAAGATTTGTCTGTTTTGTTTTTTAAATGTTTTCATTTTTCTCCGAGAGGGGGAAAGCATGTATTAGACTAAAGCACGGGTATATTTAGTTGAAAAGATCAAGTTTATGCATCTTGCTTTAGTGTAAAATGGAAAAAGATAGATGCTTTGAATTCGAGATTCTGAAGTGTACTTCAGTGATGTAAGCCTCTTTCGCTTCAATAAAATTTCTCTTTATAGCAAGCCTGAAACCTGGGATTGCAAGAATAGGTTTGCTATGCTTGTCGGTTTGTGATAAAGCATAAAGCCAAAACTGGTTCCTTTAAAGTTTTTCCATCTTCTTAATTGCTTTTTTTCCAGGGGCAGACAATTGCTTTCATAATATTCATGTTATGCTGGGCATTTAGCACTGCTCTGATAAAATATACAGCCTAAAAAGGTTTAGAAAGTCATACTAATGATGTATTATTCCTCATTTACACCTAGAAGCATAGAATCACAGGGAATTTTCACATATGGCAGTAAAAGCACCTTTGAGCCTCTCTCACACAATATGACCATATGTGTGAAGGTTGTAAATGCAAAGAAGAAAGAAATGGAGACCCTTTGTGAAGATAAGCATTCACCTTAGTCAACACAGGTATTAGTTTCTAATTGCAAATGCAAAAAAAAAAGTTGAAGTGACCTATTTTGAAAATAGATATAGAATTGGGAGATGCAAAATGACTATAAAGTGAAATCCCTGCCCATAATATTTGAACATTTAATGTTGGTGTCCTAAGACATCCCATATAGTACACCACAATAAATGTAGGAAAGCAGAATAATATAGAAAAGGAAATGTTATTTATTTATCAGCTTTATATTGTGCATTTGGCTGGTTTACAAATGCTATACAGTGCGACTTGTTCCATCCCAACCCTGCTGTCCTGAACAAGCCACACTCAGTGAGCAGTGTTGAGCCAGCCACATTGAACTGGTCATGCCCACCCGCCATGCCCAACTTAGTTATGGTGACCCAGCTGTGTCTACCCAGCCACGCCCACCCAGCCACACCCACCTGGCTGCTGATAGCCATCATAATCTTACATGCTGCTGGCCCCTTGAGGGCAACCATAATGCTGGTGTGGCCCTCAATGAAATTAAGTTTGACAGTCCTGGTGTACATAATGCTCCTGCCGCTTATTTTCACCACAACAATTATGTGAAGGGACAGCAAGCAACCAGTCCAAAGTCAGACTTTCTTCCCCAAGGAAAGATTAGAACTCACAGTCCCTTGGTTTCTATTTTCATCATCGTTGCCATTGTACCAAGCTGGCTTTACAGGATCCAGTTAGTAATTTACCACTCTTATTTGGCATGGTAGAGGGGGAGAAGGAAATGCGCTGTTTTGACTTTGAGCAGAAATAAAATCCTTCAGTTCCTAAGCTGTCTCAGGAGAAATGTTACCTAGTCATAAGTACATAATGCTCCAAATGAAATCTCAAATTATACTCTGTATGATGTATAGAAGAACAAGGGGAACTTAACACAGTTTACTTGTCGAGGGTTGGGGATGGGCAGGAAATATCTTTGGAAAAAACTGCCAAATATTTTTATCGCAACCAGTTTAATTTAAGCATATTTCTTTTTAAATCCAGTATTTATGAGAGTTGAAAAATTGTGCCAAGAGGGGAAAAAACACACTGTATGAATGTGTATAAAATCAGTGCTGAACTTTTACTGAAATGGTGTGGCATTTTTTTTGACATTCTCAATAGAAAGTAATTTTGTCTCTGATCTAGAATGAGTCAGGGACATAAAATAACACAGATTTTTTACCCAGGTACTACTCAACCTCTATACAACCTAAAGACAAAACTTTATATTGAGTATCTATATCAAATCCCACAACAAGCAAATAAGGATGGTGTACAGCAGACAATTGGCTTGGTAGTAAAACTTTAATATAGCAACTGAATGGGATTATTTTTACTTGCTGCCCTGTATGGGCTAGGTAATAGCCATTATTTGAAAAAATTGTGAGACAAAGCTAATTTAAGAGCAAAAAGGATGGTCTTTACTGAAAACCCAACAATAATAGAAGAGTACCCCGCTTCTGGAGATACAGATGCTCAAACCTGATGTTCTTTTGCAAAGTATTAAATATCTGTTTTCATCCCGGTCTTCTAGAATGGAAGATTAAATAAGCCTTGCTGGTTGCTTTGTTAGATATAGTCCTAAGACTACAATATAATGCACGTATATTTAATATTTTATACCATGGTATTTTTTTTGCTTTTATATTTAGATTCCTCACCTAGAATCTGTATTGTAGAATCTGTGGGATGATGGATGGATGGATAGATGGATAGATGGATGGATGGATGGTTGGATGGATGGATGGATGGATGATAGATGGATAGATAGAGAGAGAGAGAGAGAGAGAGAGAAATAGAGATAGATAGATAGATAGATAGATAGATAGATAGATAGATAGATAGATAGATGAGAGAGAGAGAGAGAGAATCATAAGTACTTCAAAAAAGTAAAAAGAAAGAAATGATGCATAGCATAGCAATTAACACATTTTTATGCCACATTCCACTTTCTATGTTACAACCTGATTTACTTATAATTACTTAATATTCTACACCAATAGAGGCATAGCATTACCTACTTCTGAACACTGCTGGGAGCAGAAATGTTGAGAGGGGTGTCATACATTCTGTCTTGCCCTGTCTTACGTGCTTGCGTGCATTTTAACTAACCCTTGCAAGGTCTGCATGGAGAGATAACCCAGAAAAACAACTTCAGGTTATTTGCCACAACACACTTCAGAGCATCTTTCCAAAAATGTGTTTTGAAATGTTTCTTCCCCTGGAACTCCTGGCTTGAGCTGTAAACAAAGTCGGTTCCTTAAGGGCTCCTGACTAAGTGATTTTCAAAAAGAGACTCCCTGCTAGACTTTGTTTCTAGGTTAGGACTCTGCTCCTTAACTATTTGTTATCAGAGCTTCACAGGATTTGTACACAATACACAAAGACACACCTGCTCATGCTCAAGAATCATGTTCTTTTTCCTGGAAAGCTGGCATTCAGAAGCAGCTGATGCAATAGTAAAAATGGCTGATGAATTGGCTTTATATCTCTTGATTCCAGCAAACCTTTGGCAGAGTACTTTATAATTGTTTGATCAGCAAAGTAGCTAAAAGTGGCTGGCTGGACCACATGACACTTAGGTGAATATATATCTAGTTCAAACATAATATTCAGACAGTGCTCCTTAAAGACTTGTCATTAAAGTGGAGAGAGATCTCAAGTGGAGTGCCAAAATTCTTCAAGGAATTTTGAGAAATGATGATGGAGGGAGGTCCATATAACATTCTCAAAAGGTCTAAAAAGCTGTTACTTAGAAGAAGTTCAAGATATTTTCTCTTTCAATCTGGGGAATACAGGACATAATTTAATAGATTTAAATTATCCATCAATTTAATGAAAGGCAGAATTGTATTGAATGTTAAAATAATTTCTTAACAAGTAAGAACAGTTCAGCAGTAGAACCATGCACAGAGATTCACTGGATTCATTGAGGCCAGACAACAATCTATTTAGGATGGTTTAGTTTAGAATCACGATAAAACAAGGGAATAGTCCTGATGAATTACAAGATCTCTTTCAATGTGATGATATTTGCTACTTATGCTATATATGTTTATATCTATCAAATCTCTTAATAAAATCAAAGACATATTATGCCCATAGCATTCCTGGGATCCGCTAAACCATAAATTTTAACAAAGAAGAAAAGACATAATATATTTCATAAATCAATATTTTCTCCTTAGAATATAATAATCATGTATACACTTACGTAAGTAATTTGCTGTTTCAAGTGCCACAGAAGCAATTGATGAGTGTAATTCCAGCTAGCACATTAGGAAAACATTATTGAAATGAATTGCCTACAGGCAGTAGATCCATTTTCTCTGGACCAAATGTTAGTTTACTGGCCCTCATTCAGACCATTCTTGCAAGCAGATTCTGATTTAGCACTTCAATGAATTATCTGCTTATCCCAATTTCATTGTAGAAAGTGGCCACTTCATTTCATTTAATGTTAGGTTCAGTTTGATGATATTTGCTTTATAATGTTTGAGTGGCTTCGTCAGCTTCATGTAGATACTATATAACATGCAAGCAATGTCAACTGGGAGAATTTCTATAATTAATCACATGGTATTGGGGTGTACTTTACTTGCCCCTGCCAAAAAAATAATGGGAATTTTAATAGAAATTACAATCTCAGCTATAAAATGGGGGTTTATCTAATATATTGGCACCAGTATAGATTTTTTTTCAGTCAAGAGAAAATTGGCTGTTACAGTTAAAGTTCGGTACATTCATTTTGACTTCTTTTACAAAATTTAAGCCTGTGATGTTCTCATCAAGGGAAATGATGATGGAACTGGAGAAGCCCTCTGATTAAAGTTGCTCAGCAGCAACCTGCATATAATCTACTGCAGAGCTACTTTTTAAAAACATTTCAATATATAATCTTCAGAGAACATATTGTCATGCACATACTAATGCTTGAAGAATTCAAGCAAAGATGGCCATATACTAGACTTTATCTGTTAAACTTCCTGATAATTTTTTTGGGTTAAAAATATTGACATTACATTAAACTTCTTAGATTAATGTAAACTTTGACATTAAACTCCATAGCAAAAATTGCCAGTCAAATAAAGTGAGTTGTACTACGGGTTGGATTTTGTTTTTTGTTTGTTTGGGGGGAATTTTTGCATCTTATTACTGTGATCCTGAACAAATTGTTGAGCCTGGGCTAGTGATATCCCCGAATTTTATCTTCTTTGAAATACCATCTGCCTACAAAAGTGTATCTAATCTAATTATTCCAGAGTATGATATGGTCATCATAAATTCAAATTATCCTTTCTAAAATCTAATGTTGTACAGGGCCTTAGAAAAATCACTACCTTGTCTATTATGATCTTATTACCATATTTTGAAAAAAACGGTATCTAATTTTAGGTTTAGTCCATGTTGGTTTGAAGGTTAAATCATATTCTCTCAGTCATGGGTGCCAAAATGAGATATTAACAATTAAACTGGCTCTAAGTGGCTAACAAAGATAAGGTGCCTGGTGCAGAAATAAATAAATTAGATAAATAAAGAACAAATTACATAAAAACAACAAGAGGAGAGGAAAGAGAAGATATACCATATTTTTCAGACTATAAGACAAACCCTTTTCCCTCAAAAAAAAAAAGGCTGAAAATCTGGGTGTGTCTTATACACTGAATACAGCATTTTTGGCCTCATGAAACCCTGCCCGCTTCACCAAAATGGCAGTGCATAGCCTTTAGGAGGCTTATAGAGTGCTCCTGGGGGCTGGGGAGGGCAAAAATGAGTGAAAAGCAGGCTGGTTTTTTTGCCCCCCCCCCTCAAAAAAATGAGTTGTTTTTTTGCTCGTTTTTTGGGGGGCAGCCCCCAAGAGCAACGGGCCATTTTTGGGAGGTCTGCAGAGTGCAAAAACTTTTTTTAATATGCCTCTTCAAAATCTTGGTGCGTTTTATACTCTGAAAAATACAGTACTCAGCATTTCTCGGTTCTTAGGATAATTCATCAATTCCCTCTTCTTCTGCATAAGTGGCTAGACCACAAACTTGGTTAATTACATGCTTGTTAACAAAATTCAATTGATATTATTCAGAAACTGATGGCATTATACCAAGTACTATCTTTGCTATATCCTTTTCTGACTATGAAAGCAATGAAAGCAACATCTTCCCTTCCTTTTCTTTTCTTGTCTCCTGAACAATAAAAAGTACAATCTTCTGATTGAAAGTGTCCAATTCCAGCTGATTTCAATTTTCTGGTACCTAAGATGTCAACTTGCAGTCAGTACATTTCATCTTTCACTTTGTTGAACTTTCTCATGTTCGTGCTTTTACATTTTGTGTTCCAGCTCCATCTTTACAATTTTTGATTTTCTTTTCCTGCATGGCAGTTTCAGCAACTAGATGTTCTAAAGGCTTTTATCTAGCTACATCATAAACACCATTTGTACTCTGAGTTATCCTTAGCTCTTCCTCAGGAGCGCATTGAGTGTTATCTGATTTTAGGGGCCCATCATCGATCATTATATCGTCAATCACTTTGTATTGTCTATCCATGTGGTTTCCTTGGTAAAATAGAGAAGTGGCTTACCATTGCCTTCTCTCACACAGTCTGCAATGCTGCTTTTGTCTTCGTTTCTAAAAAAATCACTCAGATCAAGCTTCTTCCTATACTGTTGCTGTCTGTTTGCTTTAGCCAAGCACTTGGAATAACTTTCATATTTTGGTTGCCCTTTTGAAAGTATATCCCCATTGTTCTACTGGGGACATACCTACCTTGCCATGATGAGTAACTAGAGCAGGACTTGAGAGGACTGTGTTTAGCAATTAAATTCTATTCAGATTTCAAACACACTATAGCTGGTTATATATAAAGTGTTATGTAAATGGAATAAATATACATTTGGTGTAAGCCAAGATATTTATTTGCAAACATATGAACGTATAGAGAATAGTTTTAATATCTCTCTTCAAGTAGTGCATGATCAGAAGACATGGAAAGACCTGGTCCATAGAATCGCCATGACTGAATGAATAACCTCATCATCTTCATCTTTCTTCCCCATAGACACTTGTCTCACAAATATTTCAAAATAGACATGGTTTACCACTCTGCCATTTCAAACTGACATGCTAATCTCAAGTACTTAGATTCTGAAGACCAGAAGGAGTGTCTTCTGTTTACTAAATATTTTATACCAATCTGTGTTTGACATTTTATATCCTATAGTCATTGGACCACTTTCAAAATCCAGAACAACTTTAAACCTAAACACAAAATGATTTGTCAAACTGTCGTTGGATGTCAATTGCTCCTGCTTAGAAGTAGGATTATAATTTAGAAGCTGTTTGGTTCCTGAACAAAAATTCAAGGAGAGGAATGTTCTTTCTCTGTCACCTCTGTCTTCTCAAAAGTACATTGTCTAAAAACAGATTTTTTTTCCTCATGAGTTTTTCCCACATTTTCACTACACTGTGCTTTTATATTCATGGAATTTGTTACTTACCATAGTTTAACTTTTCACAATTAGGATGAAATATCACTGTTCACCCCCCCCCACCACCTAACTAATACCATTTGGTCCAGCACTCAGTTTAATCCAGTTTCCACTTTGTAACATTTTCCCCTACAAGTGGCAAAACTCTAACAGGGTCATATTGAAAGATAGCCAGTCCTATTGTTTTTTACCTTATGCAACAATGAGGGCAATCTCAAAGGTATTCAATCAAAAAAAGCAAAAGGTTTGGGACCCCAGTTTTCAATTTTTAGGGAACTTGAATATGGTATGGCATTTTGATGATAACATTACGGTAATAATACATTACATTTATATCTGTTAAATTATATTTGATTTCGTTTGAGCACTGAGCACTCAACTAAACTCACCTCTTTTACTTGAGCTTCGGGTACCATTCACTTCCTATTCCTAGTATTCCTAGCTGAGGTGGCGCAGTGGTTAAATGCAGCACTGCAGGCTACTTCAGCTGACTGCAGTTCTGCAGTTCGGCTGTTCAAATCTCACCGGCTCAGGGTTGACTCAGCCTTCCATCTTCCGAGGTGGGTAAAATGAGGAGCCGGATTGTTGTTGGGGGCAATATGCTGACTCTGTAAACCGCTTAGAGAAAGCCCTATGAAGCAGTATATAAGTCTAACTGCTATTACTATTGCTATTTATTCTACTCATGATATACCTCTTTCAATGATCCAAGAACAGTTATCCCTTCCCTGTTTTCATAATAATCCTGACACAGAGATTAGACCGAAAGATGTAATTTTTGCAGAGTTCCTAATTTGTTTGTTTTTTTATTTATATTTTATATTTCTAAACCACTCATCTCCCTCAAAGATGGCTACTAGTTGGCCAAGAGAGGAATTGGACTTGGGTGTCCATGGTGTTGGTCTAACTCTCTAGCTTAGTTTTTTCAATCTAAAAATTAAATCATTGAATTAGATGAAAATACCCATTATCCTATAATCAACATGGCAAAGGCTGATTTAATTAATAATTCTCCATCTCACAATTACTCTGATTTTTGTCTGGCCCTTGTAAATAGACTTTACAAAAATAACTACCAGTAGGTTGTTATCCAACAGACCTAGAGATGAAATTATATCAGTATAGTGTAATTTTATTCATTCCATTTATGTAATGCAGTTATACTAATCCATATAATCTTACCACTCAGTCAATCAATTATTTTACAGTCCATAATTAAATCCCTGAATATGACACCATGATATAAAGCTGCATAATTTGAAGAAAATTTTAAAAAGAAGAAAGTTGCTACTTTAAAAATGGGCATACAAGCAAGGCTGTCAATGAAGAGACTAACATGCTTTCTTCACAGAAAATTTGGAAATCTGGATGTTTTCATCAAAAGAACCTATGCTGAAATTACTGATATGA
Organism: Thamnophis elegans; assembly: GCF_009769535.1. Lineage (NCBI taxonomy): Eukaryota > Metazoa > Chordata > Lepidosauria > Squamata > Natricidae > Thamnophis > Thamnophis elegans. Next base: position 80,951,061 of record NC_045543.1, on the reverse strand, counting down.
TCAATTTTGTACTAATCAAAGTTAGTTAATCTATAGTTACAAAAGTAACTGATGAATTATAAAATAGAAAAGGATGGCTTAAAATGACTCCTCTCTCTATTCTGTGAAATATTTAGAAGTAAAAGCAAATATTACTATCAGTATCACATTATTTTGCTGTTCACATTCTGATTTGATCCTTTAATTGAAACAATCAAATAACTGCTCTATATGGTAAACAGAACTGGCTGCACATTTAATAAATATGCAATAATAGTATGAAATATCTAAGGCAGTAATGGTTGTTTAATGGACCATACTTTTATTTTGTTTATATCAAAACACAAATCTACTGAAACAAGTTTTTTAAAGGATGGCTGTGTACAATTGTAGGAAGAAATCATTATTTAGATTGTTTCGCATAGCTGTCCAATTTTCATAATAGTTATGTTGCCAAAAATAATAAATCCCAGGTTCAGAGTACAACCTTGTTTAGTAGTTAGTCTTTTCTTTCTGTACAAAAGAAAACATTTTCTGAATGTACTTTTGTTAAATGAGATTCTGTAGGTAAAGAATCACCAGTCAACAAAAGGTCACTTGTTTGTGAATGTGGGAATTATTTAATAGTCATCCTTTTCTGTCAATGGTTGGGACATCATTTCATGGACTTAGTAAAATATAAAATCAGACTATGCAACAAAGAACTTTACTAGCAATTTTTCCATTTTTTTTGCAACTCTTGTTTTGTTTTCCAATCCCAATCTATATCCCACTCTTATTCTCAAATACTGTACATTGTAGATGAATGATGTTATTCTTCTTTTCTCTATGCTCCATTTATGGCTTGTGATAAATTTGGCCAACTTTCTTATGCTCTGCACTTGGGTGTGATGTCATGCTGGCCACTTGATTGCAGAATTATCCTAGGACAATGCTGTGTCCCTCGGAAGGAAACAATTTACCATTACCTCTTATGAAACATAGTGAAACTAACATCTTACATAGAAAATTGGGACTATGCCTGCCTATTACTTAGTTAGAGAATAGCTATTCTGTCTACATTCCTTAGGACTACATGTTTGATAATATTATACACTACTGTTGCACCATTGCCGATTTTAGTAAATTAAGCAGAATTGGATCTAGTTATTTTTTAGATGAGAAACCAGAAAAATCTCAGGGATATAAGGCTATTCTAAGAAACTGAAACAAGCGTTCCAGGAAGAAACAATAGAAAATTACTTGACAAATTCACCTTAACTTAAAAGAAATTCTACTTTTTATATACAATATTAGATTTATTCATAATGATCAAATGGCGTTTATGGAAAGGGCTGAAGAAAATATCCCTCTTCAGTTGAATTCCAAAGATTATGTAACCAACATCTGTACAATTGGAACAGGGGTGGGTTCCATCAGGCACTACTGCGGGTTCATTCATGTGCACGCTGCTTGCCCGCTTGATGTGTACTGTTTGCATATGCACAGTGCAATTAAAATTGTTCTGCACATACGCAAAATTGAAAAAAAAAGATGGTGGTACCTATGGTGGTGTCTATGGTGCCATCCGGAGAACTGGTTTGGGTTGTGGCAGGCCTGGGTCACTGCCGGTTCCAGCGACCCAGGGCATCAAACCACTACCGGTTCAACTGAACCAGTCTGATCTGGTAGGAACCCACAACTGATTTGGAAGCTCTCTTGAGCAATTTTGAAAGTACAGACACTCCTGAAATTCCCTGAAATCTTCCAAATGTTTCCATATATTTAATGTAGACATTAAAATGTCTCCATGTATTTTCACTTCCCTGCAGAATCTTCTCAAAGTCATTTCATTTTGTATTCTTTCCGTATCTGCTGGTATCACTGATAAATACATGAAATTGCATAAATCCTAAAAATCTGTTCATATGATTATACTGTGGAGTCCTTGGTGCTCTCTGAATGTATAATTTATATATATATATATATATTTACAACTTATTGTGTCAAGCTGTATTGGTGCATCTATAAATATTTCAGAGGTGGGATCCCAAAACTATATACTGAAAGTCAAATTGTCTAAGTGAGTTTTCCTACACTTCAGTTGTAATAACTATTACAATGAACTGTTAGAAAGCAAGAGGCAGATATGGCGATTCAATAAATTAAGCTCATCAGAGGGTTTTTTTTTTCTTTGTCAACATACAACTTAGAGAATTCCCTCTTAAAATAAACTGAAAACTGGAAGGGTCATTTTGTACTGTAAATTACAAACAAAAAAACTTAAGTCTATGCCATCAATCATGTAAGCAAATTGTCAAACACTCGCCCAAATTATATGAAAGACAACTTACCATTTAGTCATGGCATGAAAACTGCTCCTTGATAGTGCAGAGCTGAAGTACATAAATTCTTTTCAATGAAGGAACACTAAGAGGTGGGCAGGGGAAATTTAACAATAATAAAAAATTATTTTAATTGGCTGATCATTCCATTTTGAAGAAAAAATGTCTGATTTAGGCAAAAGAGCATCAACTTTATTGGTGTAGCATGTTTTCTTTCTTATACAGTGCTATCTAGTGTATTATGTAATGAATAGTTAGACAGTCGAAAGTATGCTGTAAAGACACCTGCATGCAAACACAGAGAAATAATGACACATCTTGAAAGAGATGCAGTCTTACACAATTTTCATCTAGCATTGTGGAAATTGGCAGAGAATAATAAGAGATTATTATCCAAGAGATTTCAGTTGTCTTCATTATCTTTGCCGAATTTCTGAAAAGCTGAAAAGGAAAAACTCAGCAGGCAGATTTCCTTTATTTATCAACCTTTCTTATAGAGTAGAGCACTCAAACATACTTTCACCATTGGCTTGAAAATACTACATGACATATTTAAAAGAGTAAGTAACAACTATGCTTTTATTTTTATTATTTTTGGAGCCCCACTCCACAAAACAATAATAATAAAAATAACAACAACATGCCCATTATATTATTCCCTTTCAAAGTAAGCAATAATATGCAAAATGGAGAGAGGAAATAAGAAACTGTCATCCAAAGGAATTAAGATCATGCTATAAAAATAAATGCTAGTTTATGTGAACAATATTTACAGAATCTCTCACATCTTTCTATTCTTCCAAACTGTACTTGCATCCATCATATCTATACATTGCTTCATACACCACCTTAAATTCTTGAGATCTTTCTCCTCTTCTATCCAGTTTAAACTTTGTTGATTTTTTCCCCTTTTATCCTAATCTATTCACACTTCATACATAGCGATACCTAGTTTCTCATTGTTTCTTGGTTCCAGGAGGTGCAATGAGTACCGAAAATGATGAGTACTAAACCATTTTTCCCATAAGGAATAATGTAATGAATCAAAAGGCAGCCAATACCGACAAGTTCTACCTTGTGCATCAAGTACCAAACAAATGATGAGTACTGGGACAAAAATTTCACATCAAAATGTGTTCAGTATCAAATTTTATTAGTTTCAAAGCAGTTGAACACAAGCTACCACCGTATGTGTTTTGCACTTCAGTATTTGTTCATTCTTTGCAGATGTCCGGACTACCTCAATATAGTTGGTCAATTTAACACTAAGTCTGTATTGATTTAAGACCCATTTATTCTTCACTCTTATTATTATTGTTTTGCCATACTCTACAGTCTTTTACATAATCAGTTCCTATTTTATTCAACTTATTTTAATGTTTCTTCTGACTCACGTAAGTGCCCCATGACATAGTAGGCAAAAGTATGCTCTCACCACAGCCATCTTTGCTTCTTTCAATAAAGATTCATTCTTCCAGATAAATCACGTAATATTATCCACTTTTCCCTCTAAAACTTTTCCAATCTTTATTGAACTTTCTAGCAAAAAAGTACAAATTGATTTCCTTGCCATAGTTCTTACCATCTATGAGTAACTTGCACTTGTTCATTCCTCCATTTTCTCAATCAGCATAATTCTAATGCTATTATAAGCATCTATTATACATTTACCTATAAAGTACACATCATTAAGCAATCAAGAGGACATCATGTATTTATATTGTTATATTGCTCCCCACTCACTGCTGGAGTAGAGAACAACTGTCACTTTATTCTCACCAAATGCTGATTTGGATCAGTAATTTGGCTTGCTAATGAGTAGAAAACATGGAGATGCTTATTTGTGTAAAAAGTAATATGAAAGAGGGTATGTTTCAGAGGATAACAATCTCCCCCTGGGCAGGAAGACCAAGGTTTCTGGAACATTTTAGTTTGTCAAGGAATTTCAACCAATGAGACATATGACAAAGACAGTTTCAAAAATGCAACCCCTCCCAAAGCTTACTTAGAGATTGAAGCCATCCATCCATTTTGCATCCAATTACCTAAGGGGATAATCACTTTATTGGTTTGATTGTCTGATTTTTTTTAATGTTCTTTTCTCTTTGTACCCTTTTCTCTTTTTCTTTCTCTGTTGGGTAGCCAAAATGGGCCAATGTGGATTGGTCCACCACTGTAATTCATTCTGCTAGCAGATTGAGTTGAGCATATATGCATTTTCTCCCATGACAAGTAACAAGGTTTCAAATGAGAGAATACCCAGATAACTTCCTTTCCCTGTGGAACGATGATTGGAACATTGGTGTGTGTTTCATGGTGTCTCCTAAGAAAATAAGACTTCATTCAAAGGTTATAGGTGGTTCTCAACTTATGACCATAGTTGAGCCCAAATTTCTGTTGCTAAGCAAAGAAGTTGTTAAGTGAGTTTTGCTCTATTTTATGACCTTTTTATACATTTAAGTGAATCACTATAGTTATTAAGTAAGCCTGGCTTTCCCTGTCAACTTTGGAAGCCATCTGGGAGGGTTACAAATAGGGATCACATGTCCCAGGGCAATGCAACTGTTATAAATCATGCCAGTTTCCAAGTGCCTGAATTTTGATCACATGACCCTAACAATACTTCAAAAATCATAAGAGTGAAAAACAGTTATAACTTACTTTTTTTCAATGCTATAACTTTGAATGGGCACTAAATGAATGGTTGGAAGTTGAGTATTACCTGTACAATGTTGAACTTACTGATTGCCACATTTGCTTGACTAAAGCAACTAAACAAAAAACAAAAACCTTGATTCTTTTTAAATCCATTTTGAACAATTTCCAGTTGACGATGTGGGGGAAGGCAGAGTATTTCAAACCTGTGTAATTTTCACCTGATCTTGGTCTGGGCTACCAAGCCAATAAAGGAGAGAGGTTTTGTATTTCACGCTGAGGTAGATGAATAAATACTCACCTTTTTAAAACAAGTCTTTGTCATATAGAGAACTACAATAAACCAAGACAAAGTTTCTATGTTTGCTTTCTTCTCTGGTCTGCCTCTTTTTTATGAGGAAGAAAATTAAGACATAAATGTTTGTCCATTCCTGCTATTTTGCGTTTAAAAGGATTTGCTCCACCTCCTTCTCTGAAGTTTTATTGTGTAAAATGCATACATAAATATACTCTTATAAACTTCCTTGAATCTTGTCATCAGGCAGAAAAACATTCCACCAGTATTTAAAACATACCTCATTCCAACCAACTCTAAGCACTTTAGATAATAAAAAGTTGAAACCATAAAATACAGAAAGAGGGAGGGGAAAAAAACCATACGAAACAACATAAAAATCTTACAAGAATTCACCTGCCACTGTGTCCCCAGGCTTGAGAATAACCAGGTTTTAAATAATTAAAGTACAATCATGGCAAGAAATCAGAGTTCACCCTAGAGAGTAATTTTGAGGCAACTTTGTAAAGATGTGTAATCCACATCCAACAGCTATCCCTTTATCGACGTGGCTTTCATTCTTATAATTCCTTTAGGGCAATAAATCAGGTCAAGTTTAAGATTAGTCAATCCACTGACTGATCTGACTGCTCAGAATTAAGGTGAAGTTGCTAAGATCGGGTTGATAGTGGAAAAAGTAACTTGCTTTCACCTAGCCCTAGAATCAGGCCTGTCAGACCAATTCAGACCAATTCTCGAATACAGCTCATCTGTCTGGAACCCACACTGCATATCGGACATTAATACAATTGAGCAAGTCCAGGGATATTTCATGAGAAGAACCTTCCACTCCTCCGCTTGCCACAGAATACCTTATGCCACGGGACTTGAAATTTTGGGCTTAGACAACTTAGAACTATACCAACTTTCACAGCCATACATTGCAACTGGGAAAATTAGAATTAAGGTATTCAAAACTCCCAAATTTTCTTAGATACTTAGGAACTAAATGACACTTAATATTCTTCCAAACAAAATGCAATACCCCGACGCACCCCAATTTTTTTTGATGATAGGATCAGAAACCGTAGCAGAATAGAATAATAGAATGGAAGTTTGGAAGGGACCTGGAGGTTATGTAGAATGCAGAAATCCATTATTGAAGCAACAGTATGAAGTTAGTTAGAGTTAGAGTTTTATTGATTTGTATGCCGCCCACTCCCGAAGGACTCCGGGCGGCTTACAATAAAACAGGGAGGGGGATAATACACAAACAACATATTAAAATATACAACAGTCACAATTTCCGAGGGGCTGGGTATTTCGAGAGCCTCCCGGCCTGTTGGAGCAACCAGGAATTAACGGCTTTGCGGAAGGCCGGGAGGGTAGTAAGGGTCCGGATCTCCACGGGGAGATCGTTCCAGAGGGCTGGAACTGCAACAGAGAAGGCTCTCCCCAGGGGAGTCGCCAGCCGACATTGGCTGGCAGATGGAATCCGGAGGAGACCTAACCTGTGTGATCTAATCGGTCTATGGGAGGTGATCGGCAGGAGGCGGTCTCTCAGGTACCCAGGTCCGATGCCATGAAGGGCTTTATAGGTAACGACCAGCGCCTTGAAGTGGATCCGGAGACTAATGGGTAACCAGTGCAGCTCGCAGAGGATAGGTGTAACGTGGGTGTACCTGGGTGCACCCACGATCGCTCGCGCGGCTGCGTTCTGGACCAGCTGGAGTCTTTGAACACTCTTCAAGGGCAGCCCCATGTAGAGCGCGTTACAGTAATTGGTCTTCAGATACACTTCAAGGCGCTAGTCGTCACTTATAAAACCCTTCATGGTATTGGACCTGGGTACTTGAGAGACCGCCTGCTGCCAATTACCTCCAATAGACCGATTAGATCCCACAGATTAGGCCTCCTCTAAATTCCATCCACTGACCAATGCTGACTGGCGACCACCCGGAGGAGGGCCTTCTCTGTGGCTGCTCCGGCACTTTGGAACGAGCTCCCCGTGGAGATTCGGACCCTCACCACCCTCCAGGCCTTCCGCAGAGCCCTTAAAACCTGGCTGTTCCGACAGGCCTGGGGCTAATGAGTTTTTGTCCCCCCTCGAATGGTATGTTTGTTGAGTGTTTTAAATTGTGGTATTGTTCTGTTCGTGTTCTTTTTTCTTATTTGTACACACACACACACACCCGACTTGGGTTGTGAGCCGCTCTGAGTCCCCTTGGTGAAAAGGGTGGCATAGAAATATAATAAATTCAATTCAATTCAATTAATCCAGTCTTGAGGTCACAAGGGCATGAGTGACTGTCTGAAGGGTCTCCCGATCCAGGTAGGGTCGCAATTGGTGCACCAGGAGAACCTGGGCAAAGGTCCCCCTGGTCACAGCTGACAAATGGTGTTCAAAAGTCAGCTGAGGATCCAGGAGGACTCCCAAATTGCGAACCCTCTCTGAGGGGCATATAATTTCAGCCCCCAGCCTGAGAGATGGATTATTTGGCCAATCTTTGGGAGGGAACATCAGTAGCCACTCGGTCTTGAGTGCCAACTCATTTACTCCCATCCAGACCCTAACAGCCTCCAGGCACTGGCACATCACTTCTACTGCTTCACTGAGTTGGCACGGGGCAGACAGATACAGCTGCGTATCGTCCGCATATTGATGGTACTTAATCCCGTGCCAGCGTATGATCTCACCCAGTGGCTTCATGTAGATGTTAAATAGGAGGGGGGACAGGACTGAACCCTGTGGCACCCCATAATTGAGGGGCCTTGGGGTCAACCTCTGCCCTCCAACCAACACCGACTGCGACCTGTCCGAGAGGTAGGAGGAGAACCACCGGAGGACGGTGCCTCCCATCTCTCGCAACCATCGCAGAAGGATACCATGGTCGATGGTATCGAAGGCCGTTGAGAGGTCAAGGAGCACAAGGATAGAGGGGTGACCCCTATCCCTGGCTAGTAGGGGAGATAAGTCATTTTGTTGTTTTTTTAATATTAAGCAATTGGACTTAAATCATACTGGAAATTTTGTGTAAATCATTCTCATAGAGATCTATCATCAATAAGAACCATATCTATTTTCTGCCATTCATATTCTAAGGATGACACTGATCTACAAATTTGGGGAAATTATCCACCTCCAAGATAAAATGTGTTAATTTCACATGATGAGATTAATTAGAAAACAGGTGATAAAGGTGCTGATTGACTAAAGTTTTCAAGATATTTCACAATAAAGATTTATAGACAGGTGAGTATATTTGCCTACAAGAAAGGGAGGTATCTAGTGATCATGATGCCTTGACAAAGTACAGAAAAAGAATGAAAATGGTACCACATGGAAGTGTATAAACGTATCTTCACTTTGAGAACAGCAAGGCAGATGATTATGAAAAACGCATGGAAATTTTGCTTAGGTCCTATAAAGTACTTGGTACAAACATGGCATTGAAAATTCACTTCTTACACTCACATTTAGACTATTTCCCTTTGAACTGTGGGGCAGTGAGTGATGAGCATGGGGAGAGATCCCACCAGGATATTGCATGCATGGAGAAAAGTTACCAAGGGAAATGGAGTCCATCCATGCTTGCCGATTACTTCTGGAATCTCCCCAAGGATGATCTTACTGCAGTTCACAAGAGCCAAGCCAAAAAGCGCAGTTTAGATACCAAATAAATATGGAACCTTGTCATTTAATCTGATGTTAGAGATTGTCAGTTTTTCATGCAAAAAGCATGAAAATGTTACATTAAAAAACAATAAATGAATGGAAAGTTATGTTATTGGTATCAATAAAAAGATAAATTTATAATGATTGGTGTGGCACCATTCTCATTGCTATATCACATTTTTCAGAAAGGTTATGGAGCATAATCACAAATCCCACTCGTAAATTTTGAATTATTTTGATGCAATTTTGAACTGAAGCTGTATCTTGGAAACTGGAGCCAATTAACACTCAGGACTTAATTTTCCTTTATTAGTGTCCCAATTCTGGTAAAATTATGCTTTCTTTTTGTAGACCAGTGTTATTGTTTCCACTTCAATATAGTGAGGTGGAGGTAGCCAGGAGACAGTATAATTTTTTAAAATCCAAAATCCATGTAGTTTGTGGCTGCAGAAGAAACCAAATAAAATTGTGGAAGACTTTATGCTCACATGTTCAGTGGCTGAGTGTGTATGTTTCTCAGGAGAGTTTTATTTAACCCTTAAGAAAAAAAATCTGCCAGTTCCTTGCACTAGTGATGATAGTCTTCAGCTTTATGTTTGGTCACTGAAGATAGTAAATATGTCACCATTCAATTCTTAAACCACCCCCATGACATAGGCACTCAGGTTAGCACATCTTCCAAATCTTCTATTATCATAGAGTGCTAATAAACCAAAGTGTCCTGAATTAGGGATGTCAAATTGGTAGCAGGACAGATGCATCATGCGCAGATCACACCCATTCCAGCTCTGCAAAGGCAAAAAACATTATGATACATCATGTGACATCACATGATGTGATCAAGTTTGACTACTGTGATCTAGCTGTACCGTATGTCAGTATCCCTTTACCAGTTAAACCAATATTTAAATCAGGGCTGCTCTAATTCAGTTAAAGCTCTGGAATGATTCATAATTCAGAGTCATCTCTCAATGAAATTTATCCAGCATGGCTAATGGTTAGCAGCATGAATTCCTGTCAATTGGAGAGGGTAACATAGCAACTTATGGAATATATTTTAAAATGTACTCCAGACACACTTTTTACAGAATCAATCCCAAACTCTTTTTGCCAAAAATTGAGAGGGGAAATCCAGCCCAGTGTAGCCCTAATAATATGCAGTGATATTCTACCTATGACAGGCTTTGAATCACCCAGAGAAATGCACTTCACTAAAAAGTTGGCTATTCCTGTGTAAATTCTAAAATCTGTGGTTTGTGATCGTAGTCTAAATTCTTGTACTCTATTCTTAAAGTGAGGTTGATTAGAGAGAACTATAAATTAGAAAAGGACCATGTTAAGATGTCCTTTTCTATTGTAACTTACAGAAATGTTATGCAGTTGTGTTACACTGTTAAATTTCCTCAAATCTGGATTCAGAATAACCAAGATAAAGGAATGAAAAAGTATTCAGTTCTTTTTCTAAAGGAAGCCAAAACACTGCATAAACAGGTCCCAAATAAATCTGAAATCGGAGCATTCCCATCTTTTGTCATATTGCAACATGTTTTTTTTAGCTAATCATCAATAGAAATGTCTTTTTTGGCATTCAGGTCTGGAAGTATGTGGCACACCTGAACTCATTTAGTTAAAAGGATGTATTCAATAAATAATCCTTTGAACATTCCTAATGCTAAAATGGATGCTTCCTTTTTTCACATATACAGTAATGACTAGCATTCTGACAAATTACATTGGGTAATATTTTTAATAATTTAGCATAATGGCTACAGCCTTTTTACTAACATAGCAATTAAGTCATCACTGATGCCTGGTCTATACAAATTTATTGTATGCCTGTTTTTATTGCTAATACCTTCAGCACCATTTTGTCATATAAGCTGACATTGAAAGCAGAAATCGTGCAGAGAAAATAAAGAGAAAGGGCATTAATTGAAAACCCTTATTTTTTATTATATTCTACCACTATTAACCAAGCCACAAATTGCTGTGCCTTTCAAACATTTGCTTTCCCTATGTAAGCACCATTGCTATAGTTGTATATTGAATAAGATTTCCACCTGAACAAGAGGTACCACTAAATGCATAACCAGCCTCATTTACTCATGAAGACTCTCTCAGCATCACTGCCTAGAATTAACTCTTTGTTAGCAATGTGAGGCAAAATCTTGTTTCTTCAAGCAATATATGGAAAACAAAGAGAAGACACACATACAAAAAGAGCAGGTTTGGTGTAATGGTTAAGATATATAAATAGAAAACAGCAGACCATGAAATGTAATCCCACTTTAGACACAAAGCTAGTTAAGTGAGTCACTTGGGATGGATGGATGGATGGATGGATGGATGGATGGATGTGATAGATGTGCAGTTAGCTTCCTTGTTCTGTGAAACTGAGTAAGAACTTGTTGCTGACTCTTGGCTATACTTTTATTGATGGCCTCAAGGTAACCTATTATAAACTTCCAACTTCAACTTTGTATTTGTTACTCATTGTTCATAGATAAGAATTGATCCAATATTCTTCAGTACTTTATTTCTAGCAATAGCACTTAGACTTATATACCGCTTCACAATGTTTTACAGCCCTCTCTAAGCTGTTTACAGAGTCAGCATATTGCCCCCAATAATCTGGGTCCTCATTTTACCTACCTCAGAAGGATGGAAGGCTAAGTCAACCTTGAGTCTGGTGAAAATTGAACTGCTGAACTGCTGAACTGCAGCCAGCAGAATGCAGTACTGTATTCTAACCACTGCTCCACCCTGGCTCACTCTAATTGATGACTAAGCCCTAAGGTGCAGTACCTTTCTCCAAATTGTTTTTTTTCCTTCCTTCCTTCCTTCCTTCCTTCCTTCCTTCCTTCCTTCCTTCCTTCCTTCCTTCCTTTCTTTCTTTCTTTCTTTCTCACTATTTTCATAATATTTATATTGTTCTGCATGTGGGTGTGGGTGTATTTCTGAGTAATAACTATTCATTTAAATACAGTCTGATTATTTGAAACTAAAGAAGCAGCATGTTTTAGCTCAAGTCTTTTATTGCAAAAATGAAACAAACCAATAGCATTCAATAATCTGCTTTTTTTGAGAGAGGAGGGGGCATGTCAGAAATTGAAATCAAAGTATTAAGACAGCCCTACCTTTTAGTGAATTAATTTTATGCTTTTTGGTATGCAACATAATGTTCTCCAGACAATTTTGGTGCTCCAATCCTCTCTACCTAGTGTGGCCAAAGGTAAGAATTATGTAGGAATTATAATTAAAAAATAATGTGAGTATACAAGACTACTGAAACCCCTCCCCCCTAGTATACCCTGTTTTAGATCTTCAGAAAGACTTGTACTTCTTTCTTGTTTGTTAACTACAGATACTGTAGATAACAGATGATTGTTAAAAAACATTTAAAAGCAGTTTGGAGTGGATGTCAGATCCTCCCTCTATTCTTCTGAGTATCAGAAGCACCAGCTACCCATGTTACCTATACAGTAATAGCTGTTGCACAATAAACTGTCCACAAGCATGTAAAATAAAAATGAAGTGAGCTTCAATTTATAGGACAGTGTTAGTTCTAATGCTACGAACCTAACCCATGACCCCATAGTTATCTGATCCCTCGATGCAAAATTCTTGACCCAAACTGAATAGATGAGATGAGATAGTTACCTGAAATGTTGGCTGACAGTTTATACCATGTCAATAGACTCCTTAGGCCCTTCTATTTTAAGCTTTTATATTTTGCCAGGCAATGTTGTGACACATTCAGCATCCTGTCCAATTTAAGCTTGTCATCTGTGAATGTCTCACTGCTTGTTTTCTTTTAAGAGCATAGAATCATTGATTGCTGGTAATAACTAGACATAGAGTCAGCATGTTCATTGAACAGGCACAGCAATATGAGTCAGAGAAAGAAGTTGCTGTTCCTGAAATGTGTCAATGACTCCTTACCTGACCATGGGAAATTCATTGATTTTTCCCCCACTACATATGTAAGTGGCAAGTATTCAATCTATTTCTTATGAATAACTTCAGATGCACTGGACCCATGAATCCATACAGAAAATTAAAAATTTTATGGCCTGTTTATTTTAAAGCATTGTCTCAATGCCATATAATTCATTTAGAAACAGCATAGGAAATTAGTGCCCCCCCAAAAAAAACATTGAGATATCAATTTCCACCTGTTCCAATCAGAATGGCCAATAGCAAGGAATGGAATGAGTGGAAGTCCAAAATATCCAAAACCACTAAATAGCTTAGTAATAAGACTGCACCTCCATTTTTTTCAGCCTTTGTATAACTTCATATTATACATGGTATCGAAAGTATAATAATAGTCCTGCCTTGCAAAGATCTTCTTTGCAGCAACAGAATGATATCAAAAACATCAACAGGGATGAGAATGTAAGAAGGTTTCAAAAAGAAAGGATGAGAGGATGGAATTGAGTAGCAAATCCTCTATAGTTCAATGAATGGGGGAAAGAAATAGCCCCTTTTCTTTTGGCTTGGCCAATTTTTTTTCCTATTTTTAACTTCGTTGTATATACATATAGTCCCATCTCTGCCATTGATATTCGACTTTTGTTTTGCTTTTCATAGGGATTCCAAACCTAGTTGTGGAGAAAAGATGGTTATATTCCAACAGGTTGCAGTTTATCTCCTAAATGTATTTCCTGCAGATTGCGTAGAACTAACACCTATTATGGAAAGAGAAGGAATATGAGCCACCATGTTACTGACTCAGCTGAGACAGGATTTCATTCATAAATTTCACCAGCTTTCCACATTGAGTGAAGCATTGCGTTTTTATGAGTATCTGTGGGTTTAACATATAGTCAAGGAGTAGTCATAGAAAATAAATGCCGAGACATTCAGATAAATTAGAGGTTGCAGTGAGAATTCAGAGAATCTACTGTTCATAAGAAGGAAGAGGAGGAACTTCTTGTAAGTAGGACTAAAAAGGAAGTATATATATTCATATTGCAGAGTAGTCTATTTGTAGTAACTGTTTTGTTACTGATGTGATTTTTCTTTTAGTACGAGTTGTGTCTTCACATAAGTGTCTTTTCTAGCTTTGAGGTTGTTTAAACATCAACAATTTCCCTTTCAATGGGACGGGCATTTTCTTGTGTTTTGCAGGTCCCAGTAAATGAATTCATATTTGAATTTGATATTTTTAACAATGTTTGATTCTCAATTTCTTAACACACTTACATGTAATGTCTGTTTTGGAGTCTCATCAGACTCCAAAACAGAACATGATGGCTACAAAAGAGAGTTTTGTGAATTGATACCATCTACCCGAGGTTTTGATCAAGTAATTGTTATTTCAATCTTGTCATTATGCCTTTTAAGACAAGCCTGTTGAGTAATTGGCCACATTCTGATGACAGTAAGCCTATTATCACCAAGGTAGACATTTATACAATCATTCATGATGTACTATCCAATTGAAAAGTACATACATGGTACATACAGACCAGTGGTGGGATTCAAAAAAATTTACTACCAGTTCTGTGGGCATGGCTCCATGGGCGTGGCATGGCTTGGTGGGCATGGCAGGGGAAGGATACTGTAAAATTTCCATTCCCTCCTTACTCCAAGGGAAGTTACTGCAAAATCCCCATTTCCTCCCAATCAGCTGGGACTCGGGAGGCAGAGAATAGATGGGGACGGGGCCAGTCAGAGGTGGTATTTATCAGTTCTCCAAACTACTCAAAATTCCCGCTACCAAGTCTCCAAAACTGGTCAGAACCTACTGAATACCACCTCTGATACCTCTTGCCACACTAAGATTATAATGTGCATTTGTTGTGAGTCATGTGTGCGGTTGTCCCACTCCTTGAGCTACAAAATAGCTCTAGATAATTGTAAACAGTAAAAAAAAATCCTTTCCTTTTGCTGTGACCTTTGGTCTTGTTCTCAAGGTTACATTTCCTGGGCTTTGTATTTTCACTTGTGAGATTGTTTGCCATAACCCTTCCTTCTTGCTCATATTTCATTTGCCCAACCAGGTTTAACAAAGAATAAATTCTCTGAAGCACCAAATACATGGATGGCTTAACAAAATACATACAGTAATGGGTTCAGCGGCAAAAAGTAAGACAGGAAGAAAAGTGGTTGTTTTTTTCTATACACTTAGAAGTGCAATAATCAGATAGGCAATGCACTTCAGATCTTCAAAGAGTGAAGACAAAGTGAGGGAAATATGGCTTTACCTCACTGTGTCCTGGAAATGGCTTTCCAAATGGCAGGTGGAATGGAGGATGCTATGGAGAACTCAGAAAATATTAATTCTCCATAAGTTTGAGTAGTCAGACCCGACTCATATATTAATGCTTATAATAATGCAGGGAACACACAAAATCTTAAACCTGTTCTTTTACATTAAAAAGATGCTTGCTAGCTACTTGTGGTCTCTTAAAAATGGGAGAAATGGAAAAAAGAGGAAACTTGACTAAACTACCCACCTAATCAAAAGCAACCACTTTCACCAAACACTTAATCATGTAGCACTAATAACAATAGCTTCTCATTATCATGTGAAATATGTACTAAAATTCCTTGCTGAAGGCTTCGGGAAAGTAGAAAGTGTCACATGAAACCCCAATTACAGAAGGCTTCTGGTATCCACCTGCACGCGCGTGGACACACACACACACACACACACACACACACACACACACACACACACAGACAAGAAACCCACCAATCCCAGAGAAATGATCAGGGAAACTACAGTGCCTTGGGCAAATTTAATGCTGAGAAACTCTACTTCATTTTCAGGTAAAGAAAGCTGTTCCTTCATCTCTCTCCTCCCCGCTCTCTCTCCCTCCCTCTTTCCCTCTCTCCATTTCTTTCTCCCTCTCTCCCTCTTTCTCTCTTTCCTTCCCTCCCTCCTTCTCTCTCTCTCTTTCCCTCCCTCTTTCCCTCCTCCCTCTCTCTCACTCTTTCTCTCCCTTGGCTTGTGTTGTATGTGTCCTTGGGTGTCAGTTTGTGTGTTTGTGTGTGTGTGTGTGTGTGTGTGAGAGAGAGAGAGAGAGAGAGAGAGAGAGAGAGAGATTTTGTGTTTTTACTCCTTTGAATCTTTTAGCTAGGTTGTGGTTGTATCCAATACTATGGTTTTGTCCCAGACAATCATTAATCAAATACTATACCTTGTCTTTGTTTCTTAAACTTATCATAAAAGAATCCATTATGATCTATATAGTACCATTCCAGGATATATCATGTTGCAAGTACCGTGATGACCACCAGAAGAAATTTGATACGATATTCTATTGATAGCCATCCCCGCCCTTCCTTCTTTCCCTCCATAATCAACAGTTAAATTGATCTGACACTTCATCTGTCCAGAAGAGTCCCTAGTGCGAGGGTCCAGGTAGGGGTTTGTAAAGTGTGTTGAGGGGAGGCGGGGGTAAAAGGTTCAAAAGGAAAGCCATCAGAAATAATGAGGCTGTTCCGCCCAACTCCCACTGGAGCCAAGGAGCAAAGTACCTTTTCCAATTGGGTGTCCCAGTACTGCCGCTGCTGAAATAAGCAGTCACGGAGAGCTGCAAGCAAATTGCTTTGACAAGGCTGTTAATGTTGTAAGAGTTCAAGGGTTTGAGACACTAGGTCAGCGGCTGCCAATCAAGAGGACAGAAAAAGCCGCTCGTTGAGCCTGTGATTTCTACCTAGGCCGCAATTATCCCCGACTATTCCTGTACCTCGCAGCGCCTCTGATTAAACCTGCCTCCTTTTTACATCTCTTTCAGAGTGCGATTCACACACTAATTAGTTGCCTGCTCTCCACTGAGATGTCAGACCCTCAGTCAATTTATCTCTATTTCAGCCTGTTCAGAGTGACTTCCCCAGTTATCAAAATTTAATCATGCCTTCAAAAATGTTGAAAAGTGGTCATTAGAGGCAAAAGGCCACAGGATACAATATTCATTTTTCTCTATCTTCCAGTCATCCAGCTGGCATCTATAATGGATATCCTGGGGGCTCTGAGAACACGTTGATTTATGCAACCTCACTCTTGCTCTCACTGTGGTGCGCCAGGCTGCTTTAAAGAACAGGTTTTAACAAGGTCTGAGGTGGGAGGACATTAATCATGGTAGCATTGTATGTGAAAAGGGTGCGGTGTAGTCAGAAGCACCCCCTATAGCAGGGCAGTTAGGATATTTTTTTATTATTATTTTTTAAAATCCACCTTCTCAGTGATAAAGGAGAGTTTGACAATTGATTAGACCTTTCTGTAACCTTGCAGTCCTCTGAAATGATGAGAGGGAGAGAGACAGAAAGAAGCCGAGAGATAGAATGAGGCTCACACTGACAGTTTTAAATGTGCAATAACTTTATGGTTCTTGACTGAAACGGGCTATCAAAATCAGCCCGAACTCAATACAGACTTTGAAAAAAAAAATAATTCTCTGCCTAAAAGCCCTTTCAGTGGCACGTGTCGGAGCCAATCACAAAGAGCAACAACCTGCAGTGTCTTTCCTTGAAAACTGCATCAGGGAACTTTAATACAAACCTCATCTGATAAGAAGAGGCTAATGCAGGCTGCCTCTAAATCAACTGCCAAGAATTGACTTCGTGCTGGCAGGGATGCGGGTGGGGGATTTTAAATGATATTATTCTTATCCCATTAAACATTTTCTTTTTACAGGTCTGTTTATATGGGGAGGGGGACGCATGCACTGGGCTGCTTATAATGCATATAATATTGAAACTCTGCAAATGAAGTTTATATTTATATTTTCTTACCAGAAAAGCAGACAAATGGAATCAGAATATCCCATTTGGAATCTTTTATAGGATTCCAAAAGGGTATAATTTGGAATTATACCCCTTTGGGTTGAAATAGATACAGTTATACATTATGGGGGAAGATTTTGTATTTGTTTGTTTTTTCATCCAATTCTAAGAATGCTACTTCAGTCGAAGTGCCAAATGGCACAACATGTCTATTTTGGGATGACCATCAAACCAACACACCTGTGCTCCTATATATAATTCTTCTCAGCAAGCTGTTCATAACCTTGACTGATGGATCACACTAGAGCCTTAATATATACTTTACTCTTTGATTTGCAGTTGAAGGACTGGCTGATAAAAGTCTTCTTCCCTCCTGGTGCCCTCCTGTCATTTTATGTTGTGGCAACAGCCAAGTCTGAGAAACCACATGACATTTTAATTTTAGTGCAATGTTTTGGAGCGATGCGAGTTTAGATGCTCCAGGACAAGGGAACAAAGTATTTTAATATATGCCATGTTTCATGGGTTCTTAATTGCCTGCTTTTTCATTCCGTTTAGTTGACACCTGAGCAGTTCTCAACTGCCTCTCAACTGTTGCTAGACACGAGTCTGTCAAACTTTTGTTTCTTCAGACTATTTCTTTTCCCCTTTGGTGCAAGGGACAAATTAAAACAGTAGATGTGACAAACTGCATTTATAGTGCAATATCACTGCTTAAAACATTTGGCAAATTATATGCTTGCTGGGAAGCCTTTCATTCTATCTAATCCAAAAAGCCTTCCCTACATAATACTATACTAGCACACCAGTGGGGGGTTCCTACTGGTTTGGATTGGTACAGACGAACCG
The DNA here is from genome assembly GCF_009769535.1 of Thamnophis elegans. NCBI lineage: Eukaryota > Metazoa > Chordata > Lepidosauria > Squamata > Natricidae > Thamnophis > Thamnophis elegans. Next base: position 80,932,565 of record NC_045543.1, on the reverse strand, counting down.
ATAGTGGTTTGGCGGCCTGGGTCGCTGGAACCAGCAGCGACCCAGGCCTGCCATGCCGCCAAACCAGTTCTCCAGGCACCATCTTATTTTTCGCTTCTGTGCATGCGCAGAACAATTTTTATTGCACTGTGCATCCATGTGCAGCATGTATCAAGTGTGTGTGTGCATGCACAGCGCACCCACAAGTGAACTGGCAGTAGTGCCTGCCAGAACCCACCCCTGTAGCACACAACTGGTGATAGCTAAACCGGACCCTTTTCATTCACCCACTGGATCATTATGAACGTAATGTTTAAAATATATTCTTACTTCTGGACTGTTGACCCGAATATCAAAAGTAGTTTCATTTTTTTTCTTTTGTTTTCCTTTCTTTTCTTTTTTAATACAATTGGGCTAAGAACAGGGTTGGGATTCTACCAGTTCAGACCAGTTCGGGCGAACCGATTCGCTCTGACGATCAGTTGGGCCTGCCCGCCTGCCCCTGCACTTTACTGACCTATATCTTCTTGGATGATTCGTGCGGCAGAACAGATTGCTTTGTCTCAGCTTTGTTACTCTCCAGCAGTAACATGGACGGTAAGTTTTATTAAAACTGTGCAGGCATGAGATCACTGAACCAGTTGTTAAACTGGGTGGGATCCTACAAATCTAAGGCAAATTTTGGATTGAAAGACTCAACAATTTTTCAGCTGGCTAAATTAGGGCAATGATAATGATCTTATCTATTCAATCGTATCCAACTCTTGGAGATTCTATGGGCCAGGTCTCTCGTCTTCCGATATCGTATACACACTTTTTTGAGTTGTTCCCTGCTCAGCCTGGTGTCAGCTTTGATGGTGTAAATTAGGGTACACCTACCTTACCACAAGGGTTCCCCTTTTACTGTAATCCTGGAAGAAAGCATCTTCCTGTGAGGGTTTTAAATTATCCCTTCTTTCAGAAAATCCTACTCATAATAATAATAGAAAATGATGATAAAAAAGCCAAGGTTTTAAGAGTGTGTGGAGAGTGGCTGTATTGGTGAGCATTCTGACATTCCCATTCACAATAATGAATTACTCTTGTGTGTGTGTGTGTGTGTGTGTGTGTGTGTGTGTGTGTGTGTGTGTCAGTGGTGGGATTCCAAAAATGTTACTACCAGTTATGTGGGCATTGCTTGGTAGGTGTGGCGTGGCTTGGTGGGCATGGCTTGGTGGGTGTGGCTTGGTGGGCATGGCTTGGTGGGCATGGCTTGGTGGGCATGGCTTGGTGGGTGTGGCTTGGTGGGCGTCGCTTGGTGGGTGTGGCACGGGAAGGATACTGTAAAATCTCCATTCCTACCCCACTCCAATGGAAGGTTACTGCACAATCTCCATTCCCTTCCAATCAGTTGGGACTCGGGAGGCAGAGAATAGATAGGGCCAGTCAGAGGTTCTCTGAACTACTCAAAATTCTCTCTCTCTCTCTCTGTGTGTGTGTGTGTGTGTGTGTGTGCGCGTAAGCAATTTAGGTTCACTCTATTTGATGTGCTCATACATCCTAGTGATCACTTGAAGCTACATTAATATTAAAGCACACATAAAGACAACTCCCTAATGGGAACTTTAACCTTTTACATCCAGCTGTCTGAGATCAAAGTAGTCTCAGTACAACTGGAATCTCCAATACAGGCTAGAGAAAGCTGTCATTGGAATTGATGAAACTTATTAAAACTCACAATTCTTTGGCAGGTGTCATTACTGTTTGGTTTGCTAACCTCTGCAAGTTCAATGAGTCCCATGAGTTCAAGAAACAGTTCTCCCATTTTGCAGCAGCCTTCTGAACTAATGGACCCTTCAACACCAGAGAACATCATGAAGCAGAGCGGATAGCATCCACAACAAAATGTTGCAGGATGGGCTAGCCTGCTCAGAGAAATCCATAATACTCCAATCTATCTGGTCCTTCCTTCTTAAGTCAGAAGTCTATGGATGCTGAACATAGGCTTCATTGTTCCACTTAGGCTGTTTTGTTCTGGGGGATGGGGGGTTGTTTGGGTTTTTTTCTTTTGCAAACTTTGAGATTCCCCTCAAGTCTGGGTGTTCCTTCTTTTTGTATATGAATAATACTGTGGGTTTTTTCCCCTCTCTGTAATAATGCACACTCAAAAAATGAATTCAATCTCAGTAAGCAGAATAACGCATTGTAGGGTTGTAATCTCACACGCAGGGCAGAAATTAGAGAGTCTCCCTAAAGAGACTTTTGAGTAGAGTAGAAAGCTGAGGTCAATTACTGATTACTATTGCAAAAGGTGTCATCCAGGGGTGGGATTCTACCGGTTCGGACCAATTTGGGTGACTCTGTATGTTCTGCCTCAAGCACTCTAGGCCTGCTCGGGGCATCCAGTTAACTCCATGCTTAGGAATCTTATTCAGATCAAGTTTATTATTAGACATTCTTAATATCAAAACTTATAGTTCAGTGTTAAGATACTTATGGCTTTCCATAATCTGTCCCATCACATGGTATAAAAAGATGATTTTGCTCCCAAGTTGAGAGAGGAGGCACACATGTTGCTGCCGGTTTAGTTGGTATTCAAAAATGACTGGCTTTGTTTTGTACAAAGGCGAAATGCCCCAGTGGCCAATCAGAAACACAGATGTGATCACATGTCATGGTACATTTCCCATAAGGCAGTCTCTGTCTACATTTCCAGAAGGTAATTTCTTAAAGGAGACAGCTCTTAATTCCTACACTATCTATATATTGCTTAGGCAGCCCATGTAACTCTGAAGATCAGCTGGGAGAGAACCAGTTCACTCTCAGGAGCAAGTGGGCCTGCCCACCCACCCCTACTCTTTACCTACCTTTATCTTCTCAGCTGAGTTACACAGCAGAGTGGATTGCCATGCCTCAGCTGTTTTTCTTCCCAAGCAGCTATCTGGAAGGTAAGTATTTTCTGAATTGTGCATGCACGCGCTCAGTAAACTGGTTGTTAAACTGGTAAGATCCCACCGCTGGTTTCATCTATGATATTTTCCTGACATCAGCATCAAAAATGATGGTGATTTGCCTTTTCTGGGATGTTTTATCAATTTCTTAATTTCTTCCAGGGATTTCCTGATTTCCCCTCCCCACCATAAAACTATCTGTCAAGTCTAATTCTGCTTAACTTTATCATCTTCAGTCCAACATGGTTGGTTGCTAATAAGCAAAAGAAAATCATAGGACTATCAATAAAGTTAACAAACCTGCAGGAGAAAAATTCTATTTGTAATATTTTTAAATTAGATTAAATATTTAAATAAATAATTTAAATTACATTAAATATCCCCACTGGAAGTGACTACTAGATTGATAGCAATCCCCACCTCCCCCTTACTCGTTGCTTTCCTGCCCACATAGGTGTATTACTGTTTTCTTTTTCATTGTTCATTTTATTGTTCCATTACTTTACCACTGTTATGTTTGTACTTCATTTCATTTTTCTGTTTTTATTTTTGTAGACCGCTTAAAGTAGCCTCATGGGGAGCTAGGCGGCAAATCAATTTAATAATAATAATAATAATAATAATAATGATAATAATAATAATAACAACAACAACAACAACAACAACAACAACTCCGCCATTGCCAGTCCCAAGCCCGGATGAGAAAGGAGGAGGGTTCGGGTCAGGTTGGAAGCCTGGCCCCATAAAAAATAAAACCTGCCAACCCATACAATATGGTGAAAAAAACAAAGAAAAAGTTTATACCACATCGGTCGTCGCACAGGTTAACAAGGGCTGCCGCAGATGTTGGAGTCCCTGGACATCCATCGACAAGTGGGCTACAAGTGGACCAGCCAACAAAATGACTAAAATATAGTGCAGATGAAAACCATGCCATAATGGCCTGTTACTACAACTCAGAGCCAGAAAAACGAGGTTATTTAGAGCGAATGTATGAATTATGGAAACAACAATATCCAGATTCAAATGTTAGTGAACAACGACTAGCAGATCAAAGGCGATTTATTATATGGAATAAAGTGTTTAGTGAAGTTGAACTTGAGGAAATTCAGGCAAATTGCAAAACCAAAAAAACCATATCACAACCGGAAATAACTGATATTCAAGACACAACTAAAGACAGTAGAACTCCCAGAAGAAGCTCTCGGGGAGGAAATAACACCACCACCACTAGAACCAGTTATCACTGAACCAACTGATGAACTAACTCAAAAACAAAAAGAATTGAAGGATAAGATCATGGAGCATTTTCTGCTTAATGAGGAAAGGCAACGTTTACCATCACTAAAAACTGTGCCTAAGAAAATTTTGGCTATCATGAAAATGGTTAATGCAGTGTTTTCAACAATTGAATCAGGATCCATCTTGGAAACAAACTAGTTAATGTACAGTGCAGCTGTAATAGTCACTAATGAACTAGGCATTAAAATCAAAGTACCTAGTCACACAACAGAAAAAGCATCAAAGCCAAAGTGGAAAATCCGATTAGAACAAAAAGTCAAAAAATTAAGGGCAGATGCTAGTAACTTAAAGAACATGCATGAGCAACGGCTTAAAAACAACAAAATCATAGATCGGCTAATCAGAAGATATAGATTGGATACAAGAAACATCAATGAAGCTGTAGAGATTGTAAAACAGCAGATAACAGCAACAGCTAGAAAAATTGAAAGATATGAGGCACGAATCATCCAATATAAACAAAATCAGCAATTTCAATCAGACCAACGGCATTTTTATCAAACTCTTAAGGTGAATGGTCACACCAAAAGTGAAAAACCAGAAAAGCAGGCCACAGTTGAATTCTGGAAAGAATTGTGGGAAAATGCAAAGGATTACAATAAGGAAGCAAAGTGGATACATGACTTTGAGAAAAGCATTGGCAACAAACAAATGCAAGTATTAGAAATAACAACTGAAATGGTCAAATATCGAGTAAAAAAGGTAAAGAATTGGACATTACCTGGAAAGAACCAATTACATGGTTTCTGGCTCAAATATCTGACCAGTTTACATGCAGTATTGGCCAGGGAACTGAATGAAATTGTACAAAAGGGCCAAATTGATGAATGGTTGACAACTGGAAAAACATACTTGATTCAGAAAGATGCAACTAAAGGAACAACACCTGAAAACTACAGACCAATAACATGCTTGCCAACAACCTTCAAATTACTCACAGGCATTATTGCAGATAACATGATGGATTATTTGGAAACAAACAACATCTTGCCAGTAGAGCAAAAAGGCAACAAAAGAAGGAGCAGGGGCACAAAAGATCAGCTCCTAATTGATAAAATGATATTAGAAAATTGTAAGAACAGAAAAACGAACTTGAATATTGTCTGGATTGATTACAAAAAGGCATTTAACTCACTGCCACATAGTTGGATCATAAAATGCTTAGAAACAACTGACATTAGCAAAAATATTACATCCTTTACTGAAAAGGCAATGAAACAATGGAGAACTGAGTTGGCAGTAGGGAATGAGATCTACGGAATAGTTAATATCAAGCGAGGAATTTTCCAGGGTGATTCACTTTCACCTCTTCTCTTCATCATCGCAATGATCCCACTATCAGTAATCTTTAAAAAAATGAAATTAGGCTACCAAACAGCCAAAGAAGCTGAAAAAATTTCACATTTACTATATATGGATGATTTGAAACTCTATGTAAAGTCAGAAATAGAAATCCAATCATTGACAAACACAGTCCGAGTATTCAGCACTGATATTTCAATGCAGTTTGGCATGGAAAAATGTGCCACTGTATCCATAAAAAGGGGCAAAATCACTGCATGTGAGGGAATTGAAATGCCCAGTGGCCAATTAATTAAATGCAGTGAAAATGAAGCCTACAAATATTTAGGCATTCTGCAGTTGGATAACATCAAGCATGGAGAAGTAAACTATCGTCAGGCGAGAGTACACCAACAGAGTTAGGAAAATTTTGAAATCTAAATTGAATGGTGGAAATACAATCAAGGCCATAAATACCTGGGCAATACCAGTTATAAGATACACAGCTGGTATAGTTAACTGGACACAAGCTGATTTGGACATTTTGGACCGAAAAACCAGGAAACTAATGACAATGCACTACAGTTTACATCCACGTGGTGATACTGATAGACTGTACCTGTCCCGAAAATCAGGTGGCAGAGGATTATTACAAGTGAAGCATACAGTTGAAGAAGAAAAACATGCACTGGCTGATTATTTAAAAGAAAGTCAAGAACATCTATTAATCATAGTAAAGAACAAAAATCTACTGAAGGCCCAACAGACGAAACAAGAATACAGAAAAGATGTGATAAAATCAAGAATGGAGAGTTGGCAGAACAAAGCACTGCATGGCCAATTTCTGGAAAAAATAAAAGATAAAGTGGACAGTGAACAAACTTGGTTATGGTTAACAACAGGTACATTAAAAAAAGAAACAGAGTCACTAATCCTGGCTGCGCAAGAATAAGCTATCCGCACAAATGCCATTAAGGCCAAAATCGAAAAATCCTCTGATGATGCCAAATGCAGACTTTGCAAAGAAGCTGATGAAACTGTTGATCACATACTCAGCTGCTGTAAAAAAATCGCACAGACTGATTATAAATTGCGGCACAATTCAGTAGCACAAATGATCCATTGGAATTTGTGCAAAAATTATAATATTAAAACAGCAACAAACTGGTGGGAACATCAGCCTGAAAAAGTCACCGAAAATCAGATGGTCAAGATCTTGTGGGATTTCCATATACAAACCGACAAAATACTGGCGCATAATACACCAGACATCACACTGGTTGAGAAAAATAAGGTCACAATCATAGACATCGCAATACCAGGTGATAGCAGGGTCGCCGAGAAAGAACATGAAAAAATAGCAAAATACCAGGAATTAAAAATCGAAATTCAACGACTATGGCACAAACCAGCAGTGGTAATTCCAGTGGTAATTGGCACACTGGGTACTATTCCAAAAGCACTGGAATTACATTTAAAACAGTTAAAAATTGACAAAATCACCATCAGTCAAATGCAAAAAACCGCACTGCTTGGATCTGCACGCATATTACAAAAATACGTTATGATGTCCTAGGCCCCTGGGTGGGGCCCGACTAGTAACCAATGCCAAATCCAGCAAAACAATTGGCCGCTGTGATACAATTGTATAATAATAATAATAAATATCAGAAATTTGTCACTGTCATTAGTCACACAAAGAAACAAAATCTCTTTTGAAGGACAGCAAACATTTTTATAAAGAAATGCACAATGAACCCCAGTCCTTATGTTATAAGCTTTAAAATGGAAGATCCTGGTTCCTAGATCTACTCAGAAGTAATTCCTACTGAATTCAATTGGGCTTTCTTCCAGAAACATATGTAGACCTTTGCAGCATAAGCTTGACATAAAAATAAAGAGCAGCTTGTTATTATATGATATCTGTAAGTAATTATGTACTCCTAAAAATGTGTGGGCACCATCAAAAACTATAATTTTCATTAAGATTCACCTACATATTTAAAAGCAGTAAGAAACAATCAGATATCTTAAGACATGGATTCATATAATATTTTATTTTACCTTTTGTTCATGTTCTATGATAGCTTTATAAAAGCATTTGCAACAGAAAAAATTCCCAAGCTTTAAGATATCTCAAGCTTATAAATATTCTATGATTTCCTCTTCTTCTTCTTCACTTCCTTTTTGTCTTTGCAATGGCATGAAATAGATTCAAGAATATATCTGTTACTGTAGAACAGGGCTGGCAAACCCCCTGACCGCGGGCCAGATGCGACACGCGCTGGTCACACCCATGCCCAGTTTTGCAAAGGGGGGGGATCCTGATATGTCATGTGATGATGCTGGACAATGTGAGTTTGACATCTCTACTGTGGAGTACCATAAGGTATGATTTCCAAATGGTATGATTTCTATGACCTAGCAGAGTCCATAGCTGTTAATATATATTTGTAAATTTGATTGGGTGGACTAGATTAAGATTTTTCACCATTACCAATATTGAGTCATCAGGCAACTTCAATAAGCAAAAGAAGTTGCCTTGTCTAGGAAGGGAAGTTTTCTACAGTATAAAACTCAAGGCCTGCAGGATGGATCCAGCCTTAGATGCTTAGGTGCTTAGATCTGGCCTGTGGGGCCAGCGTAGAAACAGCAAAGGACTGCCCCACAGTGCCTCTGCTAGTGAAAACAGAGCTCATGGGGACCACATGCACCCCAACACTCCATTTTCACTGGCAGAGGGCTATCAAAACAAACTAAAAATAAAACAAAAGGAGAAACGTTTCCTGTTTTGCATTTGAGCAAGAAGGTTTAGGCAAGACCAATCAGGGCACAGCCTAGTCTACAGGAACGCCTACAACTGAATGCCACACACATGGACCTGGCACATTGCTTGTCTACCCTGCCACCTCCTAGTATTGCACCCATTCCCCTTTTCTTCTCTCTGTCCCACTGTGCTCATATCCTCCATTTTTTTATCCCTTCCCCTTCTGTATTTTTCAGAGAGGTGGGAGGAAGAGGCGAATAAGAGAGTAGTCTACTTTTGCTGCTTAATTTGAATAATTACTGGAGCACTAGACTTTCATCCTAGAAGGGGTGCTTCTTCTATTATCAACTGCCTACATCTCCCTAGAGAGTTTAATGTTACTCTTTGAGAGCAAATTGACTATATTACTTGGCAGGTAGAGGAGTTTTATAGTCCAACTTGATTCCTAGTGACTGCTTTTCTGCAATTTTCTTGGCAAAATTTTAGTTGCTATGGCCTTCTTCCTAGGGCTGAGAGAGAGCAATTAGCACTCAACTGACTTTGTGCCTAAAGTGGAACTAGAACTCACAATATCCCAGTGAGGCATATAATTTCACCCCCCAGCCTAATGCCTTAGTTACTTCACTAAATAACCTTTCCCTCTTTCTATATTGCTAATAAAAGATCCCAGTGCAAACAAGTGTTCTCTTTTTTTTAAAAAAAAAAAAAACTTAATTCTTGTAGTAGAGAAATCAAACTAAGATCAAATCACAAATGCATCATTTGCCTGAAGAATATTTGACAAACAGAATCTTATCAGGAATGTAAGATGACAGACCATCAGGTAAATAGAAAGGTATGTTCAAACCAGAGTTGGGTTCCTATCGGTTCAGATCAGTTCGGACTGGAACCGGCAGCGACCCAGACCTGCCAGATCCCTGAACTGGTTCTCCAACGGGGCTGCCATCTTGATTTTTGGTTCTGCTCATGTGCAGAACAACTGTAATTGCACAAATTTAATTTTTTTAATTTTTTAACATTTTGCACATGCACAGACCTATTTTTGTGCAAATGCGCAGACACACATTTTTTTCGCGCACCAAATCAGCAGTAATGCCGGGAGCAACCCACCCCTGGTTCAAACCCAACTCACTCAGGTAAGAGCAACTTCATAATAACAGGAACATAACCTGCTGCTCCTAAAGATGGCTTTGAGAAGATAAGTCACACATTCTAAAATAACCCCCATTTACCAGAATGATGACCCTGGTATATTTATACACATGGGTGCAGTTTTCTTGCCCTATTATAGCCTGACATTATATATCTTTAAATCATGCTGCAAAAATCTCTGCCTTTCCCCAAATGCTTCCTCTAATTTAGGTTGAACAACTGCTCTCATAAAGAAAAACTGCTGCTGTTGCTGTCTATCGGACTGAGAAAGGTCTCCCTGACTAATGTCCCTGGATTAAACGAATGTGGAATAATAAGAACTGATTTATTTGGGGCACTGGTCGGATAAAGCTGCCACTGAGATTCAAGAAACTATTCATCTGAGGGCTGCTGTTGCTAGTAAATATGGATGTTGCCAGAATGAGTCTTCAGGCTTTTGTGTAATCTATGGGGTGAAGTAGCCAAGTGGAAATGAAATAATGTGGTTGTTTGGTGTGTGGGGAACACCCCGTTTTTATTTCACCTTGTAGGGGTATAAACCATCCCATTTTCTCCTTAGACTCTAGTGGTTTCTATTGTGTAGTAGGCTTCAGTAGGCAAGAACCAGACCAGCATAGCTGCAACAGCTTTTATTGACTCAAAATGGAACTGGGAACTGCTGGCAAATGCCTGTGATTTATACTCTAGGCCCACAGGGCCTTAACCAATCATAGAACTAGAAAAAGCCTGCACAAATATAAATGTTCTACATTTCTCTCCAAAACAGTTGGGGTAATCGAAAGGTTAGTTTCACTTTAGCACAGTTAACAGTTAGGGTCATTTAAAGGTTAGTTTCACTTTAGCATAGTTAACACAACTATATACGCGGCCGCGCGAGTGATCATGGGCGCACCACGGTTCGCCCATATAACACCGATCCTCCGTGAGCTGCGCTGGCTACCTGTCGATCGTCGGGTGCACTTCAAGGTTTTACTTACCACCTATAAAGCGCTCCATGGTAGTGGATCTGGCTATCTGAGAGACCGCCTCCTGCCAATTACCTCCCTGCGTCCCATCAGATCGCACAGAGTAGGCCTCCTCCGAATTCCATCCGCCAGTCAGTGCCGACTGGCGACTACGTGGAGGAGAGCCTTCTCAGTTGCAGCTCCGACACTATGGAACAACCTCCCCGTGGAGATCCGTACCCTCACCACCATCCAGGCCTTCCGCACAGCCCTCAAGAACTGGCTATCCCGTCAGGCCTGGGGATAGGATTACTCTCACCCCGCCCGAATGTTGAGTGAATGGTGTGTTTTTATGGTTAATTTCTTTTATTCACGTTTCTTTTTCTTTTTAAGTCTTGTCTTGCACTCCCTTCCCTCCATTGTTGTAAGCCGCCCTGAGTCCCCTCAGGGAAAAGGGCGGCATATAAATGTTTAATAAAATCCTAAATCCTAAATATACATTTAATTCATAACAGTTTCCACCCTAATGTAAGACTTCCCATCCTAAAGCAACATTCTCATCTTCAGGCAACTTGTACTTCCCATCCCACAGCCTTTTACTTTCAATACTAAAGCAACTTTTACTTCCCAACCCATAGTAACTTTTACTTTTAAGAGGCATGAGAATGATATTTTAAAATGTGTGACTGTTGATCACATACAGTAGAAGAAATGTAAGGGTGTCTCGTGGTGTTTTTTTTTCCTCATTAAAGGAAAAATAGATATAGTGAACATTATTTTGCACAGGTTCGTACCCTGACATCCCTACTTAATAGGGTGGCCATTTACAAATATGCATTTTTATCAGACAAGATGGAAAGCCAGGGAAGAGGAAGGATAAAACAGGTGTAGCTTATTTTTAAGCCATGCGCCTGCATCTAGTTAAACTCCTGATGAAATGTGAGAGTTTGTCTAATTAAAGTATTACCAAAAGATGGGTTTTACAATGATTAAAATAAAATCTTTTCCAGGTGTTGCCTGGTGAAGAGTGAATTGTGTGTGGGAGGGAACCATATTATATTATATTAAGCCCCAAATGAATGGGTACAGGATATGCCCTGGCAATAAGAGCATTCTTCCTGCTGCACTTCTCATAATACAGAAAACACCTATTTCATAGAAATTATCTCCATGAAGGACACATGTTATCTACGCCGTAACCCCAGTGACAATGCCTCTCATCATTAGCCACATTCATGTCTTTATGGAGTCACTGCTGGTAAAGCTTATCCATAGAATACGTTACACTCGACTCGGGGGATTTTGTTCTTAAATGAAAGGGTTATTGGCTTTTTTTCTTATTTTTATACAATTTTATAATTGAGTTCTGGCTTGTAGATTTAGAAGCTCCATCTCCCATTTTAGCCCTAGTCAGTCTCTTCTTGATATTATAAACACTTTTTGTAGTGTTCACTTAATGGATTCAGAGAGAAGTCCCACCGGGAAAGGCCTATTGTCAAGATAATACTACAGCTTTAAGTTCCTATTAAAGTCTGTGTGAACCATGCACTTGGATTGCTACATCACTGATAATTATTGGAAAGTTACCAAAGCCACTAAGCTATGCAGGTCTTCACACTCTTATAGCATAAAAGAAAGATTAAACTGCAAGGAACCAGTATTTTTCTGGGGTTAGGCAATCAGTTAAAAAAAATTAAACCCTACATCTCTATCTGTTTTCAAATATTTTACAAAACATTTGATAAAAATGCCTGAAAGAACTTAAGATACCTCTGCTTAATTATGACTAAAAAGGATTAAAAACAGCAAGAAAATTATTCATTAGTCTAGTTTTAGTAATAGAGATCTGTGCCGGTATGCCACAAAAAGATATTTATTTTCCTCTGCCATTAGTGGCTGAATATTTAAAATAAGGGAAGGTGTCAATGCGAGTTTTTCTTATGGAATAATAAGAACTAGGAAATAACCTGGAGGGAGGGAATTGAGAGGGAAGGAAATATTTCAAAATTATTTTTACTAAATCCTGAATGCCCCCTTCTCTCTCTCTCTCTCTCTTTCTCTCGTGTACATAGATAAGGTAAAGGTAAATACACTGTCTCTAGGGGGCAGCGCTGTCCGAAGACATCTCCGTGGTCATGTGGCCGGCATGACTAAATGCCGAAGGCACATGGAACGCTGTTACCTTCCCACCAAAGGTGGTTCCTAGTTTTCTACTTTTGCATTTTTCCATACTTTCAAACTGCTAGGTTGGCAGAAGCTGGGACAAGTAATGGGAGTTCACTCGGTTACGTGGCACTAGGGATTCAAACCGCCAACCTGCCAACCTTTCTGATTGACAAGCTCAGCGTCTTAGCCACTGAGCCACCCATATATATGTATAGATATGTATTCACTGTTGTTTAGAACTGAAAAAAGAATTGTGTACATTGATAAGATATTAGGTTGTCCCTTACACTTTGTAAAACAATAAAAGATGGAGGTAGATCTGTAAATCTGTAAATACCAATCTATTTGTATAGATAAATTAAAAAAACTAAACGGAAATAAAATTCTTCTCACCATAAAAGTATCCTTCTGCTCAGTCTGTCTTCTGGCTATCAAAGAAAGGTGGCTGATTTCAAACATTAGACCTATTAATGCTTTGATTACGTTAATATTTTGCTTATCCAATATAAACACTTCACAATAGCTGCCAAAATGCAGACCAAGAAACAATACTTAATGCATTTTTAAAAAATAAGTGCAAATAAAAGTGTTTTAAATGTGTTGGACAATATACAAATCATCTTTTTGAACTGTTGGTGTAACTCATTCTTTTTCCAGACACAGCTAGTGGTTTTGGCTGATCCCTGGAGCTTTAATGTGGGAGTCTCCAAACTTGGCAAGTTTAAAACTTATAAACTTCAAGAATTCCCAGAATTCTTCAACTAGGATGTTGAAGTCCATCAATCTTAAACTTGTCAAGTTTGGAGATCCCTGCTTTCTTGATTCAAAAAGAAGGGCTTTGGATATGTTCCTGCACCTTCTGAAGCATCCCTTTAGAAGGATTTACACAGCCCTGCAGGAGATAAGGAGTTTTATCTGTCCTATTCTGAAAACTTTCTTCCAGCCTCTGTGAATGATTTTTTTTTCCTGTTACAAATGGGTGTCTGGTTTTCAACTGATATTCAAGGATTCGCAGAATGTATTTGAAACTACTGCTGGTTGATATGAAGTAATAGACACTGTTATTTTCATTTTTTCAGTTTCACATCTCTCTAGCTGACTGATTGGAAAAAGCCCCATGAGGTAAGTTTCTCTCATGAAATCTTTCCTAATGATTAGTTAGCATCTGGCAAACCAAAAAAGTTGACCAATGCTAGAAAGATAATACCACAATAAAACATCCAGACTGGAGTGAGCTACTCCTCAGCTATGGTATATTACTGAACAGTTAAGCCCTGATGAGAATTGTGGAGTTTTTTTCTCCTCTGAAAGCCAAAATTTTCCCTCAAATTAAATTGCTGTTTGAAAAAAAAATAGGAAAAAAATGAAAAGGAAAACCAATCAACACAGCATTAATTTCCCCCTCCCCTCCCCTTGTTATTTCCTTTCTAACCATTATTTAAAAGGGCTAAATTGGAGGAAGGTAGCTATGGATACCCCATCTTTCAGTTCAAGAACTACTGCTGAAGTTCTTCATACATCAGCATTTACAGAAAATGAATAATTGGAGATTGAATTGGAAGGAAGGAAGGAAGGAAGGAAGGAAGGAAGGAAGGAAGGAAGGAAGGAAGGAAGGAAGGAAGGCTCTTTTAGGATTCTGCTTTAGAAGTTCCTGATGAAATATTATAAGCTAAATGGTGTTTCTGTACTGTTCATTATGCTTTAGCATGTGGATTATACTGCACGGTGCCAAACATTCATTTTCTCATCATTTTCACTATGCTCTTTTCAAAGATATTTCTATAGATTAACAGAGGTGCTTTTATGTGTGAGCAAAAAGGACAAATGTTCACTTTAATGCTTTTGTGTAATTCAGGTAATGCTTACCCTGGCAATGGATGGCCATTTTATTCATTTCTTCTTCAGTAACAAAGAAGGGTTCATCATATTACTTGTAATGTTGTTGTTGACAATTAGTGGTGATGTCCCCTACCTCTGTGTGTTCTTCATGATGATGGGCCACAGCTGACCCACTTAACAAGTCCCCCTGTTTTAACTTGCCTAAGACAATACTGTCTTCTTGGATCTTAATCACAAGTTTCAGACACTGACACTACACATTTTGTGGTTCGTAATTAATGTGAAAGTTTCTTTTGATCCAACCGCTAAAAAGCAATCCGTTCTGCAAATCTAGAGAAATTGACGTGGCAAACGTAGATAGAAAGGAACAAAGTTCTTACTGTTCTCTTGCATGGCTCATGGTTAGGAAAAATGCCTGGACACAAGAAAAGGATTTCTGAGCTAAATAACACTCTGCAAACCTTTTACGTGTTTTTGGAGTATCTGATGAAATGTTCTTCTCTTGCACAATAGGCTTTTGTAGTATTTCTTATTAGAGAGAGCTTGAAGCCTGTCTGCGTTAAACATTAATCCTTTGCATAATGAAACTGTGAGAATGGATTTTTATGAAATTTCACACATTTGTTAGCCTGGAAAAGAATATGCTTATTTTCATGTCTGGCTCTGCAAGGTTTTCTCTGATTTAAAATGAAAAAAAAAAACCTTTGAAAACCTTGACTAGATGAAATATAAGGGGACATATTCTTCTTCAATATGCGTCAGCTGTAAATTGTGTTGGAATTCAACTATCCAGAAAATGTTGGTGTTTGAATATTATTATTTTTTTACTGTAGACATACAGTATCAAGTTTGTGCTGTTAAAAAGGCACTGTGTTTAAATACAATTTAGTCACAGTAAAGTACATTTGGATCCGACTAGCGAGCATAATTGTTAACATGTCTCACTTAAATTAATACTTAATTTCAGCTGGATTGGATATTTCTCATTAAATTGGTTTTATCAAATGCATGTACATATTTCCAAGAGGGTGCAGTTCTTGGAATTCCACATCATTGTAAACCATGAGAAGCTGGGATCTTGCAGCAGATTATTCCAGCAAACAACAAGGCAACTGTTTCCATTTCTCTAACTTGAAAGGACTAGTACTAATCAGGTTAAATGAAATATAAATTGCTAAGCACGAGAAAGATTGGTTCCCAAATAAAGGTATAAATAAAGCCTTTCTTTAAATAATTTGACTAGCATAAGGATTAAAGCTACAACTCTGTATTTGACTTATAAGATCAGCTAACAAATCAAATACATAATTATATAATAAATCCCACAACAGTTGTCTAAGGCTGCCTGGGACTAGATTAATATAATGCATTAAGCCAAGCTTACTGTGAATGAATTCAGCCATTCTAGTTTGTAAACAAATGTTTTCATGTTGCATTTGGTTTGAATTCCTTCTGTGTAGGCCAACATAGGATCGTAGTGCTACAAGTGATAATGTTTCATATTATGAAATTGATAATGCTTCACACTATACAGTTCCTATTAGAATATGGGCAGCGCGGTGGCTAGGTGGTAAATCTGGCAGCCCATGTTCAAGACCCGAGTGCCACATGGGGTGAGCTCCTGTCCTTGCCCCAGCTTCTGCCAACTAGCAGTTCAAAAGCATGCAAGTGTCAAATGAGAGTAGAGAAATAGGTACCACTTCAGTGAGAAGATAACAGTACTCCATAACATCATGCTGGTCTCATGACCATTGAAATGTCTTCAGACAGTGCTGGTTCAATGGCCTTGAAATGGAGATGGAGCACCATCCCTTGTAATAGCAGAATAAAATCTGCAGGGACTCCTTTACCTTTACTAGACTATATCAGTGATGGCAAACCTTTTCGGCACCGAGTGCCCAAACTGGAGGGCATGCCAGAGCGCTAAAAACCCAAAGACCATCTGGCTGCATGCACCGGCAGCTGGTCTTTGTGTTTTCAGCGCTCCGGTGCACCTGAAGACCAACTGGCTGGAGCGCATGCACACACTGGAAAACAGAAGAGCAACTGGCGACGGTGCGAATGCCCACAGAGAGGGCTCTGTGTGCCACCTCTGGCATGCATGCCATAGGTTTGCCATCACGGGAGTATATGTTCCAAAGGCCTCTGAGCAGAATAGCACCCATACTGGAGATTAAATTATCATTTAGTGTCAGAAAAGACTATTGTCTTGTATTATAAGGATTTCAAATAAATAACATGTATATTGGCATCAGAACTTTTAGGATTGTATTGTGTTGCTGAAAGGAAAGTACATTTGTTGTTAGTTTTATGAACTCGAATAGTGGCTCCTGCTCCCTTTCAAATTACTTCAGCCCAGGAAAACCTTGGCAATTTCGGTATTTTCTCTTGATCAAATGAGACTGGCCTTCTCATTCACAACCTTACATTTTCAACAATCTTATGCCAATTTCTGGAAAATAACCCTGTTTTGTTCCTTAAGCCAGCCACACTGCTATGTAAATTTTACCAATAAACTTTTTACCAAGGCAGCGGGTTCATCCGGCCGTATCAACTTTCACCAGTCTTTTGTATAGCAGTCTCTCAAAGGAAAGCCTGCCTGTGTCTTAGGCGGGATGGCAAGTTCAGGTAGTCCTCGACTTACAACCATTTCTTTAGTGACCATTCAAAGTTACAACAGCACTGAAAACAGTGACCTATTACCAGTCCTTGCACTTATGAACATCACAGAATCTCCATGATCATATCATCATGGCACGTGGCGTGCATTGTATTTATGATGGATGCAACATCCCAGGATCATTTCTGACCTTTCCAGCCAGTTGATGACAAGCAAAATCAATCAGGGAAACTAGATTTGCTGAACGATTGCATGATTCATTTAACAACTGCAGTGATCCGCTTAACAACTGGGGTAAAAAGGTTAAAATCAGACATAACAATGGCTTAACAACCACTTTGTTGGCCACAGAAACTCTGGCCCCAATTGTGATCATAAGTCAAGGACTACCTGTATCAAACAGGATCTGTTTCTTTTGTCAAGCTTGTGTCACTGCAGTTTCCCTAATGAAGTGGTTTTGCTGCTGATTTGGCTGTTAGGGAAGAAAAGTGATCTGATAAAGCTTTTTTAGGAGCTCAGCACTTTGCATGTATCGTAATGAAAGGCACAATGAAAAGGACGAAATGTACTAAAAGTCAATGCAACCACTGTAGGTTTAGTTTAATTTTTTCAGAATACAAAAAAAGAAAGAAAGAAATATGTCAGTATTGGAGAAGGAAACCAGAGAGATGATTGCAAATGGATGAATTTTCAGAGAAGAGGTAAAAGATCACATACTATGTATTCTGCTCATGTGTATTTAAATGCTAACTGAGGAGAGGAGGGGAAAATGTAAGCATCCATGCTTACATTGTTTTGCTATTTTGAGAGGCCTGGAAGTAAGTATACTTTGGCAATTAATTTGTGATGCCATTCTTCAATTATATTTAATTAAAATTAAATCGAAAAAATGCATTTAATAATGGGACATAGTTTGCAAAAAGACACATACTACTGACCATTTCCTCCTGTGTACATATTTTGTTATGTGGAAATGTAGAAATGAAACTTTAAAAAAAAGAGTGATATTGGAAGAAACTAAAACGGAAAGATGCATCTTGAAATGCAGTATAACACTTCATGCAGTCCACAAAAACGTATGCCATAATAAATGTGTTCAGTCTTGTAAGGGATGTGTAGTGGATTAAGGGGACTCTTAATTTTGAACTGATGCTGTCTAGCTGGAGAGTTTTGAAGTATCCTTCAACCACAGCCACTATCCTTTCAAATTAAAGGAAGGGGTGGGAAGGGGACATGGGTAGAGAAAACTAAGAGCTTCTTGGTTCTCCATTTATGATGGCTTGGAGACCTTGAAGGAAATAAGCACTTTAAGAAAATAAATTTCACACAACTGGGCTTAAAGATCTAGGCCAAAAGATTAGAAACTTCTGGGAGAACTAGCACCAATTTGTTCACGGGGAATGTTTAGTCACTCATCATATTTTATGGGATATATTTTATTTCTTTTATGAGTTGGGCATGCTAACTTTTAAGTAGGCTTTTATCAGCAGCTCCAATTCTTTTTTCACTTTTTGTTTGTTCAGGCTCTTCACAGGTAGTCCTCATTTTGTGACCAAAATTAGAACCAGAAACTTGATCATTAAGCAAAGTGGTTGTTAAGTGAAACTAAATTGCTAAGTGGTTGCTAAGTGAAACTGCAACTGTGCTTTACGATTGTCAGCTGTACTTTATTTTCCTATGCTGACTTGCAAAGTCATACATGCAGAAGTTGGTTATAAAGTTACTTTTTCAACTCTGTAGAACTCTGTTGCAACTCTGAATGATTGTTAAATGAGGCAGTCATTAAATAAGGACTATCTGTACTTAGATCTCAGCCTCATGCAATTTGTGGTAGTTCAACTTCCCCCCCAAAAAATATTTAGATTATTGCCTTTATTAAAATAAGTATTCTTTTGTTCACTTGATTAGTTCAGTATTGGTTTTGTACACAACACTCTTGTGTTCTTGTGCCTGATAATATTGATAAAAACGAAAAAGCTATTCATTTAAAAGTTTTTGCTTGTAGATGCTTGGAGATGCAGAATTTTTATTCAGTTCCAGATAACAGTGCTTTGCTCCACCTCTCCTACTACAAGTAACCTCAGTTGTTTTGTTGTTTTCCTAGGTTAACTATCTATCCCTTGGGTACAGTGGTGGGTTCTTACCGGTTCAGACCGATTCAGCAAACCAGTAGAGATATGGCGGCCTGGGTTGGTGGAACTGGCAGTGATCCAGGCCTGCCACATCCCCAAACCGGTTCCCCGGTCTCTTCTGGTGTCGCCAGCATGTTTCTGCGCATGCGCAGGACAGTTTTCAGTCAACTGTGCATGCACAGCAATTTGCGACAGGTGGGGGCATGTGCAAGCGAAGCAAGCAGCACGTGTGCAAAACCCCCTCTTAGTGAACCGGTAGTAAACTGGTCAGGAACCCACCATTGCTTGGATAATACCAATTATCCAAATTCACAGGTCCTAAATAACACCAAGTTGTAATAGAAATAAGTAAACTTCACTCTGCATCAGGCTCAAACACTGGTTGATGTTCTCATCACTCCAAAAAAGGCCTTTCTGTTTCTATGGTGAGGTTTGCTGTATATATTACAGTTGGTCATTAACATACAACCACAATGAAGCCTAGAAGTTTGGTCATCAGTCATTGTAGTTCTAAGCTGGGGCAGCACATGACCAGACTCAATTTTTTAAAAAAAACTTTTTTTTTGCAATGCTCTTAAAACAAGTGACCATGATTATTAAGCAAAGCAGATGGTTGTTAACCAAATCTACCGCATTCAATGGGTATTTTTTGTGTGTCATTTTCTACTGGACAATGGCAAAAAACATTCCAAATTGCAGTCACATGATGATGCAACTGGTCATAAATGTGAGCCAGTTTACATACACCCCAAAATGCAATCACATGGCAACAGGGAGACATACGGTTCTTCCCAAGGGCTTTTTTTTCCCTTTAAAAACAAAAACAAAAAACTGATCCACAATAACCCACAGAATTCCCTTTCCAGATCTAAAAAGATGTTTCTAGTTATTCCATATCTCCAGGCCACACCAGTTTTTTTTAAGCCTATAAGAATGGGAAAGGGAGTGGAATTTTGCATCTGATTAGAAGTGGAGAAGCTCCCCCACCCCGCAACAAGATTTGAAAGAAGACAGATGTTAATGCAGATTGTTTCAATGACATTGAAACAGTGGTTCTATATCACTAGCAATTGAGTATTGAAATATTGGCTGTGCAGATGATCATTCAAGCTAAACAAGGAAAGAATCCTTTCCCTAATATTCTTGTTAAAATTGCTTTATTTTAAATATTTATTTTAAATTTGACTTTTGTAAAATCACAAGAAAGTAGTTCATTCAATTTAAAAGAATTAAAGGATGTACATGTAGTCATTTAATCCAGAAGCACTCTGTTCGTAATAGGACAAGTAACAGCATTACATACAATTTGCAAGCCTTAAAGAGGTTATGAGATTTATTTGAGCAGTATTGATAAGCAATATTACTGAAGACAGTAAGTCAGCATTTTGCATTAAAATCTTGATTCTTCAGCAGTTTATAATTCAAGTGTAAAAAAAAAAACACCCAACCCATGCTTTGTATAGCAACTGGGCAAACAGTGTTGAAGCAAAAGTAAAACAACTGCAGTTCGAGATTCTTTGAACTGAATACATATGGATGAATTCCATGCATTTTTTATGATCTGGCTGGTTCCTAGAAAGTAAAGCAAAATGGGTATAAGAAATGGTGGAATGAAAAAAAAGGTTGCTGAAGTGTTATTAAACGTAAAGCGAAATTTAGTAGTGCATTGCTGAAAGGGAGCAGCATATTTCACATAAACTTTTACCACTATGAAGCTTCCCCATTCCCATATCAGCAGTAAATGGAGAGAGCTGCAAAATAGAACAGAACTTTTCTTCCTTCCTTCACAAAATGAGGATGGGAAGCGTTTCCCTGATTTTATGAAGCTGCCTAACATTTAAGGCCAAATAGATGGCACAGGATCTTCATAGCAGTAGTGGTGAGCCACTTGATTCCAGTTTATGAGCTAGAAATCTTTAGTTTAAAAAAACCTTTACGATCTGCTTGAGACACCCAGGTTTCAGTGTTATTAACATTTTTTTAATTTTTTCTCAGCCCAATCAATTTGCCTCCTTCATTAATCTATCTGTGGGGTCCTTGGTGCTCTCCCTGAATTTGGTTGTTTTCTTGCAGACTTTTCATTAGCAAACTTTTGGATCCAAATAGCATCCAAAAGTATATCAAAGTCCAAGGCAAAGTATTGCTCAAAGTTCCAATTTGTTAAGAGAGCCATGTTGTCACATTTGGGAAAACCCAAATCTGAAAGCTTCCAGGTTTCCCTCCACCTAGTAGAAAGTTCAATATCTTGACCCACACCCACAATTCCATCACATGGTCCAAACTCCCACTGCCATGCTGGCAGTTCCACCCATCCAGTTCCAGCCAGGGGCAGAGATGCAAAGACAAAGGATGACCTTGGCTTTCTAGAAGGAATTTTGTTTTGCTACATAGTATCTAATTCCGTACAATCCCCCCTCCCATTTTCCCACAATAGAAAATGCATAGTAGAATAATAGAAAATGTGGCAGGCCAAAGATTCAAAAGAAAAGATGGCTGCAGGTCTGACAGAAACATCATCAGTAACAAACTTTACCTGAGAGACCGCCTCCTGCCGATTACCTCTCTCAGACCAATTAGATCGCACAGGTTAGGTCTCCTCCGGATTCCATCTGCCAGCCAATGTCGGCTGGCGACTCCCCGGGGGAGAGCCTTCTCTGTTGCAGCTCTGGCCCTCTGGAACGAGCTCCCTGTTGAGATCCGGATCCTTACTACCCTCCCGGCCTTCCGCAAAGCCACCAAGTCCTGGCTGTTCCAGCAGGCTGTGGGGAGCTGAGAAGCATCTACCTCCATAGAAATTGTGAATGTTGGTTTTGTTTTTAATATGTTGTCTTTGTCTTGTCCCCCCCTTTCCCTTGTCTTTTGTGAGCCGCCCGGAGTCCTCCGGGAGTGGGCGGCATACAAGACAAATAAATAAATAAATAAATAAATAAAACTTTACTCCTTTACTAGTTTGGTGATAAAACATCTGCAAAAAAAACCAATCAAACTCAGTGAGCACCAAGGACCCTGTAATCCAAGCCTGAGTCACAAATATTCTCTTCTATCGATTATTCTGTCTCCTTGTTCAGCTTCAATGTAGGTTCCGCTTCTTCCTTTTCTTTCCAGCTGATGCCCAATCCAGGGATTTTACCCCTAATTCACCCATTTTTCTTCTCCAAAGTTCAAAACTACTGTTTTCAGAGCATGCACAGTTTTCCATTGTTTCCCAGAATTGTACCTTCTGTACATCAGTTGATATTATTTCAAGAAAATAGTGGAAGCTCTGCAAAAATAAAGTGGAGGGCTTTGCTTTGGGATTTCAGTTACTTCCAAGGACTAGATAACTTCAATTCAATTTCAGTTTCTTTAATCTATGCCAGAGGGGGGTTCCTACTGGTTTGGCCTGGTTTGGCCGAATAGCAATAGCAATAGCAGTTAGACTTATATACTGCTTCATAGGGCTTTCAGCCCTCTCTAAGTGGTTTACAGAGTCAGCATATTGCCCCCAACAACAATCCGGGTCCTCATTTTACCCACCTCGGAAGGATGAAAGGCTGAGTCAACCCTGAGCCGGTGAAATTTGAACAGCCAAACTGCAGAACTGCAGTCAGCTGAAGTAGCCTGCAATGCTGCATTTAACCACTGCGCCACCTCAGCTCCTGACCTGCCACGCCCCCGAACCAGTTCTCTCAGTGGTGCCATCTTGTTTTTTGCTTCTGTACATGTGGAGAAGCAATTTTTAGTACTGTGCATGCATGCATAGCATGCATCAAGTGCGTTCGCGCAAAGTGTGCGCACAGTGCATCCCTGAGTGAACCAGCAGTAGCAGCAGCCGGAACCCACCCTAGTCTATTCATATTAGAAGCCTTGTTTTCTCTAGTTCTTAGGTCTTTCTGCAAGCAGGGCGTACTATGTAATTTCAGACTGAGTTCCAAAATAACTATATCTTTATTAATTTCTTCAGAGATAATGTATAATTTGAAAGCAATTTCTCTCCAAAATCACTAGTCATTGCAGATTCAGTACCCTTTTGAGATTTTATTTTTATTTACTGTATTTATTTAAAGCCCTTATATCACTGTCCGTCTTTCAAACAACTCTATGCCAAAAAAAAAAAAAAAAGTACATGCAGTTTTGCAAATCAAACTTTGGAACTTTAAAAAATAATGATTGAATATTTTTTTAACCTATTGTGAGGTTGATTTATTTCCCAAAATGAGTTAAAAGGGCTAAATTTACTAATCATATTCTTTTACTACAAGGGCAGGAAATTGCATTATAGTAATATGTTGTTTTTTAATCTTCACATTTGCTTCACAGAAGGACAACACAGATTGTAAGAGTCTTATTTATTTTATGCACAGGATTATGGGTAGGATATTTGGTGTGATGTCTGTAGAAGATAGGTGTGATGACCCGGGGCGTGGCACAAAGGCAACACAGCCAGAGAACTGGTATGAGTCCCTTTATTAACACCAACTATGCCCCCAATGTCTCTTTCAACCCTCTGGCCTGGAGAAAAGCTCTTGCAAAAACCTGTAACAGCGTTGGCTGAAAATATTCCAGTCCAAACAAAATACGTGGAAACATACTTGCCCAACTCTACCATTCTAACCACAAGTATTTTCACAGTTGTGTTATCAGTAAGAAGACACACTGATCTACAAATAGGCATCCACAAATAAAATGGAAAACAAAAATATTTCTTTTATTCCTTCTCTAGTGATAGTCTGCAGGTCCTTCCCAGCTTGTTAGATTCAAACCTTGACTTTTATTTTTATTTCATTCTCATAACTTTTCTTCTATTTTTCCCCCTAGATTGGGTTTCATTACTCTTACTCAAATCTTGGCTTTCCGCAAATGTGCCACTCTTGATTGAACAGGATTTATTTTGAGTGCCAGGCGCCATAGCCCAGTGCTATAATATGCGCAGCCAGTAGGCAATGGAAAATATGTCCTTCTCTAAACACAATATAGGTGAAACCTATTTGTTGGGACAGGAAAGTGCATGAAAGGACACAATTCATAGTGCCCCAAAGGGAAAATATGATGTACTGTCTCAGACAAAATATTAATCATAGCTGATGTTTCTGGACAATAAAGGAAAGTAATTGTGGTGAACAATCTCTCTTCAAGGATAAAAAGAGAAAATAAAGAACTAGCAATATTACACGAGCTGGCTTAGCTTCAGACGGCATAGGCTAACAGCATCCAGGAGATCTCATTTGGAAAAACAGGTTAATAATAGCTACATGGTTTATTGCAGCTAAAGTAATTTTTCCTTGATGGTGTCAGGGTCATTTTTCTGCGTGCACCTGATCTCCCTGTAAACTTAGCAAACCTGTAGTAAGTGAAAGCATTTGTCTATTTAGACACAGTCAGTTCACAAGGTCAGACCATTTCTCCTCAAGAAAAGAAAACACCAGCATGATCTGAAAGCCCCCCAGGAACTGGATGTGCAGACAGCGGTATCATTACTACAGCTCAGAAGACACATGAGCTGTTAGATGTCCGATAGGAACCAATTTAAGAAATGAAACACAAGCTAAGTGATGGGCCATTGGAATTCCTCTTTAAAGAGATCCACAGTCAACACAAAAGTATCTCCAGTGGGGAGGGGGGGACAAATGGCTCTAGTTATCTCAGAGAGAGCCAATTTGGTGTAGTAGTTAAGGCATTAGGCTACAAACTAGAAGACTGTGGAGTCTAGTCTTTCCTGTGGCACAAACCCAATGGGTGACCTTGGGACAGGACCTCTATCTCAGCCCTAAATCTGATGTTGGGTATTAGGAATCATGTAGGGCACTGCTACTGCACCACCTTCCATCCTGCATAGCAGACTCCCTTCCTCTGCTGCTTGATGTCATGGCTAGCTTGGCACTAGAGTTTTTGATCTTGGGGATTTTTAGTCAAGGAGTCAAAGTGGCACCAGAGTTCATGGCTACCATGTGTAGGAGAAAGAATAGCAGAACCTGGGGGTGTGGGGAGTGAAAAGGAAAATCAGTCTAGAACTCAGGTGTCAAACTTGATCGTGTCATGTGTTATTTAATGGAGTGTTTTGCCTTTGCAGAGCTGGGGTGGATGTGGCCTCCATGTGACACATCTGGCCCATGGGCCACCAGTTTGATATCCCTGGTCTAGAATCTCGTTAGGTAGCCACAAGTGAACTATGTCGCCCTTGAGTGTCATTGTCCTTATCTAACTCTAACCAGGTGCTGGGCATAGGTTGTTTAGCAATAAATCAGTTTAACTGAACCTTCATGTATGGGACTGGTTTCTCACTCCTAACATATGGCAATCATGGTTTGATCCACATTATTGAAAATCCAACACACAGTGGGAAATCACATGTCAGATCTGACATGGCAAATGAGCAATGACAAAGTGTTCTGGAGTTGGGGGATATTATCATCTGTCCTGTGTCATGGACATAACATCCTCTGTTCATTTTGAACTTTTTTTGTAGCTATTTCCCATCACAAGTATTCAAGCACAGGTATTCAGTCAGTCTACCCCAAGTGCTTGATGGATCTGACTTGGCTTAAGACTTGGCTGTGTCTTTAGCAACCACTTTGGAATCAATTGCACTTGTGAGAACATTCCTCTGTTGTTTAGAAGAATTCTGAATGATGATGCAGCAGAAGTGACACCTATAGTGCTAATGGACAAAGAGAAAGTAAGTCCAATCAAGCATGTCTGATATCCTATTTTAAGGATTACTTAGGATTTAGAATAACTTTATTGTCACTTTAAATGTTCACTAATCAGCATAACTTAATTATTCCTCTGTTCTTATTGTGTTCTCTGCTAGTCAAGGCAAAGCAGTTCCTTCTGGGTAAGGAGTGGGTAGGGGAGCATCTGCAAGGTCACTAGGATTTTCTTACCATTTCTAAGTTGGATTTCACCTATGCACATTTTATGGAGCTCACTGAAAAATACACTTGCCCATTTATCTGGGATGGATAAGACTGTAATCCTGGGATAAAGGAAAGTTCTTAGAGTTATTATTGTGGCCACCTGTGTTTTAGAATGATGTATCTCCTTGTTGGTTAAGGATGTTGTCATATAGATAGATCCATGCATTCACAAGGACATATGTGAGAAAGGAGATGACCCTGTTAGCTCTTAAGGAGACAGTAGTCCACCTTCCTATTATTCAATTGAATGGAGCTGAACAAATTTTGTTCCCCTCCCCAACATTTCCTTTGGAACAAAAAATGTTAAGAAGTGGTTGATTTACAGCTCCCAAAGGGCCTATGGAGGTTTGGATCCCATTCACTCAAACAAGCACATAGTACTAAGCAGTGGTGAAGTTCAAAATTTTTAATACCAGTTCTGTGGGGGTGGGCACGGTATGGTTTGGTGGGTGTGGTTTGGTGGGCGTGGCTTGGTGGGCATGGCTTGGTGAGCGTGGCAAGGGAAGGATACCGCAAAATCTCCATTTCTACCCCATTCTGGGGCCAGCCAGTGGTGGCATTTGCCGGTTCTCTGAACTATTCAAAATTTTCACTACCGGTCCTCCAGAACCTGTCAGAGCCTGCTGGATTTCACTCCTGGGACTAAGATGGCAGTACATGTACTCTTCCATCTTACTATGTCCTAATGACAATAGTACAAATCACGATGGTTCAGGACAATCTCATACAAGGTTCAATATCTTGGCTTTTCCAAGCAAGTATTTCAACTGAAGGGTTATGAGCATGTTATTAATGCATTTAAACAACCTATCAAAGGCCTGGAAGCCCAAGAGGACCAATCTGGTTTATCTAAGAACATTTTTCTCAGCAGTCAGGACCCGTTTGACAAACCAGCAAGGTATTTTCACATAACTGTTTCAAAGTCCTGAACAGCACTAACTTTAGCACTCTTCAATGCTCTCTCCATGGTAGTTTTGGATAGCTAGTAGATAAAAATCCCGTATGACTGAGACTGTGCCAATGTGGATAAGAGGACACTGAAACTACAGCTCATGACCTGCAGTCTCTATAAGGACCTGCCTTATAACTTCCTACCTGGTAAAATACCCAGGAAATTCTCGTCTTTTTTATTTACAATTGTTATGGCCAGAGCAGTATGATTCCATCTCCCTGAACATAGCTACATTTTGTTATATTGCCTGTATAAAGATCAATCTCTGTGGCTCTAGCCCAAAGGCCCTCTGACCTCCAGCCACTCACCCTGGATGGACATCGTGAGAGCTGAGCTGAAGGCTGTAAATCCCAACAAAGCTGCAAGTCCAGACGTTGGGGAAAGTGGTAAAAACCTGTGCTGACCAATTAACAGGAATCCTGACAAGGATTTTTAACCTCTCCCTGCAACAGGCTAGAGTCCCATCATGCTTGAAAGCAGCCACAATTATCCCAGTTTTGAAGAAAGCAGCCATAAAAAGCTTGCATGACTATAGACCCATTGCACTGACATCTATAGTGATGAAGTGCTTTGAGAGACTGGTCCTACAACACCTCAGGTCCTGTCTTCCACCCAGTTTGCTTATAGAAGCAACAGGTCGACAGGGGACGCCATCACCACTGCTCTACATATTGCACTGAGCCACCTTGAGAAATTTGGGGATTATGTCAGAATGTTTTTTATAAACTATAACTCAGCTTTTAACACCATCTTACCAGAAATTCTCAGTGAAAAGTTGACTGACCAGAATATTCCTCCCCTCACTTGTGAATGGATCAAAGACTTCCTGATAGATGGCCCTCAAACAGTAAGGGTTGGGTCCTTTACATCTTCCACGCTGAAGCTCAGCACAGGCTCCCCTCAGAGCTGTGTGCTCAGCCCATACCTGTACTCACTGTATACATATGACTGCATATCTTCTGATCCATCCAACATCATAATAAAGTTTGCAGACAACACAACTGTGCTGGGTCTCATAACTGGGGAGGACGAATCAGCATATAGGGAAGAAGTCCAGAAGGTATCCACATGGTGCTCAAGAAACAACTTACATCTAAATACTAGTGAGACAAAGGAGATGGTGCTAGATTTCTGGAAGTATAGAGGGAACCTGCCCCACTGTATATCGAGGCGGGCTGTGTGGAGAGGGTTTCCTCTTTTAAATTATTGGGAGTGCTTATTAATCAAGATCTCACCTGGAAAAACAACACGTCTCTGGTGATTGGAAAGGCCCAACAGAGACTTCATTTCCTTAGAGTCCTGCGAAAAAAATCAGGTGGAACAACGGCTGATGACCTCTTTCTATCGGTCCACCATAGAAAGTGTCCTCACATATTGTATAACAGTATGGTATGCTGGTTTAACAGCTGCGGACAGGAAGGCACTACAGAGAGTGATCAATTCAGCACAAGAAACCATTGGTTGCCCACTGGATGACATCGCCAGATCTCGCTGCTTTAGCAGAGTAAGGAAGATACTCAGAGATGATTCACACCCTGGTCAGTGTCTCTTTGCACTTCTATCATCAGGCAGAAGGCATCAAAGTATAGCCAGCCGAACAAACAGGTTTAAAGATAGTTTCTATCCTTGGGCTGTGAGACTTTTAAATACAACCACAATCACTCCATGCACATGCTAGTTTTTTTTCTTTTTCTTTCTTTTTTCATTTCTGTTATAATTTTGCACCAGTGAGGTTAAAACCAATTCCATTGTATTTAAGTACAATGACAATAAAGATTATACTTACTTATACTTACTTATAATTAGGCAGATTTTAATATTCTGTTCTATTTTGTTTTGTATTTATTTTTATATTTTGATGTTTAATGTGTTTTGCTTGCAATTCTGATCAGACACCATAATAAATATTTACCATCCTGATCTGCATTGAATGTGCCTATTGTCATCTATGGCAGGCTGAGAAAGGGGTGGATGCATTCATCTTGATCCACCTTGCTCTTTCTTTTTTTTTCTTTTTTTTAGTTTTCAAAACAGACACAACACAAAAAATCCTCTTTCTTTACATACTGTATAAAGTATATTAGTTGGTTACAAAAAGTTTTCGGGCATTTCTTTCACAGTCACCCATGATTCATATTAATTCTAGTATTTTAAATCAAATATATTTGTATATATTACCATCATCCTACCCACATTCTCATTTGACTATTCATATCCAATTACTACTTGTTATACCAATATATATGTATATATTATTATCATTTTCAATTGTTTATTTAGCCATATCTATTGTCACTAAATTTCACTAAGTCCAACTAGTTTTAGGTTAAACACTTTCATCTATCAGCTTTCCAGTAGTGAAACGATCTCATGTCTTCTGTCATTGTGGCATCACTCCTCTAATCGTCTCCTTAATCAAGTTTGTATGGACTCTTCTTTGCACCTCCTTGTTTATTGATTCTCTCATGTAATTTTGATGCCCTTCTTTTTTTTCCTTAATCAGCTTGTCTTTAATTATCAGTGTTGTTATCAATGGTGTTACTAATAAAATTTCTCCCTTTAAATCCATAAGTTCTTTTATTTTTTCTTCTTCTGTGTCTAGCCATCTAGGGTAGGGTTCCCATCCATCTGGTTCCCCTTTCCATATTCCACTTTTTCCATTTCCAGACAGAAACCATTCACCATAGATGTCAGCAGATTTGATTTCTTTGTAGTCATTTTTCTCTTTATTGCTTGGGACTCTACCCTCTATTTTTCCCATTTGATAAGCATTTCCATCCTTTTCATCATATTTTTTCTGTTAGGTGCTCTAATTTTTCAAAGATTTTCTCAAATAATTTCTGTATTGCAAATATTATCTCTTGCAAGCTGACAGATTTTCTCTGTTCTTGAAAATAAGCCATTGTTTCCAGCTGTAGAAACACTGCTGCTCTGACTTGGAACATTTTTACAAGGTTATACCTAGGTTCACCATGAGATCTCTGGTTAAGGATATACTTCAAAGGAACATTTGTATAAACAAATGGTGCTTTACTTCTTATCACTTTCTATAAACAAACTGTGAGACTTTAAAGTTCTAGACCAGAAGAATCAGTAGTGAAAGTAAAAGTATTTTGTTTTCAATATTCAAGTTTCCAGTCTTCAAGTAGCAGTTTTCTCTCCCTTTGTTGTTACAATTATTGCAATTCTCTTTGTTCTTTTTGTATCTTTTAATATTCCAAGTTTTTAAAAAAGTCAAATTCTTACATGAAATAGAGAAGAAAGAGTAAAAGACACATGTAGTGATGAATAAGGAGAAGTTTAGTCCATAGGTTGTGAAAGTAACAGTAAAATTTTTAGAAGAAGAAGACTTGATCCATTCGTTTCAAATGGTTTGCATAAATTCAATCCATTAAAATAATGTTTAAAAATTAAGATAACACACTGACCAAAACCATCCAAAGCTTAATTCCGCCGCTTATTTCTTTTATTCTTAGATTTAAATTAGCTTTAAGTTTTTTTATAGGCAGGCTCTTTTAAAACAGGTAAAAATTCCTCACCACCTGTAAACACTTTCTCTTCCATTTCCTTCCATTTTGGAGCCATCCCTACTTTATCAGCCCAAGGGCTGAGCTTTTAACGCCACCTGAGAGACCTTCTCCTGCATCAATCAGGGACTTTGCGATGTCCCTGTGATCAGCAGAGTGTAGTCTTCCTGTTCACCATCTCTACGGGACGGTTTAGGTCCGATTGGACCACCCAGTGAAAAAAGTATTGGCAGCAATCTCAGAGCATCGAGATCGGGTGACCATTTTGTAGCAACATAGGCTCCTCCTCCCCACCTTGCTCTTTCAATAATCTTTGATATTACCAATCATGGTGTCCTTCTGGACAAATTGAAAGTTAGACTAGGAGGCATGATGTTGCATTGGTTGTTCTCTTTCCTTCAGGATTGGTTGCAGTTGGTGTTGGTGGGGAGGAGAAAGGTTTTAGCTTAGACCAGGGGTGTCCAAACTTGGGAACTTTAAGACTTGTGGACTTCAACTCCCAGAATTCCCCAGCAAGCCATGTCCACCAGTCTTAAAGTTCCCAAGTTTGGACACCCCTGGCTTAGACTGTTCCAATTTCTGGGAGTTGAAGTCCACAAGTCTTAAAGTTCCCAAATTTGGACACCCCTGGCTTAAACTGTTCCAATTTATGAGATGCTTTCCTTTCTCCCCACTTTTGTTTAACTTCTTGGTAAGTTCATTTATTGGCACAGGATTAGTACAAAGACGAAATTCAATTGTATATATCTTCTCCTGGAAGTTGTACATCTCGGACCATGTCACTCCCTCAGAACCTTTTCCCATTATTGGGAAAGCTTTGGCTGAACTATAGGAAGACCAGTGGCTGTGACATTGGGATCCTCTGAACATTTACCCAGAGGTTTTTCATCTTTGGCAGGGATTGGTACTCCACCACTCAGAACTGGTACATAATTTCAAGGTTCACAACTTCTCAACTCCACAGAAGGGCTCCAGAACAACTTTGATACTGACTATAATAACAGATTCTTGAAAATCTCCCATACTATTTTCACCAAGACACAGTTGCTTTTCAAGTGCTTGGCAACCAGCATGCATTTATGACCTTTTCTAATGTCCTGCTGCCACGTGATCATATTTTGTTATGTTTTCTCAAAAAAAGCACCCATTGGGTAAAATGGATTTGCACTTATGACCGTGTAGTCCACATAACGATAGCACGATTCGTTTAACAATCCCAGTAACTCATTTTACAACCATTGTTAAAATCGTTGTAAATCCGAGTGTGGCCACATGGTATCTTGATTTACGCTCACAACTATTTTTGAGGTAAGGACCATCTACATCTCCACATGCCTGAAATCATGGTGATGTCTCTACCTGACTTTTTCCCCTTGCAGAACTCAACACTTCCACCCTTACTCTCTCTTTCAATAAAAGGGTCTAAAAATACAACAACCAGGCAACTGCCTGGTTTTAGCCCTCGGATACTAATCCAGTTGGATTATCTATCCTTTCTTCCATACATTTATCTTCCCATCACCTGAACCACCTCCACTCTTACCCAATAGTTAGGGGTAAAACATTCTCATGTGTCTCCCCTCCAAACCAGCCAGATGCTCCCCCTCAATCTTTCTCCCCCTGCCTCCCCCTGCCTCCCCCTCAATCTTTCACAAAAAAGGGGGCAAATAATTTTCCTAGCCCTGCCCCAAATCACAGTTGCTGGCTCAGTAACATGAGAACACAAAACCGTACGCAATAAATCCTCAACTAGCTTTAACATGCAGAACTTTATAAGGGACTAGCCAATAACCCAGTGTTGCCTGGGTATTTTTTTATAGGGGGGAATTGTCCAGACCAAACGTAATTCTAATGTTGGATTTTCCCCCTTATCAGATGGAGCCCCCTTGTGGAGTACTGTGAATCTGTTACCATAGCAACTCCACTGAGCTGTACAGTAGAAGCCATTTTACACTAATACAGTAGAAGCTATTTTAAAGCACAACAGGCTGTATCTTAAGAGAACACACACCCAAAGGTATGTTAGAGGTGTCTTATCCCCACAGTATTTGTCTCCAGACAGTAAGTTACCTGTGTACCAAGTTTGGTTGAAATTGCTTTAGGCGTTCCAGAATTATGCTGGAACATACACACATAGCTGTTGATAGATGATAGATAGATAGATAGATAGATAGATAGATAGATAGATAGATAGATAGATAGATAGATAGATAGACAGACAGACAGACAGACAGACAGACAGACAGACACTTCTTCTGCAGTAAAACCAATAGAAGAATGGAATAATCTTGCAAACACTAGTGTCATAGCCCAGCCTATCTTATATCATCAGCTTTGTACTGTGGCCCTTAGTCCCCTACACTCCTTTTGTCGGGCCCCATCCCTCAAATGTTTGCCCAATTTTTCTCTGAGCTGAAATCCTGGGTTCCTTATTACCACTGGGCATGATTAATCTCTTGGTAAATTTCAGGTATGTCATGATCACATTCTAATCAGATTGTGGTATTGCTTATGATCTCAAAACTATCGTACACTAAATGTGGACTTTGTGCTTCTTCAGATCTTCTCTCCATTTTATAACCTTGTTATTTCTTCTTCCGAAAGACTATCTGTATGACATTAGGTCTGGAAATGAGAATTAACTCTTGGGGGGGGGGGATACTGTTGTGTTACAGAACCTAGTTTTTAAATATTATGGCAAATTTTATATATTTTTTCTTTCTTGATCTAGACAATCTTTCCCAGATTTTATCATCTAATTATGTTGGACTAGAGCACCAATCAACTCCTGCCAACATATTATTCAGTTAGAAGTTATGAAAATTGTAATCCAACACATCTGGAAAACCCCAGCTTGCAGATTGCTAATCAAAATATATTTCTTACATTGCACGGAAGTTTGTTTCATGATAACAAGAGATGTTTTTTCCTCCTGTATTATGAGACCAAATCTTACTCAATGACTATTTTTTTTTTTTTTATAGCAATAGCAGTGGACTTATATACCGCTTCATAGGCCTTTCAGGCCTCTCTAAGCGGTTTACAGAGAGTCAGCATATTGCCCCCAACAATCTGGGTCCTCATTTTACCCACCTCGGAAGGATGGAAGGCTGAGTCAACCCTGAGCCGGTGAGATTTGAACCGCTGACCTGCTGATCTAGCAGTAGCCTGCAGTGCTGCATTTAACCACTGCGCCACCTTGGCTCTATTTATTGTCACTATAAAATGTAGTGTTCCATAAATGAAATGTTAATAAAATGCAATTCAATAAATAAAGTTATATAAACAAACAAAACAAATGGGGAATGTATTTGACAAAGCACAAATGCATTCCATCTTAAAATACAATTTACACATCCCTATATTTAAATCTAAATGGGTTTTTTTATCCACTTATTATACAACAAAAACCTATTTATGTAGATACTGGCTAGTGGCTAATCTTAGAAATTCTGAAGAATGATCCTACTAAGAAAGAGATAGGAATGCTACAGATGGATCAATGGGAAAGGAGGATTAAAATTCACACTTGTTTATAATTTAAGAAAGAATTGTTATTAAATGATATATTATTGGTATATGTCACCAAAAAAATTGCTTAAGGTGTATAAAGCGTTTTCTAATTGTTGGAAATGTGAAAAGCATAACGAGACATGCTTGGTGGTTTTGTGAGAAGAAAATATGAGATGCAGAGAGTTTTAAAAATTAACATTCAGATGAAACCAGAATTTTTCTTATTAGGACTTATGGACAGTCAATTAGAAAAGACTTATGGATAATTAGTTTTACCTATCACAACTGCAGCCATTTTATTATTAGCACAAAGAGGGCAGAATTCAAAAATATCTGCAATGGAGGAATAGATTGTAAAGATGTCACAAAACTTGCAGAAATGGCTCCATTGACTTGTTTTATTATGGAGGGAACAAAAACGGTCCTTTATAAAACAGTGGACCCCAACTTTTCTGGTTCCATGGACTGATAGCAGCAGTGGCAGCAGCAAGGTGGTTTCACACATGCAACCTAGCTCCTGCACATACACAAATTAAGTTTTGTACACACATCCACAGCTTGTATGGCCCTGTTCTCAATAGGCTACAGACTGGTAGCGGTCCGTGGCCCAGGGATTGGGAACCCCGTTATAAAAAAAAAACTTTATGGGCTTTTTATTGAAAATGGATAGAAATAACCTAGCAATTTCTAAATTGACCAGTTAATAACAAGTGAATATGGGGAGAATGGAATCACGTAATCTAATTTGGAGGTCAAAAATACAGTTTTAAGTACTGTATGTCAACAACTGCTGTAGAAAAGATCAGACGTTGCTGCTTTAAGTTTGTTTTGTTCTTCCCTTTCTATTGATTTCAGCACTGGTTTTTTTACCTTTTTGATTACTTTCTTTTATATTTTCCATGTTTCTTTTACCTTTGTAAAAATACTTCTTTAATAAAAAAAATTTAAAAAAAATTAAAAAGGGAGTGGGTTGCTAAACAAACCTATACATTGTGAAACATATCCATCAGGAAAAGACAGGCAGTTTGGGATATTGTAAATTTTAGTCTCATGCACATGTGTGGTTCCAAATGTGGTATTCAATCAATCAGTCAGAATAGAGCTGGAAGGGACCTTGAAGGTCTTCTAGTCCAACCCACTGCTCAAGCAGAAGACCTTCATAAAGCTGACCTTGATAAATGCCCTTTTCTTTCTTTTGTATTTTGGACCCAAAGAAAGTTCAGCAATTGGAGGCAGCTGCTACTCCAGCTTCCTTTAACCAGTACTGACCAGCAGTTGGAGAACCCGGGGCTTTATATGTGCCAGAACGTAGCAATTAGCCAATTCCCAAATACAGCCACCGATTTAAAAAACCTGTTAAGTGGCTGTCATTTGGGAAGAAACCTCATAAACTTCCTTCTTTGGAAGAGCCGGGCCAAGGGACAATAGCCACCTCACTGTGCTGCTCCTACCAATTGGGACTATTTCAAACTCAACATTGACAATTGTGGCTTCAGCGCAACACTTCGTTTGGAACTGTTGGATGAAATACCCTTCTGGGTTCAGTTCCAAGTAGGGAAAAAGACACTGGGAACATGGAGGCTGCTGGGAAGGATGGTTTAATGGTAGACAGAACAACATAGCTTGAGCTCCTGGACAGAAAAGAGGAATCACATGCTTCAAGATGTTGGATGAAAAAGAAAAGAGGTAGAGATGCTGAAAATCCCTGGTTTTATGCCTTGTCTGGGCTTTGAACCTGAGCTTGTATTCTGATTGGTTGTCAGACTCCCATAGGGCCATGCAGGGACCTCTGTAGGCTGTGTTTTGAATCCAAGTTTGGTTGAGCATTGCTTCTTCCCAGGTGCCCTGTGGTGAGATGGGTAAAAGGCTAATACTTAATACCATCACTCTGGAGCTGAAGAGGATATCTTCGTTATATAGAATAGATTAACTCAGACCTTTTAATGGCCCATAGACAAAGATGGGGGCTATTAAGAGTGAGTCTATTTCCTGCCTAAAACATGTTTCTCCATTTCTTAACCAGGGAAATATAATATTCTGCATTTTCAATATTTCCCAGGATATTTCATTTTTCTAGGAGAGTGGGGTGTTAACTTCCTACAGAACACTGAGTGAAATCAAAGTGCTGAGTTTCTAGTTAGTATGACTCAAAGAACGGCAGCAGCAGCTGCTATTAACAGGAATGCATATTAGGAGGGCCAGGGATACCGGAGAGCACATTGCCAAAAACCAGCCAAGTATCTCTGCTGAAAAGGTGCGTTCAGTGAGCTCATAAATTGGGACAGACGAGTAGTTTCTTTTTACCTTCTAGAGTATATATATCACAGCCATGCTTAACAATTCCTGTTTAAGCCTCCTTGCCAGTTAATAAAGGTCAGCCCTACCATCTGCCTCAGGCAGCCGAACCATTAAGGGAGACAAATTGACTGTTATTTAATTTATCATTACACATATACAGATATACAGATACCTAAGTATGTCTCGCTGGGGAGGTCCCGAGAACAGTGGGTAGGAGCTTGGATTTTCAGCATCAGGCAGCAAACTTTTTTGAACAAATCATGCAGCTAGTCATTGCTCAGAGCAAAACAATATATCATCGGATGCAAAAAACTGTAAGTCTTAAACTCCCCTAAAGTCTGTTATTTATGGGCTTCTGGCACCAAATCCCATCAAATGAAGACGAAATACAAAAGAAGAGAAAGTATGCCAGTATGATCAGCTAGCTAACACAATCAGTTGTTTTGCAGGACTCTGCTCTGTCATCAGCTGATTCCATTTATTACATAATTTCTTTCTTCCTTTTGCATTTTAGAGAGTGTAAGTTTTGTTTTTAAAGTAACACAGTTGATCGGGAGTAATCATATTCTATCTTACAGATCAGGCCTAACTAACATAATGGGGTGAAATTGTTATCTCAAAAGTAAATAAATAAATTACTGATTACTTAGAACTTCTGTGAAGCTTAATGTGATTGCAGGAGCCTTGGGAATCACTCAGGAAACAGGGAAAAGGCAGATCCAATCCGTCCTTAAGCCTGGCCCCAATTTGAGCTGATTCCAATTCCATTTGAGCAAAACTCCTCTTCAAAAAGAGGTGTTGGAGCTCTGTTCTAATCACCTCAAGACCGATTTCCATCTTTCTCCTTTTCAACTTCCCTAACTAAAAAAAAACACACAAAAAAACAAGGAAAACCTAAACCTTGGAAAAATAGAGGAAGCATCAGGCAGCATGTGACTCATTTCATTTGAATAAGGCGATATAAAGAATGCTGGGGATGATGGACTTGCATCTAAAATATAAAACGCACGGGTGTTTATTTTCTACTGAGAAAGAAAATACATGGCAGCATTTTTCTTGGAATCTATTTCAATCTATTGCCAGCTATTATCTAACCCAGTGATGGCGAACCTATGGCACGCGTGCCACAGGTGACACACGGAACCATTTGTCAGGGGACGCAAAGCACTGCCCTGTCAGCTGGCCAGCGCACATGCACGCGCTGGCCACTTGAGTTCACCTTTTTTTAAAGCCATTTTTCACCCTCCCCAGGCTCCAGAGGCTTTATACGAGCCTGGGGAGGGTGAGCTTCTGTGAAACCTGTGAGCCCAAAAAACTGGCCCTACAGGCAATCCAGAATTTCGGGAATGGACTTCCAGTTTGCTTGGAGGGTCGTTTTGACTGCTCCGAAGGCTTCAGGGAAGCCTCCTAAAGGTCCCTGAAGCCTTTGGAGCGCTCAAAATGACCCTCTGAGCAAACAGGAAGTGACTTCCGGTTTGCTTGGACGGTCGTTTTGACTGCTCCAGAGGGTTTAGGGAAGTCTCCTGAGGGTTCCTGAAGCCTCCGGAGAGCTTTTGGGAGGGGGCGGGGAGGCTGTTTTCGCCCTCCCCAGGCTCCCATAAAGCCTCTGGAGCCTGGGGAGGGCGAAAAAAGCATGCAAAAAATGGGAGGAGCGCCTGTAGTGCACACATGTGCACTGGGGGGGGCATGCATTGCATTATGGGTGCAGCACTCCCGCACACGACCCCCCCCTACACTCCCCCCACTTATAGCACGCGAACCAAAAAAGGTTCACCATCGCTGATCTACCCCAAAAGATGGTAATGGTATTTTGTACTACTGTTGTTGTTTGAGGAAAGTAGAGCAGAGTCAGTTTGGTCTAGTGGTGAAGGTGCCAGCAAACCAGTTCTTGTTATGCCTTAGGCATGAGAACTGCTGGATGACTTGGGGCCAGTCCCTCTCTCTCAGCCCAACCTACCAAACGGCTGTTATGGGGAAGTAGGAGAAGGAAGGAGTATTAAGTATGTTCACTGCCTTGAGTTATTTGTAAACTATATTACTATAAAGGTGGGATAAATATCAAATAAATAAATAAAAGGACTATTGACATGAAAGAGTAGATACAATTCAGGTCATTGGTCTTATCTATTGTTCCTACTCAAGCTTGCTCCGTGTTTTTGTAGCATTCAGCTGTAGGAATGACTCTACTCGTCTTGGTGGAGATTGTAGTGTACTGTAGAGCAGTGATGGCTAATCTTTTTCTAAAGGGGTGCAAAAATGGTGTGTGACACACACACACACATACACACACACATGCACAGGGGTGCATTTTTGCCCTCCCCGGGTTCTGGAGGCTTTCCTGAAGCCTGGTAGGATGAAAATGGCCTCCATTGGCCCTCCCAAAGGCCGAAAATCAGCTGGCTGGCGCGCTCATGTGTGCTGGAGCTGAGGACTGCCGGCAAATATGGCTCTGTGTGCTAACTGAAAAAGCAATTCTTTTTGTTATCAAACTCGTCGTAAGGCCTGGCAGCACAAAGTATAATCCCAAAGTTTGGTGGAGGTGGCCAAATAATATATATTTGACTGAAAAACTGGAAGAGGATGAAGACCCATGAAGCTTTGACAGTCTTCTTTCAGGGATCAGTAGCTGGAAGATTAGAACTCTATTGCCTGAGGCAGTGATGGCTAACCTTTTTGTTGTGGCATGCCAACAGTGCATATGTTCATGCGCATCCATATATAATGCACATGTGACACACACACCCGCGGGCACCCCACCCTCCGTGAATGTGTGCACGACCTCTCCGCTTCCCTGCACATGCGTGCACAACCCATTCCCCACACATGCATGGCAGAGATCCAAAAACCAGCTGGCCAGCGGGAGGTGCACACACATGTGAGGTAGAGCTGAACTAGAGTATACTAGATCAGCAGATTCTTAATTATATTACATAAGAAAATAAGAGACCTATTGGATTTGGCTTTCCAGTATGTTTCCAGTGTTTCCCAAAATATACTATGCCTATGTAACTGAACAACACAGATGGTACAATCCAGTGGTGGGTTTCAAATTTTTTTAGAACCTCTTCTGTAGGTGTGGCCTGCTTTGTGGGAGTGGTTTTCCGGCAATGTGACCGGGTGGGAGTGGCTTGCCAGCCATGTGACCAGGTGGGAATGGCTTGGCAGTCATGTGACTGAGTGGGTATGGCCAACTTGTAAAATGTGGTGAAATTCACTTAACAACGCTCTTGCTTAGCAACTAAAATGTTGGCTCAGAAACTCTGGCATTTGAAGCATGCAAGTCTTAAAGCTGTCAAGTTACAAGACCCTTGCACCCCTAACCCTTTAGAAAAAAAACCCAGGGATGTTCAAAGTTGACAGCTTTAAGACTTTAAGATTTAGATAGGACTCTTAGAGGCGGTCGGGGCAATTGGTGAGCCAGCCAATCAGTGAGCAGTGGGCAGGGCAAGCATGGTGCAGATGGGCGGGGGAGGGAGCTGGAACCGGCACAATAGATTTGTGGAACCACTTCTATAGAAGAGGTTAGAACTGGCAGGAACCCACCCCTGGTACAATCTGTTTAACTCGGAGAATACATGGGTTAAATCCTATGCTCAATGCTCAGTCCCTGTTGTCACATTGGCAGTTTTAAGCAAGGTTTGGGGTACAGAGGAGGTGGTCCTTGCTCATTGCCTGAGTTCTGACTCTCATGTTCACCGCTTAGCATCTCTTGGTCATCCTGCTCCCCTTTCTCCCTGCCTACAAGCCATCCCAATCCTGAAATATCCTGACCTGCCTGGGCCTGCCCCTCCCCATTTTCCTCCCAAACCAACGAAGCCACCCCATTAATCTCCATCAGCTCCAGTTCCGGCTTGTCTTCCTCCAGATTCAGGTTCCGATGGGGACATGACACTGCCACAGTGGTGAGTTTCAAAAAAATTTGGAACCTACTCTGTAGTTGTGGCCTCCTTTTTGGGAGTGGCTTGCCAGCCATGTGACCTGGTGGGAGTGGCTTGCCGGCCATGTGTTCTCTCTCTCTCTCTCTCTATCTCTCTCTCTCTCTCTCCTTCCTTTTGTCTTTCTGTCCCTTTTTTCTTTTTTTCTTTCATCTCTCTCTCACTCTTTTTCTTTTTTTCTTTTTTCTTTATTTATTTCTTCCTTTCTTTCTCTTTCTCTCTCTCTCTCTGTGTCAGTCTGTCTGTCTCTGTGTGTGTGTGGCAGTGGTAGGTTTCAAAAAATTTTGGAATCTCTTCTGTAGGTGTGGCCTGCTTTCCGGGTCCACTGGTGGAACCTCTTCTAACCAGTTCGTAGATTTGACAAACCGGTTCTACCGAATAGGTGCGAACTGGTAGGAACCTACCTCTGCACTGCCAGCAATTTGATCTGACAGGCTCAAGATTGACTGAGCCTTCCATCCTTCCAAAGTCAGTAAAATGGGGACCCAGATTGTTAGGGGCAATATGCTCTGTAAACCACTTAGAGAGGGCTGTAAAGCACTATGAAGCGGTATATAAGTCTATTGCTAATTCAGCTTGTGTCACACACAGTTTTCTAAATGTACTTATATCATAGATTTCTATAAAAACATTCCAATATTGTTAATTTTGTTTTCAAGTCTTTTTACCACATTGGATGTCAATGTCCATCACTGGGCCCATTTCTTTGTGATATAGCAAGAAATCACATTAAATAATGCTCAACTCTTGCCAGTGTCACTATTTTTTCTAAATATTTACATTACACTTTTTACATTAATTGATAATCACTTTTGTAATTAACACATTACTATTGATTACTATTGATAGAGTTACAGAATAAATTTATATCTATTTTATATTGCTTAAATTGCATTTTATAAAGAGATAAACATTGAGCTGATGACCCACATTTTTTTGCCACTGAATTCTGGTAGTGGTATCCAAGGCTTTTGTAAGCAGCATAAGTAGAACTGTGAGATACATGTGACCTATACACCAAAAAAGATACATTTGAGTAATGTATTGTTTTATTTTTTTATAAATAAGGAATTATTTTCCTCTGTGGAGATTTAGGTCTCCTAATGGAACGAGCGCTTTAGGAGAGTAGTGTTAGGTACAAGAAATCAGGAGGCAGAGTTAGGTCCCAAAAAAGTATGTTTATTCCATGCTATCTTTAAAAAAGAGTCTGAACTACTAAGAGTCAAGGCAAATTGGTGGTAGATAAGACTGTGGAATTCAAGGAATTCAATGGAATTCAAGGAGGCGTGGACTTGGGCACGAAGGGACTCCAAAGTGATGCTTTGTTTGACCCCTCCCTCTGGCTCAGTCTGGTCATCTCCTGCAGGTAAGCTAATTAAAGTAATAAATGCTCAACATGCTTTTGGAAGACTATAAAAGGGGCTCAAAATGTGCTCCAAGAAAACAGCTATAAGCATTGAGCATTTCAATTGCTAAGATTACAAGCAGATTAGAATACTAGAACATTTGACTGCTTGCAAAGCAATTGATATAGATAAATAAATGCTGGTCATGTGTGAGATACATACACACACACACACACACACACATACATACACACACATTTAGATGGCGCATTAGACTTTAAAAACTCTCTGTCTAACGGAATACATTAGCCTCACTTTTCTGTTTATGTCTTTGTGATACCATGGAAACACAGCGCTCCCTCTTAATGGGTCTCCCCAGCATTAAAACAAAAAACCCTACAGGCTTTGTATATTTGGTTTTCATGTTGCCTTTTGTGTGCAATTTACCATTTCAGTAAGAAAACTGATCATTCCCTCCCCCCCCCTAATTCTGCTGACCAATTGAGGGGAATATAAAGCGTACCTTCCAGTGGCCATTACTAATTCATCATAATGCTGACAAGATCAGCAGCCTACTGGAAACGAGCAGTAACTTGCGCAGAGGTTGCTCTCCGGATTTTAAAAAGCCCCAGCTATAATTAACCTTGAGACCACAGTTCCTTAGGTAAATTGTAGTAAAACCCAAAGAACACTTAATATCGGTGCTCAGACGGGAAGCTGCTATAAAGCAGAGACCTCCCCGTTGCTGCCTGCTCCTTTCCAAATCCAACAGGCTATTGGCAGAATTGTTTTATAGACATTGTAATGATTTTCATTTCCTTTAAAGCAGGGGTCTCCAACCTTGGCAGCTTTAAGCCTTGTGGACTTCAACTCCCAGAATTCCCCAGACAGCAGAGCCAGGCTTAATGTTGCCAAATTTGAAGTAAAGGTTCCCCTGGCACATATGTGCTAGTCGTTTCCGACTCTAGGGGATAGTGCTCATCTCCGTTTCAAAGCTGAAGGGCCAGCACTGTCCGAAGACATCTCCGTGGTCATGTGGCCAGCATGACTAAACACCACTGTTACCTTCCCATCAAAGGTGGTTCCTATTTTTCTATTTGTATTTTTTAGTTGTTTTCGAACTGCTAGATTGGCGGAAGCTAGGACAAGTAACAGGACCTCACTCACTCCGTTACGCGGTGCTAGGGATTCAAACCACCAAACTGCTGACCTTTCTGACTGACAAGCTAAGCGTCTTAGCTACTGAACCACTGCGTCCCCATTTGGAGACTCCTGCTTTAAACTGCTCTTCCCCAGCTAAGACACTCTGCTGCTTTGCCTGCTTGAAAGCTTATTAGAGTAGACCAAGGCAATAATCCTTTTCCATATCACCCAAACAATCCAGCAACACAAGGTGAGCACAAGACATACTGTGACACAGCAGCCCATCTGGCACCTGCTGCTGTCTCTGCCAGAAATGAATAAAGTTGTCAGGAGGGGATGTTGCACCGTAACACCAAGAACAGAGAAAACTGATCATTATCCGCGAGGAGGAATGTTCAATTTAATTAGACAGCTCAAAACTTCACAAAATCAGAAAGAAGCAGCCTCCTCGATCAAATGGTCTCCTTGAACCATTTAGCACATGCTGAAGCTCGGTAGAATTTCTGAGAATTGATCCAACATTTTTAAAGTATGCCTTATGCCATTGTATGAGTAATGTCCTACCTAATAATTTTCCCATTATATTTCAAGAACAATGAGGGTTTTACAGGAGCCTCTTACAGTCACTCTCTCAGATGATTAATAATAGCAGGTGGTAGTTTTCACTGAAGAAAGCTTCTTGTCTTGGTTATTTGGAAGTTGGCTTCAAAATGCTCTAAATAGTATTGGAAGAACTGACTGTGAGTCACAGACAGGGTCAGCCTCTTTGGGTTAGCTGTGCTACTTCTCAATTTTTCTCTAACCACAGATAACTTTTAATCAGGATTGGAGCTGCCACAGGCTAACTTTTCCCCAGTTAACTGAGCAAATTCAGCTTCTTTTCCATTTATGTCTCATATCTTGCAATGTCCCATTTATGAATTTGTCAAAGCATGTGTAATATTGTAGTA
The DNA here is from genome assembly GCF_009769535.1 of Thamnophis elegans. NCBI lineage: Eukaryota > Metazoa > Chordata > Lepidosauria > Squamata > Natricidae > Thamnophis > Thamnophis elegans. The sequence continues at coordinate 80,888,893 of NC_045543.1, read as the reverse complement.
CAGCTGGGATGTGAGAGGGAGCTAATTAAGTACCCAAAACCATTTTGTGAAAAACACCAAATTAAGAGGCATATATGAAGAAAATTAAGATGTGGAGAATGAAAGAATGGAAGAAAGACAAAGAGATACAGAGGGAATAATGCTAAATGTAGGCAGTTTTAAAGATGCTGCAATAACTTTTGGGGTAACACTTGTGCTTGGCCTTTAGTATCATAGGAATTATATTCTAAACCAAAGAATGATTAGAGTCAAAACCAAAGATAAATGGGACTATCTAAATGTATTTTTAATTACATTTACAATAACCTAGGCCCAGATAGCTAATAACATTGATTCCTGGGATTTACCAATTTCCTTAAAAAGGCTTTTAAGAAGTCACATACTGTGTATCCTTGGAGCCTCAGATGATACATCTCTTCTCAAGAGAGATACAAAGAGAACATCATCCATAGGGCAACGCACAAACTAGTCCATGAGTTTACTCATTTGAAGTCAATTTAAGCAAATCAATTTCTTCTCTTTATTGATCAGCCATTGTTGCTTGTATAACATACAGTGAGCCTTCCTTCACAACATATGGCAACTTAAATTAAAAGCATTCATTGATAATATCCTTTTCATTCGGGTTATTTTGGGGTGTGTGTGTGTGCTATTATAGCTTCTCCAGATACCAATCTCTAAATTCTGGATGCTGTCAAAATAAACATTTGCCCTCTCCCAGGCTCTTATAATCACACAGACAGACTTTGTTTCCAGTTCAGCTCATCCTGCATCTTCACTTTCTATTTATCAGAAAAGGATTGGATGTCACTGAAGCATTCTAGATAAATTGATTTTTACAGTATTAAAGTCCCCACTCCATTTTCCAGTCCACACCTTGGCTACAGAATTATGCTCTTTTCCCCCCTTAAACAACACCCCCACACACATACACATTCTGTGTTTAACACCTCTGAGAAACAAGATCAAATCTGGTACAGAACATTTTGAAAAGTCTGTGCTATATCAGAAGTACCCCCCCCCCAGGCTGTTCATTCCCTTTGAATAGAACATTTTTTTGTGAAATGAGAACAAATCCATCAAGAACCTAAATACCTGGGCTACAAAAATCCTTATAACCACTGGCTGACAGAAACACATCTGTACCTTAATCATCTATATCTTTGCAGATTTTTCTAATCTGTATAAATTTATTCTATTATCCTCTATAGTTACTAGTTTTACTTCTGTGCTGCCTCACTCCCCAAAAAGTAGAGCAAGAGTTCTACAAGTGTTTATTCACACACACACCTGTTCTGACCCACCCTTCCTTAGAAAGCAAGAAGCAAAGTCTTCGTCCCTGCAAAACCTCTTTTATTTACACGACTATGAATTCCTTTCATTCACAGTCAGCAAGGCTTAGTAAACAGTCTTTCCAAGAAATGTTTATCCACACACAACTTATCTCATTTGGAGTGCTGCCAGATAACTAGTTTCCAAATGCAGGGCAAGGCAAATTTGGCACAGAGCAGGGGTGGGTTCCTGCAAGTTCTAATCTCTTCTATAGAAGAGGTTCCACAAATCTACAGTGCCATTTAGAACCAGTTCTAGCTCCCTCCCCCTGCCTGTCTGCACATCATCAAGATGAAGAGCGAGAGGAGGAATTCTGGGAGTTGAAGTCCACAAGTCTTAAAGTTGTCAAGTTTGAACACTCCTGGGATTTTTTTCTAAAGGGTTAGGGCTGCAAGGGTCTTGTAATTTGACAGCTTTAAGACTTGTACACTTCAATGCCAGAGTTCCTGCACCAACATGACTGGAGGAAGAATTCTGGGAGTTGAAGTCCACAAGTCTTAAAGCTGTCAAGTTTGAACATCCCGGGGGGGGGGGGTTCTTTCTAAAGGATTAGAGGTGCAAGGGTTTGTAACTTGACAGCTTTAAGGCTTGCATGCTTCAAATGCCAGAGTTTCTGAGCCAACATTTTAGTTCCTAAGCAAGAGCGTTGTTAAATGAGTTTCATCACATTTTACAAGTTGGTCACGCCCACCCAGTCACATGGCTGGCAAGCCACTCCCACCCGGTCACATGGCTGGCAAGCCATTCCCACAAAGTAGGCCACACCTACAGAAGAGGCTCTAAAAAAATTTGAAACCCACCACTGGCACCAAGTCTCTTAAAGTCACACACAGAACTTGCCAATCTTGAACCAACCGAATGATTGACCCAGCTGAGGCTTCTCCATAGGATTGGCATTCTACAAACCCCGATCCTGACCAACACTTGGCTCCATGCTTTCCTCTGCTGTCCCTCCTCTTCTGAACTCATGTCCGGAGGTGTGTGTGTGTGTGTGTGTGTGTGTGTGTGTGTTCATATGTGTGTGTGTGTTTGTGTGTTTGTGTGTTTGTGTGTGTGTGTGTGTGCATGCACATGACAACTTCTTGCCTATGAAATCCATGTTGGATGCATTATATCCTGAAAGTAACTTAATCAAATCACTATACTGTATTTTTATCAAAGACTTAACGTCAAATGTGCATACATCTTCAGTGACTCTCACTACAAAAAGTAAAGTATCCATACTCCTGTGCATGTATATAGAAACATATACAAATTTCTTGTTCCTCATTAGGCCTGATGCCAACACAAGTGGTCTTGTCTCAAGCTGTGCTTCTTAAAAGTAGTAGTGTTTGATCCTTAAAATCTGAAACTTACACTACTGATGTCAAAATGATTTGTCCAACTTCTTATATTGCCTTTAGAATCATTTTTAGAATAATTGGAGTGCTAGGTTAGTAATTTACTTATGCTAACGGATGTTTTTAATATTCAATTTTTCTCATGATTAGAACAATTTAGAGCTCACTGCTTGTCCTCCCCCTTTTAGTAAGAAATAGCTTTTATGTCACAAGTATTAAAAGCATTCCTTGTTTGTTTGTGATCAGAACCTTGTTAAAGTTAGAATAATGCATATCCATCTGATTTTTAGAATATCAACGGTCTAGTGGCCTGTGGAATATACTACCAAAATATTAAAACAAATGTAATGTTTTATTTTTAAAAAATAAGGCAGTGTAACCCTTCCCCTTTAAAATTGTAATAGAATCTGTTATTTTACTAACAAGCTTTTGTAGTGTTTAAGATTAATCTCCAAAAAGGGGCTTGGGGGGGTGGGGTGGATCAGAGCTGCTTGAATAAGTCACAGCCCTGCATTAGTGGTTTGCAAATCCATTGCAAATTCCAAAGGGCTCAATGCACATTTTATCAATTAAAATAAATACACATCTTAATGTAGATATGGAGCCAGGGATGTTCACAGTGTGTATGTCTGTCTGTTCACATGTCGAACAAGGGCAATGGACACAGCAGAATAGGAGCCCTGCACCTTTTTATGTGCACACATATTAAAAGTAAGAAGAGAACTTTGATCACACATTAGTGACCAATGTCTTGCCTCCCCTTTCTCCCCCAACTGATTGGGGGCATATGACTGCTGAACATTCCTGAACTCTGTCCCATGTTTGACCTGTGTTCCCAATCATTTTCTTCCCAGAGTGATTCACTTGCTATATTTACGTTGACTTTCTCTGGGTCAGCACTAGAAATTGCCCAGGTAGCTTCAAGATGCAGATTGACAATCTAAGTTTATTGCAAAAATTAATGGAACAGCTGTGGAGAAAATGCGGTGACTTATCAAATCAGTTCTTCATATAACATATCTGATAAGCCCTCTTTAAAATTGGAAGTTGGAAGTAAGCCAACTGATATGTCCATCCTGTACTGTAAGCATTAATTTTCATTGTTTACTGTTGCCTGTCTATTAGAATTATTACAGACAACTCTTACTCACACAATTTTTACAATTATGTAAAATGGCTCTTTTAGATGGAAATTTAATGAAACGTTGTTACAGAAGGAAACTGTTCCATAGAATTGCAAAAAAAAGTTTAAATTTTTTTTTTAATAATCTTAATAAAGGCACAGAAGTAAGAATGGTTTGGGATACAAGTAATGCTTTGGTAAAAGGATATTTTATATAATGTAAATGAACTTTTAAAAAAGGCAAGAACAAACTCAAATGATTTCGGATAAGATTTTAAAAAAATGGAAGAATTTTCAAATATCTCCAGAAAGGACAATCATTAGCTTCTATCTATGTCGATGGTGAGAACGATGGAAATAAATATGAATTATACAAAACAAATATTTTTTTTGAATTTGCAAGTAAACTGGGGAAATGTTTGGCATATATATTATGAGAAGAAAAATGATATGAAAGTTACAAGCAGGAAATATTTTAATAACATATAATCCCAATATATGAAAAATATTTCATCCATATTACTTTATCTAATATAAAGGTCAAGAAGTCTCCTTGAAAAAAGTTGATCAATATTTACATAAAGAAAGTTTACTGAAGATCACAGAGAATCAGAGGTAACTTGAATAGACCAATAGAATAAGGGAAGTGTGTCAAGTTATTAAACATGTAAAAGCAGAAAAAGTACCTGGTCCAAATCAATCAGAGTCATCTTCTTATAAATATTTTGAATGTAAGCTTTTACAATCTTTTCAGCAAGTAATATTATTTTGGAAAGATTTTTGATAGCTGGAAATAAGTTAATCTAGCACTAATACCTAAATAAGACCATAATTTGACTTTAACATGAAATTATAGACCAATATCTTTATTGAGTAATGACTACATACTGTAATCGTTTACTGAAACTTTTGACTGACTGATTGAAAATAATTTTATAGGACTTTATTCATGAAGAACACTTGCAAGATATTTGAAATGTTCTGGAGTATTTAGAGCTCCATCATATAGTATTTTCTAAGGGAACTGATAATAAGGAAGGAGAGGGAGAATGAAATGGAATCTCTACAAAGTCGGCAGACAATATAGGGAGCAGCTTTAACCATCTGAGGCAAAAGTGTTGTCACTGTCATTTTGTTTTAATCTAAAGTGACAGGCTGAAAGCAAAACGTTATTATACACCCTAGCTTGGAAGTGAAATGAGACACATCAAACAGAGGACTGAAAACAGGGAGGCAAAATGAATATGTAACTATTGCCAACAGGTTTCAACAGAGGTAAATTACAGGTTTTATTGTCATGGGGCATTGTGCCAAAGAATGACATGGCTTTGATGCAAATAGTGATGAGAGCATTTTCTTGAAGAAATACTGTATGTGGGAACTGACTTTTGGAGCAGCCACTTCTGGACAGTTATCTGGGGTCACAGTCACTGCGGCAAGAGGCTTGAAGAGAAAATGACCACTTAAATGAAGTGTAACCAGTGTTCATAGCTCCCACTACTAAATCATTTCAATAGAGGGAGGGGGAGGCGGAGGGAAGGACGCGGAATTTCTACTTTCAAACTGGAAGAGGTATAGACAAATGAAAGTTCAACTTTAATTTGAACAACTCTAATGGATTTGTTATGGATAGAGTCAGGAACGACTAGTACATATGTGCGAGGGAAACCTTTACGTTTTACCTTTACTTTTAATAGATAGAGAAAAACAATTACAATTAAGATTTTTGGCAGGGGTGTCCAACCTTGGCAACTTAAGATTTGTGAACTTCATCTCCCAACCAAAATGACCTTAAAGCTCCCAAGGTTGGACACTCCTGATTTAGGGGATGAGAAGAAGATCCCAAAAGCAGATTTCTGATTCAAGATCCAGAGCAGTTTGGTCTGCCGCAATTCAGTGACAAAATAGCTGAATTATGAGAATTTTCCTTTGGGGTGAGAAACGGTGAGTAAAGCATCCTTAAAAATGATAGGCCCACCCAATCCTCCATCTGCCTCCCATCACATAGCTGTTGACTTGCTACCCTAATTCTGTTGTACAATAATATAATCAATTCTAAAAAAACGTATATTAGACCCAGAACAAGGAAGATTTCCCATCCACAGTAAGTGTTAATTAATATTCCATCTTGGCTGTAAAAATGTCCCATTTCTGTATTAAAACTACCTTTGGATCAACAGCCGGAGCAAGTCTAAAAATGTTGCTCTTTACAACATTTTTCATGAAACACTCAAAGCCACTATACAAGGTGTGTTATAATAACTTGGGCTATTGTGCTAATATATCATATTCTTCCTTTTTCACAGCACAGCAAATATAGCAACCAGGGACCCACATTCCAATAAAAAAGTAAAATAAAATTGCATTAACTTAGAGCAATCATAAATCTTGAGCTGAGCGAATGGCTAGAACATTACACATTTTCTATAGATCATCTCTGTCCTTTTGACACAATTACAGAATGTGTGTGCCAGTATAGATGTGTAAAGATTAGGTGACATTATAGCCCCTTGGACTGTTTATTCACCTCCTCTAGGTAGAATTAGTAGTTATTTCCTGCCTATCATGTCTGTCCCTGTGCATATGGAAATGTTCTGCAGGATAGTGAACTAGGCACTTTCTGCTCCTTAAAAGGTGATGCAATGGCATCTGAAAAGAATTATCTATTTCCTAGTGCTGATCTATAACACTTCCAAATTGAATGTGCTTCCTTTTAACTTATGGCAAAGTGCAATTACAGTTTAAAGGGAGTATTTATGTACATTAGTTAACAACATCATTGCAACTTAGTACTCACACATCAACACTTAATTAGTGTAAAGATAAGTGACATAATTGCTACAAGGCATGTATTCCCCATAATGTGAGGCAATTTTATGCACTATGCACATTTTAAATACTTCCCTTGGATTTTTTTTTCCAAGGCTGAGATTTTTCTTAACCCAACAGGCAAGGTTGATCTTTGCTTTCTCCTATTTTCCATTTGAATTGAATGCAGTGCTGTAGGTGTGTTGGTGTCCTGGTTGCTTCCCAAGGGAGAGCTTGAAAGTGCTTTGCTACAAGAAGGGCAGAAAGGTGAAAAAGATGGTTTAGAATCTGAAACAAGGAAATAAGTCTAAATGTATGCAAAATATTTATTGGTCCTAAAAGCAATTTAAACTTAGGTAAGGGGCAATATAACAAAGCATGTTAGGACCCTTGCTGAAAAACTCAGCATCACATTCATAATTCAGTTGGCGGTGGTGTTTTGTTCTGTGCAACATGGTCTATTCCTTATGCTTTATTGTGGTGTTCCTGACTTTAATGTGATTGTTTTTTATTATACCTTACTTCCACCATCACCCACTTGCTGTTGATTGTGTTTGAACATGATACACAAAGGCATTTCTGTATGTTTGATGTATTAGTAAGGGAATCCCAAAGCTTGTTCTGGTTGAAGATTTCTAGCACATTATTTGATAAAATAGAGCTACAAAATCTACACAATATCTAAGTGCCATTTGATAGTGCAGTACATTCCCAGAGATGCTTCATTCTTATCTTTGTCAGTTCCTGTCTCTCTAAAGCAGAAATTGGTCCCATAAATGTAGGAAAATTTTAACAATTAACCGAAATCCAAGTGATCTACATGTTACTACTTATGAATGGACTTCTCTGCTATTAAATCAGGTCATTTATCCCTTTTATTAGAGCTTCAATCTAAAAACATAAAATGTTATCTTATTTGTATGAACATTTATGCAAAATCCTGTGCCAGGTCTATGCAAGAAGTTTCTGTGTGTGAGGTTTGCTATACCATGTATTTATAATAATGTTATATAACCTATTATACAAAGGCCTTTGAGGAATACCATTTGCAGCTATTTTTCTTTCTGTCATGGATCAATGGGTCTAACAATATCAGAAGAATGAAGACTGCATGATACAGCCAACATTTGTCATGAAATCTGTATCATAAAGATTACTGTTTACATATTACTGACTTAGCCTTGCCATGGTTTCTGCTTGAATGAAAATCCCTTAAGCACCTATGGTTACAATTCAACAAAACTTAAGCCCTTAGCATCAATTGATTTAAGCCTGGTTTACTCTATGCTGGTTTGTGTCACTGTCCTCATTGGATTTTATTTCAAATAGTTACAGTTACCTGTTACAAATCATTGTATCTAATTCTAATGTTCCTGGCAGTTTATATAATGTTACTCCATCATCTGCAGTTGCTTGGAGGAAGATGATGGAAACAGTACATAAATAACCGTTGGATTGAATTGTTGTTCCAAAGCCAATGAAAGCTAGTATGGAAAGTTGGAAAAGTTGTGTTTTGTCTTCTGATAGGGATGGGGGGAAGGAAATGTTTGCAGACTCTGTGCTTAACAGAGTCCATTGGAATGGGTGGTTTTATTAAATCTATATCATTCATCATACAAACAATTATTGATAAGAAAGACAAATAATAATTAATTATTAAGTTTCCACTGATCTTACACTGTGAATCTAGCTGTAGATTACCCACACAACATAATAAGAATTGTGGTGCAATGCCATTAGATATTAGAATAGAAGACAAAATAATCAGAGAAGATCACAAAGTATCAAGATCTGAAAATTGAAATTGAACAATCACGGTACTGGAAGCTGTACCAAAAACCTTGGACAGTGCTTAATCAAAATTTCCATCTGTCAGTTACATAAGACTACAGTGCTTGGATCTACACATATACCACAACAATACATTACAACATCCTACATCCTTGGGAAGCATATGATTAGTATGAAGGTCAACACCACGTTAAGAACTAGCACATTTTTGGTTATATAATAATAATTTCCATTATTTCTTTGAATTGTATTTCACTTTTTGTTCAGACTGAACATGCTCACAATTATCACAGTTATGCATGAGTGCACAGGATTTGCATTAATAATGTGCCAGTTTGGTCTTGTAGTTAAGGTACCAGGCTAGAAACCAGGATATTGTGAGTTCTAGTACCATTTTAGCCATGAAAGCCAGCTGGGCTTTCTCTCAGTCAAAACTCACCTCACAGGGATGTTGTGGAAAAAACAAAAGGAAAAAGGAGTATTGTATTTGTTCACTGCATAATTATTTATAAAAATAATAAGATGGAATGTAAATAAATATTAATAAGAACAGCCTTCTACATCTGGATTTAATAAAAAATGGTTAAATTCTAAGTTTCATTCTGCAAAATGAACGCATGAAGATCTTAGCAAGTAAGTGAGAAATAAACTTAGTTCAGTTGCTTTATTTTTCTTGCTAAGACAGTATGTTTTAAGGTAAATTCTCTTAAAAAATTGATTTAGTGAACAGCTTTAAGAGCTTAATTATATACACAAACCCATGAACTATGCTTTTTAAAAATCTATCGATTTTTATCACTGGATTATGAAATGGCCTGTGGGATTTTTCAAATATAAACTGATTAAGGAAGTTGATTTGAATGCCTTCTTCCTGACACCACAGAGATTTGAATATTTCTATTCCCCCCAAAAAAGTCTTTTTTTTGGTCATACATATTTCTCATTTGGACCACGGCAAATAAATATTTATACTTTGGTTCTATATCATTACACCTAGATATAGGGACATTGGACAAAACTAGTTTATTGTCATTGAAATAACTGAGTGAAAGCTTGCAATATCAAGTTGCAAAGTCAGACCTGCTCAGCTTGACAAGATTATATACTGCTATCATCCTTCTGAATATTAGTACAATTCTGATTTTTGTCTACCAAAATGACAGGTGTAGCTATTTTATAGCAATGGCATGCTATAAAATATTCTGAAAGTTATTTTGCCATTGGAACAGCTCTGACACAGATATGCATGAAAACCCAGCATTTATTACGGGAGGTGATTTTGTCTTTTTTTCTATATTGGAAGATTTGGTTGTAAATGTTTCATGCTTGAGGAATTTTATCTATCAGCACCTTTTATTTTGGGCCAGAGGGTGGTTCAACAGCCCCTTTCAGTCTACATATCTGTGAAGGAAAAGAAAAGAAAGACGCATCCTGAAAGCATTCTGTTTTGTCAAACATATTTTTAGTGCATATCCTTGTTTCTTAACCCTTCATCAATGTGTAGGCTGATTTTTCATTGTGCAGTTGGATGAAATATAGCAGCAGCAAGGAGATAATATAGGTCCCTTTGTCAAGCTGAATGAAAATATATATAATCTGCGGACAATATACTTCTAAAATGCAACGCTTTCAAAAAAAATCCCTACTACACTTTAATTGCATTGTTTGTGCTAAGGGGTAGTATAAAAATGACTGGATAAGGCAACTGATGTGTTTGTTTAACACTTAAATCATTAACATTTTGAGAATATCTCCGTTTTCCAACAGGAAAGAAAATAAAAAATAAAAATGCCGAAGAAAACATCTGCCGTATTAGGACTCTGCTACCATATTAACATTTAATTAACTAAAGGAAAATCCATTTTTCCTTCATGTAGATAGAGTACTTGGATTTTATTTCCTAAATCTGTTTACTAGTAATTGGATTTCATCTGCACACCTTTTGCTGCTAGAATTGTAATGAAAAGAAAAGAAAACACTTTGGAAAAGACTTAAAAAAGACTTTTCCAACCATGCTTGAATATTTTGATCCAACACAGGACATCGTGATTTTAGTAAAGCTAGTAATCTTGGGGAAATCTGAATTTTTTTTTAATTTAGTAATTTTTAAAAGGGTAGATTTTAGAATAATGTTTGTATCAATTGTGATGAATCGTCAATAAAAATAAAACAAAAATTTCATCAGCTCAAATGCAAAATTCTTGTGAGAGAAGGCATTTTTGTACATACTATATTCTCATTAGCTTCTATAAAATTATAGTACAGAAGTTCATAGCTGGCAAGAATTACACAGAGAGCTTCATTTCATAGTTTCAAGCCGTTGAGAAACAATGGGTGAAAACTGTGTTTCAACTACGAATATAATCTGGCTTTAAAGCTGCCAATGTATTCTGTTTAGAAATATGTTGCTGCTTCTTCCTGGAACTAAATCTGTTAGGCTGAGTGAACTACATGTTTGTGGACCAATGGATTTCTATCAAGATCAGATCAAAATAAAAACACTAGTCATTGTGTGAGGGACAGACCAGATGTTACACACCTAGCTTGGTTTGGCTTTTTTTCCCTTTTGAGAAATCAATCTGCTTTCTCTACTGTAAACAGTCAACAAATATTTAGTTTTCTTTCATTTAAGAGGAATTGGCATTGATTGTCATCTCCTGGGGACTGTCTGGCTGCACTCTCAAAACCAATGTAACTCTGCCCTCTGGAGGAAAGGAAGCAGTGATGAATGAAGAATTGCCTATATACATCCAACAATGCTCCTGACTCATCCCATCTAATCCTCACAGGTTATCTCGTTTTTCTAGCAAATTATGAAAAGCAGCACTTTCAGTGAAAATGTGTTTGTGGGGGAGCAGGAGTACATTAGACAACCAGGGAATGCATATAGTCTGGTCCCTCAGGAGGCGTTTGCTCCTTCAGTGCTGATTCTGAGTCTACCATTTAGGACTGGAAATCAATTTAATATAAACCACAAACCCAGAGGGGATTGTGGCACTGAGGGATAGCTTGAACTATGGAAGGCTAAAGATATGTTCTAATTAGCTTTGTCCGCACTGTAAAGATATCCAGGTGCCAATAAGTTATTATGTGTGTTAGTAACTGAATGGCAAGGAAGTATTACCATCATCTCTCCTCCAATAGGGCTATGCCAGGGGTAGTCAACCTTTTTATACCTACCACCCACTTTTGTATCTCTGTTAGTAGTAAAATTTTCCAACCGCCCACCGGTTCCACAGTAATGTAGGGAAGTAACTTTACTTTATAAAATGTATAAAGCAGAGTTACTGCAAACCCCTACCGCCCACCATGAAAGCTGGAACGCCCACTAGGGACCAGGTTGACTACCACTGGTCTATGCATATGTGTAGACATTCAGCAAACTAAGCGTAATTTTCAAGAACATTATGCCTCTGTGCCTGAATAGAAAAGTTTTCCATCAGTGTGTGCTACCTGCCCTAACATATTCCGGTGAAATATGGACACTAACCTCAGAATTGATACAAAAGCTATGAGTGGCACAAAGAGACATGGAAAGATACATGCTCAGCATCAGAAGACAAGATAGAAAGTCCTGCACATGGATTAGAGAACAAATGAAAGTATACGATATTATCAAGAAAGTAAAAGAATTGATATGGAAATTGGCTAGTCACATAACGAGAAGAACTAATGGCAGGTGGACCAAGACAGTCATAGAATGAATCCCACTTGGGGAAAAAGCATCTACAAAAGCACCTAAAACAAGATGGATCAACGACATCATCAAATATTGTGGGCCCAATTGGCAAAAGAAAGCTCAATACCGTATTGGTTGGAAACATGCAAGAAGAGGCCCTCATCCTACAGTGAATAGACAATGGCTAGAATAATGATGTGTGTAGACACACACACACACACACACACACACACACACAAATATACTTCGAACACATTGTGTGAAGACCTAACTCTCTGGAGATGCTGCACTGTTGGAAACAATGAAAAGTGAAATAGTGAAAAGAAAGAGATGAAGATGATGATCAGCAGCAAGATCAGACTACCAGACAACCAGGGATGCAACGAAGAGGACAGCCAACAGATGGACTCAGTTACAGTGGTGATGAGTGCACTGTTGCAAGAACTGAGAGATCAGTTTAGAGACAAATCATCAGGTACAAAATCTATGTGGTGATACAATTCATATAGATACATACATGCACCTTAGTATTGTTTTATTAACATTTGTAGATTCCTACTATTTTACAATCCTTTGGATAAGTGCAGCAAGAGAAAGACAAATGATTGACGCGTTTAATTACATCTGTGGCAAAATTCGGAGTAGTTTCGACCATTTTGTCCCCTCCCTGTTTCCCATTTCTCAACTTTTAACTTGTGAAAATATATTTGGTGGAGTCTTATTAGCCTGAACGGTTAAAGAACTCTGTTGATTTTTTGGAGAAAAGATGAGTCAATTAAGTACTTCACTCTGTCCTCCCTGATGAACAGTCAGCTTCAATCCATTCATAACATTATTATTTGCCAGAACTCTCTCTGTTTGACCAAAAAACAAAGTGTTTGAAATTTGTCACAGATAATACTAACAATACATTTTATGTAATCTTCACTAAAGTCTGTCACAAAACAAAACAACTGTGAGTATTTAAAGAAAATAGATTTGATAGGCATGTAATGAATAGCCCTTTCCAATGATTCCCAGCAAATTTGGCATCCTTCCTCCAAGTATTTTGTCTGGGTTTTATAGCGAAGGAGATTCTTAGGGGCCAAGTTTGAGTTTTAATATTATCAATATAATCACTATTGGTTTCTAATTCATAATAAAATGAAAAGGGAAGACTAAAACAAAGCATTATATGCAATCAGTGTTAGGGAAGGAGTAATTCCAATTCTCTAGATCTTAAGAAGATCTAATCTTAAGAAGAACTAATCTTAAAAAGATTAATTGATAGAGAATAAATGCTTGTTGCTGATGGATTCTTCCCTTTCTTCTGTAAAGCAAGGTTTTGTATATCCCCCTGACTTGCCATTTGGGGTAATTTTGAATGCAGGGCTGGCTTTAGACTAAGGCCAAGTGGGCACTGGTTCAGGGTGCTAAACTTTAGATGGCAGCAATGCTGCCAGCAGCATGATGGCTCAGATGGTTAGGACACTTGGCTGGAGGGTAGTGTTTGAGATCCAAGTGCTGCTGCGTGGTGGGATGAACTTCCATCGTTAACCCCAGCTCTTAGACAGAGACATAAAAGGAGCTCCTCCAGGCGTCCCCTGGGGCAATGGTGATGTCACCAGTGGTGGATTAAGGCTCATTGTTGCCCTAAGCACTGACAAATATTGGTGGGCCCCTCCATTGTACATACTGTACAAATCTTCATTGGGTTTTTTTTTCCTCAACTTTGTGGTACCCCGCTTTGGGCCTGCTGCCATAAGCACATGCCTAGTCTGCTTAATGGTTAATACACCACTGGTCACCAGCTAATCCTTTCAACCTAAAAATGCCTTAAATGTTTTCTCCAACACAAACAGGATGGAAACCAATACTTCTAAATCATTCTAAAGGTACACATTTTTGCATAAGTTGGAAGTGGAACCATCAATTAATGTAGCATAGGGACTCCGGATACCCTGCATTGGCATTGATTGAATGTTTGCAGATGATCACACAGTACTCCTGTAGTGTTCACATCCTCTACTTTATGTTAGAGTCTTCACTCCCTCTCCCCTCCCTCCAATTGATTCTTGTGACCAACAAGATGTAGTCAGGATCTGCACCCATATTTAATTTAATAGCACATGAAAGGAAGAAGTGTGGCAGCTGCTAATTGTTGCTAAACAAAAGAAATTGATCCCTTTAGAATCTATGGCAGGAGAATTAATTAAAACCAAAAAGGGCTATAAGCAATTTCTATCACAGAAAATGAAAGAAGTCTATATGGTCTGCTAGAACTCTTTGTTCTCACAATCCAGTCCAAAGCTTCCCATTTTGGGGGCATCTGGTTTACTCCTTGATGTGACCTCCTTGATGTGGAAAGCTTCAAGCTTTACAAATATCTCCAATTATACAAAAGTTGGTTTTCATTCTCTATACTCTCAGAAAGAATCTTCTGCTGAACATACACATCTATTAATATTCATTTATTAAGGTCAGGAGGCATGTCATTTGTTTAACCCCACCCCTTTACTTTGTATTGCATTTAATTATACCCTTCTACTTCGTGGGTATCACACAAGGCTAAAAAATGTCTCTTCGGCTTGTCTCTATCTTGATAATTTAAAATAATATTAAAAGAAAGAATGTTGTACTTCCAAAAAAAAAACCCCAAGAGTGTTCATTTCTGCAAGACTAAAATAAATCCATTTACTTTTACCTCTGAATATTTTTATGCCATTTCCAGTAAAGGTCTTCTACTTCTTCCTATTTCTTTCAACAACTGCAGTTGATTGAACTTCTGCTGGGAAACTGTTGACAGCAATGAAATATGGCCTTTTTGTTTCCAAAGTGTTGATAACAAGGACATGACAAAAAAAAAGACAATATATTTTGACACCAGCACAATGAGCTGCATTGAAATGAATGGAAAATTGCAAATCCTTCTCATAAAAAACATCCATTCATTTCAATAGAGCTTTTACAAAATAAATGACCTAGTAGATTGTACTTGTAGGGCAAACCTCTCCAAGATACAAATACCAAGCTTAGAATTTCCTATCAGCAGGGCACTACTTTGGAAGAATTTACTCTTCAGATGCTGTATGAATGCAACTGCATCGTAGAACAATATGAATTTACATTTTCTTCTCAAAAACCATCTTTTAGTTTTGTCTTTAAAGATCATGTGTTCTGGCTTTCATGACACTTTCATAGTACTACCACCAGGGTTGAAAGCAGAGGTGGGTTGCTGCCAGTTCGGCCTAGATTGGGCGAAACAGTAGTAGCAGCAGTGGGAGGCTCCGCCTACCTGCCTGCATCACGCAGGAGCGTGTCTGAACCGTAGTAAAAAAATTAGCAACCCACCTCTCGTTGAAAGGCTCAGTAGGTAAAAGTTCCTCCTGTTCAGTCATATCTGACTCTAGGGGCAGTGCTCATCTCTGTTTCTTAATGAGGGAGCCAGTGTTGTCAAAGTCATTTCTGTGGTCATGTGAGCAAAGCACATGGAAAGCTGGTACCTTCACACCAAAGTACCTATTTATCTATTTGTATTTGCATGTTTTTGAACTGCTAGGTAGGCAGGAGCTGGAGCAGGTTACAAGAGCTTACTCTGTCACACGGCACTCAGGTCTCAAACCAAGAAGTGGTAAGCTCGGTGTCTTTAACCCCTGAACTATTGCAGTTAGAAGCCTTTTAAGCTAATTTCCTACTTACTTCAGGATCCACATGCAGAGTGAACTTATGCTACCCTTGAGCAATTGCTATTCAACATGCACTGAATGAGAATATACCAATCTATAGGATTTATTTTACAGTTTCATCAAAATGTTCTGTTATGAGGTTTCTTCCATTGCTTAGAAAAAGTAATTCCATTTGTTTGCCATTTATAAATTCTAGGTTCTAGCTTCTACCATTCTTAGTAAGAGATAGTAAGTTTGCTGTAGGTTTGGTGTGACATAGACAGATATTTGAAGATTTCCTTTCAGCTTCTCTTTGCAGTTTAACATGTTTCAGATTATGTAGCTGTCAGACCTCTCACCTCTACTGGGACACTCCATTCCTCTATTATGATAATGGATTTTCCATACAAGTTTCAGTATTACCAGTTTTGGTGCATGTTAATCCTAAAACACTAAGGCAGGCAGCGAGGATGCTGCCGGTGCTACAGTAATCAATGTTTTTCTGGTGTTCTTCTGGTAGTATATTGTTGTGCTGATTTTCAGAGAATTATAACAAGAATCAAAGACATTTAAACATTACTTGCTAGTGGAATGGAACCGTAAATCACTTTACAAAATTTGTACTTACTTATTTCCACTGTACAAATATATAGTCAAGAAAAGTGTTCTATTCGAGGAACAAGGTGGGCAAGGAACTGAGGCAGACAGGGTTGCTATGAACAAAATGGCTTTATTCAGGCTAACATGCTGACATTAGATAACAGAGGCAACTCAGGAACCGGCAACACAACTTTCCGCCTGACAGCTCTTTATACAGCAGCTGTCAGACGGATCGTCCAATCGCGAGGCTTCTTTCTCCCACCGAGCAGCTGTCAACAGTTCAGCCAATGGGAGGTGCATGCACGTCAGCACACAAGCAGATCAACGTCATAGCCTTGAGGACATAACACAAAGGGCTTGGGACAATAAGTATATCAGAGTAATTATTTCTTTAGAAAGATATTTCTACAAAATACAAAATAACACAGCTGGAAGAGTCCATCCAAAGTCTTGTAGTCCAACTCCCTGCTCAAGCAGGAGTCTCCATACCATTTCAGAGAAATGACTATCCAATCTCTTGTTTAAAATCTTCAGCGATGGAGCACCCACAACTTCTGAAAGCAAGCTGTTCCACTGATTAATTGTTCTCACTGACTGGAAATTTCTCCTTAATCTTAGGTTGGATCTCACTTTGATAAGCGTCCATCCATTACTTCTTATCCTTCAGGACAATTTATTTGTTCTACAGTCAAAGCACTGAAACTCACTGAGATAATATGTTTTCTGTGTCTGTTGAGGTTTTTTGTTTTTTTTAGGGTGCGAGTTGGGATAGGACAGGATAATAAAGTAACAATACAGATCCTTCCCTCCATCTATGAAGATGTGCCAAACATAAGCTTCATAGTAAAAGTTTACAATTTTTCATAAGCGGCAGAAGTAGGTACATTGTTCAGAAAATGGTCTTGCCTTGTGTTTTCTTCTCCTGGTTTTTCACAGCCTGAGCATGTTGAGGATCCCATCTGTTTATTTTGGGGGAACTTTCCCCAACCCAACATCATTGTCACATAGAAGACTGTGGGTTACCTATGAGTAAGTGCAAGAAGAGTTCCTTTTAGAGGAAAGTCTAGGGCACGGGTGTCAAACTTGCCGTATCACATTGACGTTGTTACGTCCTCCCGGACACGGCCGGCAGCCACAGCCAGATCAGGAAGAAGCTCTGATTGGCTCTGGCGCAGTTGCTGGCCGGCGGGAGAATTGCCATTCCCTGATTGGTTCCCCACCTGACAGCTGTCAGTATAAATAGCTGTCAGGCGGCTGTTTGCTTTGGTTCTGTTCTGCATTCTGTATCTTGTTGCTGTTGATGTTGTGTGCCACATAAAGAGTTATTGATTCAACACTCCTCAGTCATCTGTTTATCAGAACTTAAAACTGGCGATGAGGACGTGTGAAACAGACCCCACTTGAGTACCTGCCATGGCTACCGCTTCAGTTTTTGCGGCATTCCACCCTGAGGCAGAATCTTGCGATGAGTTCCTTGAACGCTTTGAGTGCTTCCTACAAGCTCATGACCTGACGGAACTTTCCGTGGTCAGGAAGAGAGGGGTTTTCCTGAACTACTGCAGGCCCGAAATGTTCACCACCACTCGAGCCTTATCCACCCCTACACCCGTCCACACGATTCCTTGGGAGCTGCTTTTAGCCAAACCTAAGACTCACTACGAACCAACCCCTTCACGGTTCGTCTGCCAGCAGTTTTTCCCCCACTGCATCCAGGCTGAGGGGCAGTCCATCAGCCACTACATTGCCACCCTCAGAGCCGCCACCATCCACTGTGAATTCGCTGATTTGGATGAGGCTGTCCTAGAGCAATTTATCTATGGTCTGAGAGACATTAACCTGCACCACTGCATTCTTTCTAGGGCCAAACTGACTTTGAAAATTGCAGTGGACGAGGTGCACACCTCAGAAATGGCCGATCAGTCCATCCCGGACCTCAGGAGATTCCCTCCTGCTGCTATGCCTTCATTCCCTCACTCCTCTGTTAATTGTCAACTCAGCCCTGAGGAGTTGAAGTCTGAGGTGGACCTCACCATTGACCGCTTAAAGTCGCTCTCTCTGAGGGATGGCAGAAGCTGCCACAGCTGCGGGGGCCGCCACCTTTGCTCCTCCTGCAGATTCCAGGAAGCTGTCTGCCACAAGTGTAGAAAAAAGGGCCACATTGCAGCCGTCTGCCGTTCTGGTCCCGCTGACTTAAGGGCGGCTAGCTTCCCTGGCTCCAACCGCCGGCCCATCTCTACTCCCTCTGCTGTGCAGCAAGGTTGTTTCGCCATCACAGAACCTCCTCAGTCCTCAGTCATCTGTTTATCAGAACTTAAAATACATCATGTGACATTTTGAGACATTTTTCTCATTCACAGAGCTGGGATGGGCAAGGCTATGTGTGATGCATTTGGCCCGTGGGCCTCCAGTTTGACACCCCTGGTCTAGGGACTGAGCAGCAATAGAATAGATGTTGCTATGGGCAGCAATGACTTGTACATCCTATGTTAATAAAATTCATAACAAAACTTCACCACTTTGCTAGAAATAAAATCTTTTATAGAGGAAAGTGTTCCCTGAATAAAATAAATATGACAGTTTCAAAAATAGTGTGGAATATTTTTATAAAGGAAAAAGAAAGTGACTTTAAAAGCTGTTGTATTCTAGCTATTTTCTTTCCTTTTCAACAGAATTCTTTTAAATAGGAAAGCAAAGAGAAAAGAAATGGTAGGAAAACAGAGGATGTTTACAGATGCTTAAACGGGAAATACATAAAAGTACAAAAAAATACCATCAAAAATACCTGAAAAATTAGTATGAACGTGTATCTGTCAACTTGTCCCAATCTGTCTAAGAAAATGTATTTTGTTGGTTAAAACAATGACATGATAGTTTCTTAAATTTATTAAATTACAGCAATCATCTTCCATTTATTTTGATTTTCCATAACAGTTTCTTGTCTGCAGCAGCAACAAAAAGCCTGAGCAATTGATTGCAATGAAACATTTCAGTAAATGGAACTCTTACTTTGATTGAAAACAAAGAAAGTAAAATTTATTTCTATGCGATGATCTGCTCCACCCTATAATTTTAGTCTCGAGGCTCTTCCCCCAATCATTAGAAACAGTTTCACAAGCTCTTTCTAACAATTTTCAACAAGACTACTCACTGCCAGCATGGCGTGGGGGGAGATGCAGATACATGTCACATGCACACACATCAGCATCCTGCTTAACAATCACTCAATTTTGCCAGCAACATTGTCAGATGCTAACCAAACTCCAATCTTCCTTTCTGCTGATTCTTCCACTCTCAGCTTCCACTCCCTTTATTCTGAAGGAATCAGGTGACAGGAAGGAAATTTTTGCAGCATGATGATTCCTTGAAATGGCAGAAGTTAAAGGAGATAGATTACCACGCTGCTGATGTGATTTGTCTGGATCTCCAAAACGTAGCTGTGCGTTTAAAGTGACCATCGTCTTAGAAGCCACAAGACTGCAGCTGCCCTCATCCTAACCTTCATCTGCACTTGTGAAGCAAGTGAGCAGAGCACATTTCCCATTACCTGTCAAGCAAGGATGTAGCGTTCTTCTGGCCCGCAGTAATCGCAGGCTGCTGGGGAACAGAGTAATAAACACCTACTGAGAGGGATGTAGCGTGAAAAGATCTCATCACCTGCCATTAGCACACTGATGAATAATGTAGGATTCTCGGTGGCAGATGTCAGGGCTGGGAGGAAGAATCACTTATGTAAATGCTCTGGCGAATACTTCAGCACAAAGTGAGAGGTGATAGCAACAGATGCATGTGACAAAAATTACACTTGCTACTGTGGGTTTTTTTTTAAAAAAATGGAACATTTATTTCGCAAATAGCAACTTCTCGTGCTTCCTTTTTCTCTTCTTTTAAGAGCCCAGGTTACATAGGAAAATCAACTCAACTAGCCAGCGGGACTCGAGAAAGATGGACTGTCCTCAGCATCAAATTAAAATGCGAATGAATCCCTGCAGACAAAAAGGACAGTTTTTAAAAGCAGTTTGCTCTGGCAGTGAAAGCAAAACCAATTCTTCATTTAGTGAACAATACTGTCCATGTGTGCCTATTGTTGTTGTTGTTTAAATTAAAGGATAAATTGTACTGTGCATCTTTCAGCCAGTGCTGCATGACAAATTCTAATAAAATACAACAGCTTGGTTTCTGATGTCCATTATTTCCTTTGCGGACAAAGGTACCTCTAGTAACTTGTGACAAATGCACTTGGTCATCACAGTTAAGGACAAGTGTTTCTCTTTATGGCTGGGACCTGTACAAGGAAAAAGCCAATACAAAATTGGAGGAAGCAGTAAAGTGTCAGGCAGCTATCAGGGTTTGTGAAAAGCCTGAGTGGTTTTATTTGTTTCATTTCTACTAAACACTCTCCAGAACCATCTCCAAACATGTTGGCTTGAAGAAGGAGTTGTCAAATGATAAGCAGTTAAACTTGCCATCCTCATATCAGCACCTGAACCAAGAAACAATCCTACCAAGGTTGCTAATGCAATGAGGGATCACCAGAATGACCCCTCTGCATGCCTCACCTTAGAAAGATGGGAGCTCTTTTGTAAAAGACAAAATAGTTACAAAAGCTAGGTTGGCTGCAGGTTGGAAGGATCGTAAGTGAAGATTCTTCTCAGCAAGCCTTATATGGCAGCGTTTTCTGGGGGATTTAAAATGGAATTGAGAGATGAGCCTTACATTTGGTCTTACCTATTTCAGTAAAATAAAAAAGTTGAGGTTGATCAAGATCGGCTTCGCCAGAAATAGACCTGTGTCTGGATTTTCTGTTGGCATTAGGTCACAAAGGTGCTTTTTCAAGAGGCAACTGGACTTTCTGGTTTTTCTTTGAAGACGTTTCACCAAGAAGCTTCTTCAGCTTTGACTGGATGGTGGAGCATGGAAGGATATATATGCCTTGCAGACAGCTGGTCATTTGCATTCTTTTAGCAAGTCGTTAAGGTCACCTGGAAGGTCTGTCATCAGGGTCACCTGAGTGAGGCAAATGGGTGTGGAGCCTTCTTGGAACTGTTGAAAGGACTGTGTTGTAGATTGGAGATAGATGATGTCATATCCCTTCTCCTCTGTTAAGAGAAGGCTGCTCAATTTTGACATAGAGGGCCTCTTTGACCCTTCTTTCAAACCAACGGTCCTCTCTGTCCAAAATGTGGACTTTGTTGTCTTCAAAAGAGTTGCCTGTGTCTTTTAAGTGCAGGTGGACTGCTGAATCTAGTCTTAATGTGTTTGTTCTCCCATGTTGTGTCATGTGCATATGAAGTGGTTGTTTTGTTTTTCCAACGTACAGATCTGCACATGGCTTGCTGCATTTTCTTGCATATACCACGTTTTTCCTGTCTGGGTGTTTTATCTTTGGGGTGGACAAGCTTCTGCCTTAGTATATTCTTGAATAAACCTCCATGTGACCTTAACACAGATAAACCTCCAGGTGACCTTAACGACTCGCTAAAAGAATGCAAATGACCAATTGTCTGCAAGAAGTATAAATCCTTCCATTCACCACCATCCAATTACAGCTGAAGAAGCTTCTTGGATGAGAAGTGAATCTTCAAATAAAAACCAGAAAGTCTAGTTTCCTCTTGAAAGAGCACCTTCCGGACAACCATGACCTGGATGACTAAAAATCTCCATAGATTGATGGCATTAAGTCTCTTGCAGAAGAGGGTGTAGATGCAGTTGTTGGGGTGGTGGTGGTAGAGGAAGACTTGGATGAGGTCTTAATGTCAAATAAGTGGAACTGCAAGTCCGCAGGCCCTGTAGAAAATTTATGAAGTGAAAATGATTGCTTTGTAAATTAATTTGTGACAAAAAGCAGAGATGCCAAAGGAATGAATCTGACTACTAAATATTTATCTAGTACCAATGGTGTAATAAGCATCACTTACAATTCACAAAGGATTTGCAGTTTCCAATAGTGTGATGAAGGGGGAAAGCAAGGACAGGGAAGCAGTCATTCTAACAAAGCCTAAGTTGGGTCAGAAAATTGGAAGAAAAGAGGGAATTAACCTGGTAAATAGGAAAAAAGCTAGTTGATTGAAACAAAGAATGAGTGAGAGCTGGTAACTCTTTAGAGAGGCAGCTGAGTTCATAAGGAAAATAATCCAAAAGTAAAGAATATTAAAAATAATGACTAGATGCCTTATATTTTATGGAGAACCAATACAGAACTTTAACAAGAGGAACAAGATAAAGTTGGTATATTTTTTTAATAAATGTTTTTATTGTACATTTTCCTTTATTCTACATCACAATTTCAATTTGGCAACCGTGGTATACTGGTTATATCAAGTCCTTTTAAAATATATACATGGTATTATACACCCTAATTGTAACTTTTATTCTCTTAACCATATAGTATAGTCTCTTTTTAAATACATGATATTGTACGTTATAGTTATATCTATTATTTCCATAGTTGTGCCATAATAGTCTATACCTTTATCACTTTATACATTTTAATCTATCATTGCATACAGTCTTGTAATAGTATTTCTTACAATATACATTCTAATATTTATCTTTATACCTGTATTTATTTCTAATTTATTAACCTTCTTTCATTGCTAATTTTCTAATCTCTGTACCTTTTATCTAGCCATTTATACAATAAGCCCCATATTGAGTAATATTCTGTTTTTCCTTTATCTTTAAGTTCCATCGTTAACCTGTCCATTTCGGCACACTCTAATATTTTCCTTATTACCATTTCATCTGTAGGTGTACTTTCTTTTTTCCAATTTTGTGCATACATAATTCTAGCTGCTGTTATTACATGTAACATTAAATATATAATTGTTTTATTGTATTTCCCAGGTAATATACCTAATAAGAATAATTCTGGTTTTAGGTTTATTTGTTGTGCTATCATCTCTTCTAACCATCCTTTTATCTTTGATCAGTATTTTTTTGCCGATGGACAGGTCCACCACATATGGTAATAGGGTCCCTGTGCCTATTTATATTTCCAGCACTCTGGTGACATGTTTGGAAATATTTTTGCCATTCCTCCTGGTAGAAAATGCTGTCTATAGAACATTTTGTACATATTTTCTTTATATGCTGTTGACATTGTCAATTTATAATTTCTTTATAAAAAAATAAAAAAGATAATGTTGGTATAAGATGGATATTCTTGGAAATGTTAATGTTTCTGATCATGCAATGTTTCATCCTATTACTAGTAGCCCATATAATTGAACAAAAAGCTACAGATTGCGGTTGTTTGACATTATCTCTGTATTCTAATGTAACAATTAGCATTGAACTCTGATTTGTTTCCCTTCAAACCAATGGTAAATATATCTGTTAAATAAATATAATTTAACTGTGTAAACTAGTATTGAGCGCATTCATTGCTGACAACGTTCAGGTAAAAGGGAATACTTGCCATATATATTGTGCCTTGGTATTATTTCTATATATGTCTAAGGCTAAAAAGGGCCACCTAATTCTATTCTGATGTATCTAAAAAAACCCTCTCAAGCTGCCTATAATAATCTCCATTATTTATAATGACCATTTTGATAATAGTTTTTAGAAGAGGTAATGGCACAGCTGAATAGTTATTACCTGTCTGTTCATGCTGGAAATAAGATACTGAAACCAAAGGAGACAGTCACATGCTTCTTGTGGTGTAGCTTGAAGAAATAAGAAATATTTAGCAGAATGCAAAAAACCAGACCTGAAAGTACTTTTCAGTTTAAAACTAGCTATGCTGGAGCATGGTAAGAATTTAATCCAATACTAAATATAGAAAATAATTAAGAAAAAGCAATTCTATACACTCTTAATACAGTAGAAATACAAGCAGGAGAATGAAAAAGTTTACATTTTTATGTGATTAAGCGTTACATGTTATTTGCATATTATTGACTGGGTTTGAATATTGGATCCATAATCAATGTTCATCAAAAGAAATTGATCTTTTAAAGGGATTGTATTGCCCTTCACCACAACTTATTCAGGTACATTTTAAAATGCTGGATAGTCTTTCTGGGGAACCTCTCTCTTCAACAAATGCCATTTGGAGAAAATACTTAGATCTAGAAAAGAGTTAAGATTTTCTAGATTTGTACAGCACCAGAATGAGAAAAAACACTTCCTGTTTTATTAGATTGTTATTTTTAACTCGCCTTGTCTTGTGAGCTGACCAAATTCAGTTTGGAACTGGATGGCCCATGAATGGATGGATGGATGGATGGATGGATGGATGGATTAGTCAATGAAGTAGATATGGAAATAACCTTTCCATAAATATTTAGGGCTTTAAAAAGAAAAAACAGGACTGATTCCCAGAAATGCACAGGAAGTCCATCTAGCTGACAAATAAAAATAAATAATGTCTGCAAAAGTATGCTGCTGATGAAAAGTTGCAGCTTTTTCTGACCAAATTGAGATATTATGTATAAGGTTGCATTAGAAGAATATACTGTAAATGGGAAAATATTTGTGGCCAAACTATCTTTGGTAGTTAGGATTGTGATTGCAATAGCTATGACAATGCTGGATCAATAAGCATATCTACAGGTTAAGTGTAACAGCACTTTTACAGCACTTGTGACTGCATCTAGAAGAGCTGGGACATCATTTAACCAGGTGGACATCCATCCTATGACATTTTAGGGTTTTTTTATGAGTTTCATTTAGTTTTGCTTTTATCTGGTCTTTAACCATACTCAAGCACAGATTCATTTCCATTTGATGGGAGAAAAAAACTGAAGCAGGTGTTATTTCCATTTTACCTCTCTCACTGATTTCATGTAGATATTAAAACAATGTGGGATAAAGAGAATTTGACGGCACTCTGAATCAGATCTGTCAGGAGGTTAAACAGTTACACAGTGAGCTTATTTTTTAGAAATAGCCATTTGTTTAAGAGGCAATTGGAGTCTAGCAATTATTTTCCGTGCCCAGCACAGAAATATATTATAGTTCAGAGCTGAGTGCTCCTGCTCTACAGGCCCCACATAGGCCCCAAGTCCCCTATTTCTGATCCCCCTGTACTCTGACATTCTAAAAGCCAGATTTAGTAACATACAAAATGAAATTCATTGGAGAAAACAGTAAGGTTCTACATATAGGGAAGAAAAACCAAAAGCACAGGTACAGAATAGGTGGACCTGGCTCAATATAATGACTACAAGAGAGATCTTAACGATTAGTGGACAATCACTTAAAGATGAGCCAGCAGTGTGCTGCAGCAGCCAAAAAAGCTAATGCCGCTGCATTAACAGAGGGATAGAATCAAGATCACATGAAGTGTTAATACCACTTTATAATGGTAAGGTCATATTTGGAATATTACATCCAGTTTTGGTGACCATGATGTAAAAAAGATGTTGAAACTATAGAAAGATTACAGTGAAAAGCAAACATGACAATTAGGGGTTGCTGGAATGGGATATGTCTGGTTTAATGAAAAGAAGGACTAGGGGTGACATGATAGCAGTGTTCCAATATCTATGGGGTACCATGTACTGAAAGTACAATAAACAATGAGTGGAAACTAATCAAGGAGAGAACCAACTTAGAACTAAGGAGAAATTTCCTGACAGAACAATTAATCAGTGGAACAACTTGACTCCAACACTAGAAGTTTTTAAGAAAAGATCGGACAACCATTTTTCTGAAGTGGTATAGGATTTCTTGTTTGAGCAGCAGTTGGACTAGAAGACCTCCTAGGTCCCTTACAACTCTATTATTCTGTTAACTGGCCATTTTTTCATTAGTTTGATTCCACTGTCCGGCACCCAGTCCTGTGTCCATAATAAGGTGAAAATAAAATGGAGAATTCTATGGGATCATTCTTGCTACTATTCGGTCTTTAATTCCCCCACTCATAAAAAAAAGATCAAAATTGAATTGTTTACAATTGGCCTTCTAGCAGGCCAGGGAGATCCAGGTCTAAGAGAAGCTTGTTCATTGTTATATGTGATGGTATTCAAAGCCCATGAAAGGCCAATAAAAGGCACATTCCTACAGTGATTATCCCACAGATGAACCAAACACATTTCATTCCAAAAATGACCTGAAACCCAACTAAAATAAATATAACCAACCAGGACCACAATAAACAATATCTGTTTATTGTTTAGCTTCTTCCCACATACCTTTGTTCATATAAAACACCACATACTCAACTGTCAGAAATAGGGAGGGAAAATGTGATTGTGTGTCCAGTCCAAAGTTTGCTAGATTCATGCAGTTGCTAGGTGATGTGTGTGCAGGGCAAGTAATTAGGCCTGCAGTCTGGCTTTAATACATTTTAAGGCTGCAATAAGAAATTAACCATTAGTTGAGATCTTCTGGCATAATTGCTTGCCATTTCTATTCCAAAAGGGAGTGGAGATACCATGAACCTCTAGATTCTAAAATCCAACTTTATTGTAGAATAGCACTGAGGCAATTTAAGATCATAAGAACAAGAGAAACACACTCACCCATGCCATACATATATCAACAAGCAAAAGGGTAAAGCTGTTATCTGAACTTGCAGCTCAAGCCCTTTTGAACCTAAACAAAATAAATATACCATTGATTTTCATCTTGGCTTGAAGTATGACCTAATAAAAACCCAAATAGTCATTCATAGTGTTTCAAAAAACAACAATGTCAGACCTTCCAGGAAACATCATTTGACTACAGTACCTTCAAATTATACCATGACAATTTGTCTTGAAATTATATACCACTTGGGTGTAATTAGTGCCACTGTGCATTAAATGAAGTTCAAATTTTTATGGCTCTGGTATGAAACGTTTTTGATGCAAGTATAATAGTACAAAATATAAACATGAGCACATAGAGACAGCCCTTATTTGTAAACTTGAGTTATTTCCATTAGTACTTGGCAAACTATGATTTCATTAAAAAAATATACTCTTCCCTTTTAAAAACAGAAGAATATGTAATAATGAGTATAACTATAAATGTGCATGATATCCATTCCAAAATTGACATAAAGATCTTTTTTTAACTTTTAAGATAAGTCAAGAACCTGGGTGAACTCTACAATGAACATTTTACCTCTCATGTAACACATTTTGATAAATATAATAGATGTATTTGAAATATTATTTTTTGAAGATGTGAATGTTGTCTCCTTTAACAGTTAGTTTTTCTTACATCATTTCCACTTCCTTTGATCAATAAATATATATTGAGCCGGGGTTTCAGCTATTTTTCTTCCAACATCTTAACATATCAATGATGTCCTTCTAAATAATCAAGAAAAATCTTGTACATTTCTGAGGCCATTCAGTGCTATAAATTGACATATGTAATTCTATCATCAGTAACCAATGTTTCCAAAATCCTTTGATGCGAGGATAGAATTTGAGGGTTTTTTTCTGATTTGATCTATTAGTTATTTTAAGACTTCCATCGAGTTTTGGGATAGCCTTCAGATTTATGTCCTAAGCAATAAATTTGTACTTGGATATAGATTTTAACATATGAAGAATTGTGAGTTTTTCATCATCTACGAGTTGATGCTGAAGATGTCAATTAACTGCATATCTCCATATTCCGTATTGTCTCTAATAAGGAGTCTTTTTGCACACACATGGATTTTCAAGCTACAAACCTAAATGACTGGCTGTTAACTGGTATTATAGTGCATCTTCACAAAATGGAAAAATTGTTCATTATTGTTTCTATGTTCAGTTACTATGTATATACAGCTTTAGATGAATAGAAATAGGGACATAAGAGGAACATGTCCTTTTATTACTGGTACAATTATTTTGTATGCTATATTTCCTATTGTTTCTTAACAGGAGTCCATATCTGCCTTCATATCTAAGTACAAAAAATCTTTCAGAGAGGAGTGACACTGTTTAAACTCCTTGTATGTTTTTTTTCCTGACATCATGTGGGTGCCTTCCATAGCTGTACCACTTGCATTAGAGAAAAATATCTTTAATATAGAGAATTGTAGCTGTGCTCTGAAGATATTTCTTTGCCTTTGAATTTGAGGTACTGCATGGTTCAAAGGTTTGTACCTGATTCAAGTGTTCAGTTAAAATGATTAATTGATTCATCATCTTGAGTAAGAAGATATGTTTAGAATATAACATTTCTGGGCATTCCCTATAAATTGATCCAGTTTTTCCAGATATTTTCTATTTGATTCTGTGAAATACAAAAATATTGTAACTAATGTTATATTGCAGTGGTTCCACACCTGTGGTCTGAGAACTCATGGAGGGCATGATGTCTCTCAGGGGGTCCACATAAGCTTCAAGAAATATTATGATTTAAATCTTGAGTTAAGTCTTGGTGGTCTGTAGATATGGTCCATGGCCACAAAAGATATTTAATGGATTTCTGTGGTGAAGAAAAAGTTGAGAACTACTGTTGTATTGCTTTCCATCCCCTCTGGAGTCCTACCAACAGCTGACATTTCTATTCTGCATATCCTACAGAAATCACAGATAATCGAGGGAGGAGCCAACGTCACAACGATATGAACATGTGGTCTCGATGCTCCGAGACCGCAGTCGATACTTTTGCCGCTGGGAGGCTGGTGGTTTGTGTATTGGAAACCAAACACTTTTACTTTTACTTTTCTCACTGATTATTCTGGCTTGGCACTTCAAGGTCTTACTGTTTTGTCTATAGAGAGTGATAAGAAGAAAACCGTCCCGCAGAGATGGTGAACAGGAAGAATATGTCTTGCTGATCTCAGGGACATCACAAAGTTCCTGATCGATCCAAGAGAAGTTCTTCAAGTTGGCTACAAAACATTCAGCCACCAGGCTGATGAAGTCGGGGCGGCTCCAAAACAGAAGGATACGGAAAGAGAAAGTGTTTCCAGCTGGTGAGAAATTTTTACTGTTTTAAAAGAGATTTCCTATAAAAAACTTAAAGTTAATTTAAATTTGAGAACAGAAGAAATAAGTGGCGGAATTAAGCTTTGAATGGTTTTGGCAGTGGTTTAACTTACTTTTTAAATGTTATTTTCATGGATGGAATTTATGCAAGCTTTTTAAACCAAATGGATTAAGTTTTCTTCTTCTTTTTTATCATTATTTTTTGCAAACTATGGATTAAAATTATCCTTCTTCATTACTGTGTGTGCTTTTCCCCTTTTCTTCTCTATTTCTTTCAAAAATTTGACTTTTTTAACTTGGAATAAAAAATATACAAAAAGCAACAAAGAACATTGTAACAACAGAGGGGAAAACGACACTGCTACTCGAGGGCTGGTAGTTTGTGTATTGGAAACCAAACACTTTTACTTTTCTCACTGATTATTCTGGCTTGGCACTTCAAGGTCTTACTGTTTTGTATATAGAGAGTGATAAGAAGAAAAGCATACAGATGTTCCTTTGAAGTATATCTTTAACCAGAGAAAAGTGAAAGTAGGACCTTATTGTGAATTTATGCTTAATCTTGTAAAAACCTTCCAAGCCAGAGCAGCACTATTTGTCAGCTGGTGATAATGGCACAATTTCAACAGCAGAAAGAAATGTTAAGTTTGCAAAAGATATTGTTAGAAATTCAAAAATTATCAAACACATTTGAGAGGACAGAGAAGAAGTTGGAAAATCTAGAGCATCTAACAGTAAAATATAATGAAGAAGTTGGAGATGTTTATCAAGTGGAAAAAGTGGAGGTTAGAATCCTAAAAACCAAAGAGAAAAATGACTACAAAGAAATTAAATCTGCTGATATCTATGGTGATTGGTTTGTGTCTGGAAATGGAAAGAGTGGAATATGGAAAGAGGAATTAAATGGAGGGGGACTCTACCCCAGATGGCAAGATACAGAAGAAGAAAAAATAGAAGAATTTATGGATTTAAAGAGAGAAATTTTGTTAGCATCATCATTGAAAACATCACTGACCATTAAAGATAAGCTGATTAAGGGCATCGAAATTACATGAGAGACTTAATAAGCCATGAGTTGCAAAGAGAAGTCCATACAAATTTGATTAAAGAGATAATTAGACGACTGATACCACAAATGGCAGAAGACATGAGATTGTTTTGCTACTGGAAAGATACAGGTTGATAGATGAAAGGGTATAATTTAAAACTAGTTAAACTTAATGAAATTTAGTGACAATAGATATAGTTAAATAAATAATTGATAATGATAATAATGTATACATATGTATTGCTATGATAAGTAATAATTGGATATGAATATTGAATGTTACCTATGAAAGGAATATTAGAAAATCTTTTGGTTATATATAAAGGTTAATAAAAAAGAACTAAGTTAAATTTAGTTAAGTTTTGTTTATTGGGGGGGAAATGTTATGATAAAGGACACAGTCAAATAAAGGAGGGATAATGATAACAACACACACACACACACACACACACACACACACACACACACACACACATATATATATATATATATATATATATATATATATATATATATATATATATTGCAACATAAGGAAAGTGGATGTAAATTGTTAACAGTGATTTGGAAAGGAGGATTAGAAATTTTTGTTACTAAATATTATGAATGATTAGCCAGAATAGGCCATAAGAATTCAGTGTTATTGGAGGATATTAGAAATAGCAAATGAAATGCCAGTATGTGGTTATGTTTTAAATCTTGATATATTTTATGATGAAGGACGTTTAAACAATTATAGTCAAATGAAAATAGAGGTATGATGATGGTAATATGTATAAATATATCTGAGTTAAAATACTTGAGTTAATATGAATTATGGTTGATGACTGTGGAAGAGATGCATAAAAGTCTTTTGTAACCAACTGATACCCTTTCTACAGTATGTAAAGAAGGAAGATTCTTTGTGTTGTATCTGTTTTGAAAAATAAAAATAAAAAATATAAAAAAAGAAATCACAGATATGTATTTGCTTTTCTTTGCACTCCCTATAATATTGAACAAGAAAGCAGAAACCATACAAGAGCTCACAAGATGCAACAAGAAGGATACAGAAGGGCAATCTGTTTAGTTTCAGCCAATCAGCCACCACATCCAACCCTCACTTTTCCATCAAAAGTGACTGTGGTTGTGTTTTTTAGCTTCAAGAAGCCTCAGAGTTTGCATCACCTTGCTAATCTCTCATTTGTCAGTAATACTTTTTGTGCACCAATCCTGTTGGCATGCATCATCTATGTTTACTATTAGAGGCCATTGTAGTGAATATTCTTTTTCACTATTAAATAGGCTGAAAAAGAAGTTGAAAATCAAAATGCTTTAACACCAAAATCCCATACAACCTTTTCTAAAAGTAAATCCGATTAGTATTAAAGGGTCTCATTTTTTTTATTAGATATACACCGGATTACATTGTACAAATACTGTTGGGTTTTTTCCCCCGATTATGGAAGTCCAGCACAAGATGATACAGACTTAGTGCAATTGAAAATACGGTCTCTGAGTTAGTTTGCTCTGTAAAGTCTGTCAAATCTAAAAGATGGACACAAAAGACACCATGTTCATTTTCTGTCCCTTATCTTCCTGATTTCTTAGCTTTAAAGTAAATCTTTCTTTAGTGGCATATAAACTCATTTTATTAGGATTAGCTTAGTCCAAGTGAAATCCATTTCCCAAAAGATGAATATGAAGGCACTGTTATTTTCACAAATATTTAAGAGCCTAAATTCCTGATTTTTAGATGTATGCCATATTCTTATTAATACTTTTGCAATTGTTTTATATTCATGGTAATATTTTCCTAGTGTTCTCAGCCACTTTATCCCCATTCCTACACCTCAAAGGACTAGAATAAAACAAATAAAAAGTTAAAACTATAGGCACTAACTATGGCTAGAATTGGAATTGTTCATCAAAGGAATATATATGGCCGAATATACGACCATAATGGACTCTGTCCAATACAGTCCTATGTTGTAATGTTTGCAACAAAAAAAAACTGATTTTACATCTTTTTTTTGCAGTGGTCATTAAGCAAACACCATGGTCATTAGCTGAACCAATGGTTTGGTTTGGGTATGGCCTTGCTGAAAATCATGTAAGTAAGTACCAGTTTTCAGTAAAACATGTAAAATGTGGTGATGACTGCGGGATGCTGCAAATGTCTGCAATTGTGGCCATGTTGCCAAGCATCCAGTCACTTGACTGTGGAGAGGGCCTGGCTGTCAGAAGTTCAAATCTGGGTCGTAAATCCCCCTTTTTTAACCACTCATAACTTCAAATAGTCACTAACCAACCAGTTGTAACTTGAGAATTAGCTGTAGAGCAGTGCAGATCAAGACCAGCCTTGACCAAAAATGTAAGAACAATTAAGAGAGCCATTTAGATGAAAGAAATGACAATTCAGTTCAGGGTGAGGCGGGGGCATGAGAAAGAGACTCAACATAACTCTTTATTGATTCTATTTGGTGTAATAGGCGCAGGGAAAAACTCAGCCAGCTTTCAATCTTCTGATATATATTAGGTAGGCATAATAGGCAAGAAAAACTAAAAGTATAGATATAGACTGGGTGAAACCAGGCTTAATAGCAGTAACTGTGAGAGGGATCTTGGAATCTTAGTGGACAACCAGCTAAATATGAGCTAGCAGTGTGCAGCGGCAGCAAAAAAAAAAAGCCAATGAAATCCTAAACTGCATTAACAGATGAAACAATCAAGATCAAGTGAGGTACTAATACCATTCTATAAAGCCTTAGTAAGACCACACCTAGAATATTGCATCCAATTTTGGTCACCACACTATAAAAAAAAACATTGAGACTCGAGAAAAAGTGCAGAGAAGAGCAACCAGGATGATTAGGGGACTAGAAACTAAAACATATGAAGAAGGGTTATGGCTAGTCTAGTGAAGAGAAGTACCAGGAGAGACATGACACCAGTGTTCCAATATTGTCTGCCACAGAGAGGAAGAGGTCAAGCTATTTTCCAAGGCACCTGAAGGCACCTGAAGGCCAAACAAAGAATAATAGATGGAAACTGATCAAGGAGAGATTCAACCTAGAAATAATCAGAAATTTTCTGACAGTGAGAACAATCAACCAATGGAACATCTTGTGTTCAGAAGTTGTGGGAGCCTCATCCCTGGAGGCTTTCAAGAAGACATTGGACTGCCATTTATCAGAAATGGTGTAGGGTCTCCTGCTTGGGTGGGGGGGATTGGACTAGATGACTTACATAGTCCCTTAAAACTCTGTTAATCTGTATCTGTACCTTACATCAGAGGTGGGGAATGATGGCTCCTTTATGACTTGTGGACTTCCAGAATTCCTGAACCAGCATGTCTGGCTCAGGAATTCTGGGAGTTGAAGTCCACAAGTCATAAAAGGGACATCATTCCCCACCCCTGCCCTACAACAATAACAACAATAACAGTAGTGTCTGTTTCCTGACCTGCCATACCTGGAGACACATTAGGCTCCTCTAGAAAGTGAAAAACATAAGTAAAGTTACTCCACTACTCACCAAGAGTTGGAGACTAGCTTAAGAGCATCTTTACCTTTTTATGCAGAGAGGATTGCTATGACATTTTGGGCTTTTTTCATTACATGAAAGGGGGTTGGGGAGAAGGTGAAAAGGCTCAGATACAATTCGTCAACAGTTCAGGAATAATCTTTGTGAGTTAAACAGTCTCAGAGATTTTTTAATTGTTAAACCATTCATCAAGTGTTAAGCAGCTTACTAGTGCAAGAATGGCAATGTTATCACTTAATAACTGTTTTGTACATGGCCTTTGTTAATAAGTAATTATCACAGCCTGTTCTTTTCACATTTCTTTTTCTTTTGACTTAGCTGTTTTAAATTTCTATCCACTCATTCCACAAATATGTGAATGAATCATAATTTAAAATAGCACTTTGATAATCTACTAAAATTATCTGTGCTACACAAAACTTGATGCCATAAGAAATGTTTAGGTATTAACAGGGCCCATGTGTTACAATTACAATAATGAAATTTTTGCAGTGATTGTAACATGGATTTTTTTGGTACTGTTTCGTCCATTCTTTGTTAATATTAATATGGATTATTTCCTGAAAGTTTATCCAATGGCCTGTACCAGTTCTAGCTTATCTCAATGACAAACATATAAAACAGAAAAGAAGCAAAATCACTGTTCTTTTTTACTGCATGTTTAGATAGAACATCACACAGAAAAATGATAATTTAGATATTCTCTACTGTGTTTGGTAGCTTCCCGACTGAGGGAAGGTACAGAATGTTACACTGTGATTAATGTAAAATGGTGGTCAGGCCATGAGTGCTGTTCTTAAACCAGAGTTCCGCAGTGTTCCCCAGCCTTCAACTCGCATAATCCCTCTTATCCATATTCCCTAGATACAGTGAGAATTGAAATCCTACCCACCTGGAAGGCAGCAGATTAGAGAAAGCTGGTTTAATGAAATGGCCAGTTTTTTTTTAAATAAAAGAAAAACACAATGTTAATGCCCCCAAAGTGATGCAAGATGGCAGACATATTATTCTGAAGCAAGCACACTCCAAAGTACTAGTTGTAACTTTAACAGAATCTTCTAAGTCTGAAAGTACATCTCACTCCCAACCTTGCCTTTAAAGCCCGAGAAACTAGGGAGGGTCCCATCTGAGTTTGCCATATAGACATTCTTTCTGGAGGCTAAGCTGCTTCTTATCCAACCATTCTCCTGACTGAGGCTCTGTTAAGGTATTGAATTTAAGAACTGACCAGCTGTAAAGCTGATGCAACCATAAAGCTGATGAAATGTAAGGCTGATGCAATGAAGAAGAATCAGCATTGGGATAACCCCCTGATGGCGAACTTATGGCATATGTACCACAGTTGGCACATGGAGCCATATCAGCGGGCACCCAGGCTGATTTTCAGCTGTCCCACCTACACTGCCAG
This sequence comes from Thamnophis elegans, assembly GCF_009769535.1. Lineage (NCBI taxonomy): Eukaryota > Metazoa > Chordata > Lepidosauria > Squamata > Natricidae > Thamnophis > Thamnophis elegans. Next base: position 80,853,732 of record NC_045543.1, on the reverse strand, counting down.
GAGTGTCCACGTGATGCCAGTTAAGTAAAGGGCTCACACAGAGACTCTAGGAGGGTGTTTTCAGCCTCTGGAGAGCCTCTGGGGGGCGTGGAGGCCGTTTTCACCCTCCCCAGACTCTAGGAAAGCCTCTGGAGCCTGGGGAGGGCAAAAACATGGGCCCACCAGGCCCACCGGAAGTCCGGAAATGGGCCATTTCTAGCCTCTACAGGGCCTCGGGGGAATGGGGAGGCTGTTTTCCCCCTCCCCGGGCCCCCAAAAAGTTGGGGGCACATGCACGCTGCAGTGGGAGGGGATCATGTGTGCATACGCAAGGGGCATGGCGTGTGAGGCATTAAATTATGGGTTTGGGCACGTGCATGCACACGATAGGGAAAAAAGATTAAACATTACTTGTATAGTTGAAGATTATGAAGGGGTCCACAAAAGACTTTACCACTTTAGGAGGTGTTTATATAAGGCAGCCAGGAGAAGGCGCATTTCTCTCTCCTTGTGTCCGGTATCCATTGTTAAGTTCTCCGTGTAGAGTTAAGAAGATTGATTATTTGTCAGGTATTTGCTATCACGTATATTTCTGTATAGGTTGAATATAAACCACTGTTAAATGTCTAAGTCTCTATGTGCTGTGTTTTGCTACTGGGTTGCCTCCATATAGTACTAGTCACATTGCAAATGCTCTGACAAGCTCTTTGTCCTGAGTCTCATACTATTATAATGTCCATCTATTAATAAATAAATAAGTAAGTAAATGTAAGTAAGTTAGCAAACTTACATATGAATACATGAGACTATTGAATGCATGAGACTATTAAAAAGAAAGATAAATTAGTTTATTGAATAATTTCCCTTTTAAAAAAATTCAATAGGTTTACCGCTCAACTCCCAACAATTTTGATAGATTACTAAAAAAAAAACTTGTAAAATAAATCTGTAAATCACAGATTACCAAAAAAACCCGAGATAAAAATATAAAGAAGTATAGGGGGAGTCAATGACAATATTATTTGATGTCATTTTATAGCATTTCAGCTATAAATTTCACCAGATTTTGTAACACCATTTCAGAGCTTCTGTCCATCTTTGAACTCAGGTGGGTTCAAATTTTGTCAGTGTCTTTTTCACAAAGAATTTACCAAAATTTACAAATATCTTCATAGACGTGAAATGTAAGGCATTTTTTCATATTCAAATTTTTAAGAAAGCCAAATTGAATCATCTATCCAGATAGAGTTCTTTGAGATCAAAAAGTTTTTGATTTAATCTTGGCATGTGTCATTGAATTATATTTGACTTTTTTCCCCCTGCAAAATTGTCATCCTTCATATCTTTATGGCAGACAGCTGCAATATGGCCTTTCCATGATGCATTGATTGAATTTTGCCAGGGAAGAAGGGCAAAATATTTTTCATTTCATTTGGAAATGCTCACAGCAAACTCCTTGCACACACAAACATTTTTTAATAAACAGGACAATGAACTTGAATTTAACAAAATAAGAATGTCAGAGGAAGTAAAATTGACTGATTTGTTCAGTCATATTTTAAGCCCAATCAAAGTTTTCTTTATTCTTTCTAGTTCTCATGTATTTCAATTAAACCACACACTTTGTAATCTTGATTCACAATGCTTAAATTTCTTTTCACATTTTTCTTATACCCCTGTCAGTCTTCACTAAATGGAAGAGACGTGAATTTCTTAGGTAAGGTCACAAGAAAGCCAAGAATTTATGATAATATTTATTGAACAATGTTAGGGTCTATCTCAGGGGTGTCAAACTCAAGGCCATGGGCCAGATCTGACTCATGGGATACTTAGAGCTGGCCCACGCCACCACCCTGGAAACAGTGAAGGACTGGCCTGCAGTGCTTCTACCAGCGAAAACGGGCTCCCGAGCTCCATTTTCACTGGCAGAGTGTTGCAAGAGGCCAGGGCAACCAAAAATGGAGCTCGGGAGCCTGTTTTTGCTGGCAGAGTGCTTGAGCCACCACAGGTGCCCTAGACATGAGTTATGTTAAGCTGGGCACACCCACCCCGGCTCCCCGAGGTCAAACACAACCCTGATGCGGCCCTCAATGAAATTGAGTTTGATACCCCTGGCCTGTCTCAAAGAATTTCAGCATTCTAATTATCTGGTTATATATACACTATGTTCAACCCCTCATGTGTTTCTTTTTTTTTCCTTCTTATGTAATACACAGTTTGGTTCCCACTTTCTGATTCCACCTCTCCTTTATTTTGAACAACAATCAGATTTTCTCTACTTTTGTTCTTCACTTCAGTTAGTTTGAGAACTAACTTCCACAGTCTGCTGGTTTTTTACCTTTCCAACAGGTCAAAGAAATTTCTGATCAGCAGCTCCTTGTCCTTAATTTCTGATTTATAACAGGATTAGAACAGATGAGGTATAACTATAGGACCATAGACGCATCATGTATTTTTATCTATAATGATAAAAAATAGAAACATTCTTTATTTCAGAATTGTCATATTACAGCTTTTTAAAATCAATTTTCTCTATTCCCATTTGGATTTCTACATTATTTAACATTGTTGTAATATGACCTAGGCTCTGTATTTCAATTATTTAAAACAGTTCAACCCAGACAATGATAGTTTTTGGATGTCTTAACAATCTGCAGATAAGATGGATTTTTTTTCCTGGTTTTAAAAAGTATAGCCATGTTAGCCTTCGAATCAGTGGCTGAATTTCTAAGCCTTCCATACTTCTAAATCTATTTTTTTACTGCAAGTACAGTTTTTGAATACTTTTTCAAAATGCATTTATGTTTCAATATTCTAGAGTGTTCTGATTTAGTAAAATAGATTTTTGCTGCAAAACTGCTATATGAGTAATTTTCATTATGCTTTCTGCTCTGTAAACATTGCATATTATGAACTCGTAAGTGGGTAATATAAGCTTCTGCCCAGCCACAAATATATTTAAGTCCATTTAAAGTTTCCTAATCTTATTTTGTTAACAGAACATTTCTGTTTGGTATTATATCTCAGAAACTGAAGCAAAGTACTCACTGAGTTATTCCATGCTACCATCTGTTCCATTTGCACTTTAAATCAAACCAACATTTTCTCTACTTTGTCATCACCACCTGCAGATCAAATACACATTCATCGTTTTGTCTACAGGCTTGCAAATCTGACACTCACAACAACACTTGCAGCCAATCATACACATTCAAAACTAACCAATAAAAACATACGCCAAACAAGATTCAGTTTCCAAACTTCAAACTTGCTGGGAGCTGAGATCACTGCCTCTCAAAATAACAGGCAACTCTTCCCCCTTGCTTCATATAAAAAAGGTAAAATATTTCTTGTTACCATAATTTCACCCCACAATAGTTGTCAACCTCTCTCTCTCTCTCCCTGTCTTCCCCCCCCCCCCAGTCTGTGTGCATGAATAGAAATAGCTAGATATAAATATTTCAATATATACTACTAAAACTCCGCTGTGTGTAACTCTTAACTACGTGAAATGGTACATCATAGGGCAACAATTTTTGAACCAAGGTACTACAAATGGGCTAACTTACAAAATGCATCCAAAATCTGGAATCTATGACTCCAGTGGAAGTGAAATTTGGCAAATTTCATCAAACACTTTATGGCATAAAAAGTATCATAAAATATTTTATGACATAATATTTTATGTCATGAAACATTTTCTGTGGTCAACTCCTAAGTTTTTATTGCACTATACAGTTCAACTTGGACTATTTTCAAGGCAGATACATCTAGGATTATCTCCCAAATTTTTAAGACTTTTTCTAGAGAAGGCAGTACAATAGAAGCTCTGCCAATGTTGAAGACATTTAGGAATCTAGTAAGGATATACTCCAAAATGATGACCCAACAGGTCGTGGGTTGTCTAATTTGTATACTGTGTGTGTTTGTATGTGTGTGTGTGTGTGTGTGTGTGTATACCCACGTACATACATACACACATGTGTGTGTATGTGTGTGTATATAGATGTGTGTGTATACATACATACATACATACATACATACATACATGTATTATTTTGCAATTCTTCCTGATAATGAACTAGTCACAAGTGAAATTTGAGTTTTAAAATTATTACCAAATGCAGAGATGTCTCAAGGTCCTTCCTGTACCACATCATTAGTCTTTGTGAAACATGTTAACTCAGATCCAGAGTTCTTATAAGAAATTTAAATTCTATTTTATTTCTATTTCTTGGTTCTTTTCAAAAATGGAGTAAGTGAATGAAAGAAAACATAAAACGGAGGGCAGTGCCAGGCAATTGAGAGATAATGCAAGTAGGTTGCCCCTAAAGCAAGGAAATTGAGTGTGGAAGGTTGCCAAGAAGCTGAGCATTATGGGTTTTGCAACATGTTATAACTATTATTATGGAATGTGTACAACTACAGAGACTTAATGGAATTGTTGTGCGGTAGAGCTTACTCAATATTTTGACCAATCTGTTTTGTCTTTCATTTTGTTTGTATTTCAGGGAAAGCAATAATAAATTCTAACTCCAGCTGAACAGACTGAAAAATACATTCATCTTCTTTGAGCTTTGTTGTTTGCTTGTAGACATTTCATTACCAAACTAGATAACATAATCAGTGCTACTAAGTGTTGGGTTTATACAGTACAGTAGCTTGCTCTTCAGAGGTGGTATTCAGCAGGTTCTGACCAGTTCTGGGGAAATTTTAAGTAGTTTGGAGAATCAATAAATACCACCTCTAACTGGCCCTGCCCCCATATATTCTCTGCCTCCCGAGTCCCAGCAGATCAGGAGGAAATGGGGATTCTGCAGTAACCTTCTCCTGGAGTGGGGTGGGAATGGAGATTTTACAGTATCCTTCCCCTGCCACATCCACCAAGCCATGCCCACGAAGCCATGCCCCCAGAACCAGTAAAAAAAAATTGAATCCCACCACTATTGCTCTTCCATTGTTGATAGCAGTATTGCTTTCTCTCTTGTCATTCCTTAATTAAGGTATTGTTTTCTGCATGAATATTTGTCAGGATTAATCCTTGCTTATCTGCACGTCAGCTGCTGGAGGGAATACATTCTGGTCTTTTTGTTTCCTTCTTTCATTCTTATGGTGTATGGTGTGTAATTGGTTTATGGTTTGTCTGTTTTGTCAATGGAATTATGTCAAGGGTCTGGCTAGAATACCTATGACAGGCTACAAATAACCCACTGTGTGTCTATTTCTGGTTGTATAGGTACAATAGACATAATTGGAGAATAATGAAACCTGTGATTCCACAAATCTGTACAGCCTCAAATAGGGGAAAAAATAATCTAGGTTATTTTTACTGAACCTTTTTAAAAAATGTGGGAGTGCTACATAGCTTCCTTGTCCATGAAGAACAATACAGTTTTTAATTACACACACACACAGAGACACACACACCACTGTTTATAGTTCTACTATATTTTTTTCTTCAAAGCTCCTTAGAGGCTTGATATTTCAACTTTTGACAGGTTGGCAATAAATGGGAAAGACATTCATCTGGATCAAGATTTATAGGGAGAAGACAGTTTCTTCATAGTGTAAATACTTTTTCCAGGTTAAGTAAAACAGATTAGTTTAACCGTAAAGTGTTTTCCCAATGACAAAAATGTTTTAAAAAAAGGTTTCTTCTAAGCTACAACATTATGCAGAGTGACCAAAAGAGAATTTTAAAAGCCATACTGAATAAATAAGCATAATTTCCTTTCTAGTCCATATTGTGTTTGCTGATTAATTAATAAATTATCTCTAATTGAAGTCCATTCTTTCCTGCATAGAATTGGAAATTTGTCTATTAATCAGTATAATCTATTGGTCTCTAAATTCAGGGTGAGGTGGAATAATAAATAAAATAATAAAATAAAATATAAAATAATAGATAAAACAAAATAATAGGTAAAATAAAATAAATATACTAAGAAAATATATGAGCTAGAGTTTCATGGTATTCCAAGGCACAGGGACTGATGTGTTCTGCAAACTCAGAGAATAAGACTTTAAAACAAACTAAAGAAAAATGCTTTACGGTGCATTGGGCAGGTAATATTAAACTAAGGTGACCAGATTTTCAGATTGGTAAAGAGGGACACCATTGACGGGGGGGGGGAGGGGGGGTTGATTAAAAATTTTATTTTTTGTCAAAAGGTCACCCCAGGACACTGAAACCAGCATAAATACGAATCTGTTGCCAAACAAAATTTTGATCACGTGACCATGAGGATGCTGCAACGGTCGCTAAGTGTGAAAAATGGTCATCAGTCACTTTTTTCAATGCCATTGTAACTTTGGTCACTAAATGTTTTCCCCCTCCTCGAGACACCTCACTTCTTCATTCCTCTTGCTTATCTACCTTCACCTTATCCGTCTTCTGCTCTTTCCCTCTCTTCCTTCCTTTCTCCTTCCATCATCTCTTCTTTCCTCACTCCCTCCCTCCCTTCCTCCTTTTCTCTTCCTTCCTCCTTCCATTCTTTCAGCTTCATTTATTTTGCCTATCTACCTTCTCTGTCTTTCTGCTCTTTCCATTTTTCTCTTCCTCTTCGCTTCTGTTCCTTCCTCCTTCCCTCCTTTCCTATTTCTTCCTTCTTCCTTCCTTCTGCCTATCTACCTTCACCTTCTCTGTCTTTCTGCTCTTTCCCTGTCTTCCCCTTTCCTCCCTCCTTCCCTCCCTTCTTTCCTTTCTAGTTCCATCTTTTCTTCTTTCCTCTCTCCCTCTTTTTCTTTTTTCCTTCCTTCCTCCTTCCTCTTGCCTATCAACTTCATCCTCTTTGTCTTTCTGCTCTTTCCCTCTCTTCCCCTTTTCTTCCTACCTCCTTCCCTCTTTTCTCCCTCCCTTCTTCTTTTTCTTCCTTTCTTCTTCCATCTTCCTCCTTCTCCTTCCATTCTTTCTCCTTCCATCCATCTTTTCTCCTTCCATCTTCTCCCCCCTCTTCTTCTTTTCCTTCCCCCCTCCCTCCTTCCTTCCTCTCCTTCCCTTTCTCACACACAGGAAGGGGAGGGGGGCTTTCTAGTCGCTTTCACAGCATAATTTCTTTATCTAACTTTTAAAAAACAGTGTGCAAATCAAACGAGATTTTCGTAACCTGGGACGCACCAAGTTATTATCTTCTGTTGTTGTTACAAATTTGCAGCTACTCCATTCTTTCCGATAGGGAACTGCATTTCCCAAGATGCCTCAGGTCCTCAAAGCGCTGAACGCGGTTTTGCAATTGACTCCAGCGAGGCCCGGTAGCCGCCGGCTGGGGTGGCTGTCAGGGCGCTGATGGCGGAGCGGACGTGCCATTTGTTACTGCTTCCAGCAATCGAGACGGACGAGGGAAGTGACTGAAACGGATGCCGCGGCAGGAGAGTGAGGCGGCAGCCGGCCGTTTCACCTCGTGCAGAGAACTTCCACTCGGTTCTGGGGATTCTGCCGGGTGTCGGCAGCCCCGGAACTGAGTGGAAGTTCTCTGTGCGACTGAAACGGATGCCGCAGCAGGAGAGCGAGGCGGCGGCATGCCGTTTCACCTCACGCAGAGAACTTCCACTCGGTTCCGGGGCTTCTGCCGGGCGACGACAGCCCCGGAACCGAGTGGAAGTTCTCTGCGCGACTGAAATGGATGCCACGGCAGGAGAGCGAGGTGGCGGCCTGCCGTTTCACCTCACGCAGAGAACTTCCACTCGGTTCCGGGGCTTCTGCCGGGCGGCGGCAGCCCCGGAACCGAGTGGAAGTTCTCTGCACGACTGAAATGGACACCGCAGCAGGAGAGCAAGGCGGCGGGCGCCTGTTTCACCTCACGCAGAGAACTTCCACTCGGTTCCGGGGCTTCTGCCGGGCGGCAACAGCCCCGGAACCGAGTGGAAGTTCTCTGCGCGACTGAAACGGACACCGCAGCAGGAGAGCAAGGCGGCGGGTGCCTGTTTCACCTCACGCAGAGAACTTCCACTCGGTTCCGGGTGGCAGAAGCCCCGGAACTGAGTGGAAGTTCTCTGCGCGACTGAAACGGCCGCCGCCACAGAAGAGCCGGGGAGGGCGGTGGGATGCGACCACGCCTCACGGACCTGTGGCGTCGTCGCTGGGAACCACGCAGCACAGGCGCCGCCACGCCGGCAGAAGCTCCATGAGTCCATGACCGAGTGGAAGTTCTCTGCACGAGCGGCGGCGGCTGTTTCACTCGCGCAGAGAACTTCCACTTGGTTCCGGAGCTTCTGCCGCCCGTGGTGGCGCAGGACAGGGGCTGGCTGTGACGCGAGGAGGTGAAATGAACTCCGCAAAGGGGGAGAAGGAGGAGAGGAGGGTTGTCTCCTCCCCCCAGTGCCTCCCGATTCCCACCAGTACCAATCCATAACAAGATTACTCACCAGTGAGTAAGCGCAGCTGCAACCCCAAAAGATGAAATGAAATGGAGACTCGCGCAGACGTGCTCAGCTAAGCGGAGTCCAGCCAATCAGTGAGCTGGTTGGGATGGAAAATTTTCAGCACGCGGCGTGCTGAAAATTTTCCATCCCAGCCAGCTCACTGATTGGCTGGAGTCCAGGCCAATCCAATCAGTGAGCGGCAGGCTGGGCTGGCTTAAATTTGTAGGATAGAACGGAATGATGAGCCAGCCCAGCGAGCTAGCAGCTGATGGGCGGGGGAGCAAGGAAGCTGCGAGCGCCAAAAAAAGCGTGGTTTTTTAAGAACAGCGTGGGACACGGGAAAATTTATGAAAAGGCGTGCCTGTCCCGCCAAATGCGGGACGTCTGGTCACCCTATATTAAACAGGAAATGTTTTCCATTTTTATACCACCTGGTCATTCTGCTCTCCCTGGAGAGTATGGGCAAACTGTGGTTCTAATTTCAAGCAACATCATGACCCAGAAGGCTTTCTTGAGAAGTAACATTGGTGCAAACCTCTCTGGATTTTTGTCCAGGAAGCAGAAATGTTTTCCAAAAGGATCCCAGCATCCATGAATCAGCAGAGAAGCAGAACTTAAGCCAGAAATAAAATTGGCACACTGTATGTGGAGTCCATTATACAGAGGAACCCTCCTAATTTCAAAGCAAAATACTCAGAGTTGTCCTCTTAGGAATCTGGACAGAGGCCTTTATACTTTCTGTATACATGGAAACTATATAACACAGGGGTGGGTTCTGGCTGCTGCCAGTGTTGGTTCACTTAGGGACATGCCCTGCATGTGCTTTATGCACGCATGCGCATGCATACGCAGAAGCAAAAAGCAAGATGGAAGCCAAAAGCAAACAAGATGGAAGCAAAAGCAAAAAGACTGTGCATGTGCAGAAGCAAAAAACCAATAGAACCTGTTCGGGGGTGTGGCAGGCCAAGTTACTACCTGCTCTTCTGAATCGGTCCGTACCGGTAGGAAGCCACTTCTGATATAATATTTGAGAAATGTATTGAGTTTTATTGAGTTTTATGCCAGTACTTTTGTCCCTTCTTGGTGTAAAGAGAAGTCCAATGTAGCTTTAGTTCCAAATTTTACTTGGTCATAGAAATTTTACTTATTCTGAAGACAACTTAACTAGCTTCCTACTGTTAGACTAGAACTTTAATATCTCCATGAAGGTGTCATTTTTTTCAGATGCCATTATGCAGGAAACCTATTTATTTATATCCTGCCTTTATTATTTTCAATGATAACTCAAAGTGGTGACCATATCCAGCATATCTTTTTCCTCCTATTTGCTTAACAACAAGATCCTCATGAAGTGAGTTGGGGTGTGAGAGAGTGTCTGACCCAAAGTCACCTACCTGGCTTTCATGGCTAAGGCAGGATTTGAACTCACAATCTCCTGCTTTGTAGCCTGATCTCCTAACCACAAAACCAAACTGGCTTTCCAGATAGTTGAATCCTTAGTATTCTTCCAGTATATAATTCAATTTACTCCTCACCAGTCACTGACTCCAATATATATTTTATGTGTATACATACATGCACAAATATACTGTACTTCCTAGCAACTTAGCATTTAATAATTAACTTTTGCAGTACCTTATGCATAAAGTTCTTATATAATCCTGCTACTAATTTTTAGTTTTATTTTACTAGTAGTTTTTTTAATTAATATTCTGTGACTTGCCTTTATAGCTTTCTGGTGAACCATTTTCATTTTACTGATGTTAGAAATGTTTATGCATTTTAATTTGAATCTTGTATCTTTTAATAACAATTGTATAAAATGTTGGTCAGTGACCATAACAAAAAAAAAAAAATTAAATACATAAAAGAATACAGCTGTTGTCCAATGGTAAAAATTTTCTCAATTAAAAATGAGCTCTTGTGGCAATAAAGCAAATTATATAAATATATATGAGATTGCTGTTGAAACATCTAGATAGAACTATAGTTTAGGATTTTGCTAAAACCTCTTCTTAGTTTGGTTATTTTTTTTCTCCTCCTGGAGTGTTGACTTATAGTTAATATTGCACTCTCTACTTAAAACTATTTTAAAATATAATGTAACTCATATTTGTACGAGCGGATGGAATTATCCAAGAACCCTGCATTTTATGGGAGATTATGAATCATGCTAGATCTAAAAATAGAAATTAGTGTGATAGTGTACTTGATTAATGCTACCTAGTCAATATAGTTAAAGTTTCACTGATCTCAAAAAAGAAGTGCATAAAATAGGGGTGGGAAACTTTGCACATGATTCTCACACTCTCTTCCAAGGAACTTTTTCATATTTGTTATTCTATATTTTTTTTTTAGTTATTTTTCTTCTAATCCCCTCATCCTCAACCTAGTACTCTTCAGGCATGCTAGAAATAAGACTAGGAAATCTGGGACTAGGAAAGACTAGGAAAGACTATTTTGTTTGAGTATTTATTTATTTGTTTATTGTTTGATTTAAAATGTATGTGTAGCTGCCCATCTTCTATCTAACTCAGGGTGGCTCCCAATCAACAGTTAAAACAATGTAGAAAAGCATATTAAAACTGTATAACCAAACACATGAAAACATTAAAAACAAAAAACATGCTGCCAAATTAAACTCCTAATGTGCAGTAATCAATCTGATCCCAACAATTTGGCCAGGGTAGATGGATGGAAAGAGTCAGGCCTTCAAAGCTTTACAGAAGGCTAGGAGGTGGAGGCATGCTGAAACCTCAGGGGGCAGAGTGGGCTATAGGGCAGAGGCTGCCATAGAAAAGACACGTTTCCTAGCTCCCATCAGATGGCAATATTTAGGGCAAGGGACTAGGTGTATATCCAGTCTATCTGATCTGCTAGCAAGTAGATGTCCTCAGAGAAAGGTAATTCCGCAGATAACCAAGCCCTGTGCCATACAGGGCTTTAAAAGTGATGATTAACACCTTGAAAGAAACTGAAAACCAGTGTAGCTCACACAACAGAGGTGTTACATGGAGAAACCTGGGGGGCGGGACATTACTTTGGAGGCTGCTGCATTATGGACCAGTTGAAGTTTCCGGTTGATCTTGAAGGGCAGCCCCATGTAATGTGCATTGCAATAAACCAAACAGAAAATGACCAAAGCATGAATGACTATGAGCAAAGCTTCCTTGTCCAGGAAAAAAATCAATTAGCAAATCTGTGCAAAGCCCTCCCAGGCTGCCACCTGTTCCTCAAACAGGAGCCACAAGTCCAGAAGGAGTCCCAAATATGCATCAATCAGTCCGGGGAAGTGCCATTTCATTTAGAGTCAAAGATGAAGTATCCTCTGGGCCGGGGAGGAGAAGCAAAATCCATAACCCTCTGTTTTACCAAGGTTTAGTCGAAGCCAGTTCCTTCCCATTCAGACAATCTTCCAGCACAACCAAAGCATCCCTTGTCTGGCTAGGGGTGGAGATGTATAATTGTTTCAGCATCATCAGCATATTGTTGGTACTGAACTGTTAATCTTGCCTGCTTCTCCCTGAACTTTACTCTCTGTTGAAAGAAAGCTATTTTGGATCCTCCCAAATCAAATGTTTGCCTAAAGTCTTGAATTAATTTTATCTGGTTTCTTTAGGAATGGAGAATGTTATCCTGTCTGCCTCAGGCAACAGAGTTTCTTGAGCCAGTGTTGTTAACTATTCCTATTGTGCAGTTTTATGTGCTTTTTCCCCTATAAATAAAAGATGTCTTATATCCTGAAAGATTTTACCTGTTTATCTGCATGTATGTCATTCCTTTTCATATTTATTTTACTTTAAACCCTGGCATCTTAGACTTACTATTTTATCTGTTAGAATACTATCCTATATTCAAACAAAATCTGCATTAGCCATACGATTCAGGCTAAAGAGATTGAGATGCCTTTCTGAATAATGTTACTGAATCCCACCTATTGTTTTAATCATGAGTGATAGTCAGACTCCTTTATTAAATAATCCCCTTTGCTTCATGCTGGCCAATCATTTAATTCTGAAGAAGAATTCTATTTATTGGCCCAAGTTTGCTGGATTTTTAAAGCATTTCACTGTAATGTAGATGTTATCTTTAAGAAAGAATGACATTTGAAGTATAATAAAGAGGGGAGGAGTTATAGTATGTCCTTTGGCATACAAACTGTTCCATTTTAGGAAAATTTAAAAGTTCTATATTTAGATATAGTTTTATTGAGTTTATTTATTATAATATTTACATCTGCACGCTATCCTTAAGCACTTAGGATGGGCACCAACCCATCCACTATATGTTAAAACAATAAACTGAAATAAATAGTAGCCGAAACATCTAAACAACATGAGTTGTTTATGTATCACCTTTTCTCTAATTAAATGCAAAATGTTAATTGGATTGTATACGTTTGAATGTGTTACTCAAGATAAAGTGATCTATCCTCTCATATTTCTAAACCAACTTTAACACATAACAGTGCTTCTTTCTGGAAGCCATTTAGAACTATCTAGGAAATGAAATTGCAGTTGACACCTTTTAACCACAAACTTAACCAAAGCTATGGGCAGGGAGGAGGAAAGCAAGGGGAAGATGTAAGGGTTGAATGTTTCATGAGCTTCTAGAGTTGAGGATGTTTCATTGATTTAGCAGGTCATCACTGGATCCAACTCAAGTTTATTAAATGCTCAGTAGCTTAGGATGGAATGAATGGCTTCCCAGGAAAGCAACCAGCTATTGAATGGGAGAGGACATATTAAGAACTGCAACCAATTGGAGCTGGGACAGAATAGAATAGAACAAAGAGGTGGAAACCTTCTGACCTTCTAATATGAAACAATTAAGAGGATTCAGGTCAGAAAATATCAGTTTTGAATCATAGCTGGAAAATATGGGCAAGAGAGCTCTAAGCTATGTCTAGAAGTAGGAAAAAAGTCAATGCCATCCATTTCTATACCAAGAGATAAGTAGCCTGTACAGTTCTTGGGCTCATCAGAAAGTATGACCTTGATCTTGATTCATTTGTTGTTAAATATCTTGCTAATTCTCTAGAATCTGATGGATTCTGCTGGAGTCATCTTGTTTATCTGTCAATGAAAACAATTAAAAGAAAAAAAAGATCCAGTCTTTGAATCATTGTGTTTTTCTCTAGGATGTTATCTGCGAGGAAGGAAATTTCACTGTAGATTAAGATGTTGCTGAATACAACTCTTTCTCTCATTCTCTTGCCTAACTAGTCACCATTCTTCACAAACTCCTTGTAAATGAGTTTGAAATCAGTTGAAAACCCTTTTGTATGTGGTCTCACTGCTTTTTCTTAGGAAATTTATACCTCTGAGAAAGTCTCTTTTCATTCTGGAATGTAGAGTTTTTCAAGCTCTCTCATCACTACACCACTGAATGCTTGTTATGTTTTGAGAGCTGCAAACTATTGTACCTGATAAGCAACCCTGCTCCCTGTAAAAGACTTGCTTCTATGGATATTCTTTTTCTGCAGCTCTGCTTCCACCATGTAGAGAATGACATTTTGCTTGAATTTCTGCCAGTTTTCAGTTGCTTTGCCAGATACTTCCAAGGTTTTGGGAACTCACAAATGATGCTTTTTATTCAGAGACAGGCAGCTCATTAGATGGCATTAACCTGATGTTACCAAAGGAAACACACACACACACAGGTTTCTAAAATAGTTCAGTAGCTTCAGCCTCAGTATCCCTGTATTTTGGGACAAGATTGTCCCATCGGGACTTGTATGATCCTGCAGAGCAGGAGATTTTCTGAGTATGACAACCATATTTTGCATATTACTGTGCACCTTTTGTTCATGATTGCTGAATATTGAGAACACTTTTCTGTTATAATCTTAGATAAACTTAGATAAATCCAGGATGCTTAAAACAAAGAAAGTGGAAGGGAGGGAGGGATGAAAAACATTGCCCTGCACCAGTGGTGCGATTCAGCCACTTTGCACCTATTCAGGAGAACCAGTTGTTTAACTTTCTAAGCAGTTAGGAGAACCAGAAATCTCATCTCCCCCCCCCACACACTTTACAGGGCTAATCCTGTAAGGAAGGCAGAAAGGAAAAATTCTGGTGTTGTTTCTAGCCTAATCTTTATTGCCCTACTTACAGAAACTGCCTCTCCGGTTGACCCTTATTACATTGTAACAGCTAAGGTGAACCGCCCATCGACATGAGTGACATTGAGTTGGCCATGCCCATCCAGTCACATGACTGCCAAGCCACGCCTAACCAGCTGATCATTAGAGCAGAGAACTGGTTGTTAAATTATTTGAATCCCACTACTGGCCTGCACCCTGTAATTACAGCAAGAGACCAAGAGAAAGTGAATTGGGCCATCATTTATGAAATCACTTTGAAGAAGAACGTGGCAAGGCTTGGCTGTTTTGTTTGCTCTTTCCATTTTATGGAGATAAAAAGAATAATAGAAATGAAAATGTTATTTGGGAAAGGTTAGGGAATTGTGGAGGAAGGGGAGATTAATGAACATTTAGTAAATGAAATACTTGAAAGAGAATTGGTGTAGAAATAACATTGGTGGAATTTCAAGCTAGGGGAGAAATCGGAGCATGAAATGACTGTTTCAGCAGACATTGGTGAAAGGGAAAAAGTTTATGGGTGCTTTTAATATGATCTATGCTTCATTTTGGCTTTCAGTAGAATCCAGCCCAAATCCTGATCCATCAAAAAATTGGATCTAGCTTTGAGGATCCTGCGGGAGACTCACCGCTGTCTTTCAATAGTTATATAGGCCTGATCTGGCTCTCTCAAATCCTGACTCTTCTGTTCTCTCAATCCAATTTATACAAAATCTGCATAGATTCGCGCCTTGGAAACATCCTGGCTTTTCTTGGAAAGATGGTGCCATTGTAAGAGCGGCCTGCCAGGTTCAATAGGAAAGACGCCTTGAAAGCTTTAAAATAAAGGTGAGGGACCACATCCAATCTTCCCAGCCTGTCTTCTAATCCAGTCTCATGATGGTCAGGTATCAGATGATCGTCATAATGATCCCTGATGCCACTGAGCGCTCAGCGGCAATAGACATAATGCCTCTGCAGTCATACCAAAATTAGCCTCTATCTCCTTCTCTAAATGTTTCCCTGTTATCTCCCACTTGTCTTGATACCTAATACAGTTCCTACAGCTGCTGTATCATATTAGGTCAGAGTGATGAAAACGAATGCCGTTTTCCTGATGGCTTCTGCAGAATTGTGGTAATTTGAATCAACTCTCCCTGATTGTTGTTGGAGTTTTTTTTTTCTTCCACTGTCTCCATCGTTTTCTTCCTCTTCTTCTACCCCTGTCCTTCCGCCCATCTCCTCCTTTCAGAATATATATTGGGACACTGGCGGGTTACCATTTCCAACTGCATATTAGAAATGGTAGTGTTTTCTTCTATCTGATTCTATAAAATGAGTTCACCAGAAGGTGCAGACCCAGCATATTTGTGGTTTTTCCTATAAATTACTTTAACACTGTGTCCAATCATATATATAATTTCAGATTTTCAATTTCAACTCGCTGCTGTGTCAGCACAGACTCCACTGATATGTCTAATGTATTTAGCTTAAAATGAAACGGATGGCATTTCATTACCAGGAAGATAATATTTTTGAATATGTTTGCTGCATGGCAGGATCCATCATTATTCTGCCATTTTATGTTCAGAGTGTGTAATAGCTTTTTAATGCTTTGATGTATTTTATTTATATATGTAATGTTTTTTTTCTAATACCATAGGGGGGTTTAAATCACTGGACACATTATAAAATCTTAATTGAATGCTTTTAAATATTATCAAGACAGGAAAAAGCTGAACAAATTGCCAGTATTTTATTGGAAGGGGGGAAGAGCAGAAGCATGCACATATAGCCCTTTCGTTCTCCTGTCCCCCCTCCCAGCTTCTCCTAATACTCAAAATACTTTGGAAAGTGAGAGAAAGAGAGAGAAAAGAGGGAGTCAGAGAATCCCCTGGTCCCCTGGGATGTTTGAAGCTGTCAGCAGGAAGGTAAGGAACATAAGAAAACTTGAAAGTTGTGAATGACAGAAGCCTCCTCATTGGCCAATGCTTTTGACAGGACTGAAATCCTTAAGCACTGATGTTTGCTGCCGTTTGACCAGAATTTTAAAGCTATGACGGTGCTCTGAGATATCTATTATCCTGATGCCACGGTGATTAATTCTCAGATTAAAACCTGAGAATTAGTGGTTAAATTGCTATGGTAACCCACACAGCTTTATTGATCGCTAGTGTGTAATTTCCCCAATTTTCTTTATTTCCAACTCACTTATTTTTTTAAGTGTGGAGACTTAGATTATCCTATGTTGTCCTGTACAAACAGCATAAGAATGAGAACAAAAATATTGGCCCTGCATTACTTTAAATTTTATTACAGTGATTTTTGTTGGTTTGTTGGTTTGTTTTTGGTGCATACTGATATCACATTTTTACTCACAAGTTCTGCAACTTGACATGCATTGACCATCACTGGTTAATTTTTTATAGGAAACCAGAAGTCCTTGATGTTCTCTGAGTCCTTAGCACTGATGATGTTACCTAGTTTGGTAATGAAACATCTGCACAAAACAGCCAAGCTCAGAGAGCATCAAGCATCCCACAATTTAACTCTTAGCTGCAAATATTTTCCTTTATTGATAGAAAATCAGATTAATGGTTTGAAATATTTGGCTCCCAGTTTAAAAGCTTCAATAAAATGTCTAAGCAATGAACTCTTTCATCTTAAATAAACAAAATATGCTAGATTTTGTCACTTTTCCCACCCCATTTTCCTCAAATTATAATTGACATTTCTGCTTCTCTTACTACTCTTAATGATGACTACTATTTTTCTCTTGCATCTCTAGCAAACAAGCTATAAAGCCACAATTAAGCAAGGAGTCCTAAATGAACAGAGAAGTATGTAAAAACCAAAGTGTCACATCTAATTGCAGTTTTTATCAATTCTTATTGAATATCTCAAAGTTAGGAGATTTGAATAACATTGGAAAAGATGTTCAAATGAAAACATCTTTTAAAAAACAGGATAAGTTCCTTTCTTAACATCTTGACACTGTTGTTGTTTTAGCATGTGTGTAGCCTTTAGAATGAATGAAATAGAACAGAAATAAGGTAACCATCTCATTCTTCATATTTTTCAACTTGGAAGAAATCTATAGAGATACTTTTCAGCCGACAAAGCACATGGAATCAATTTCCAATATTTACTTATCTTGATTTGTAGCTGCCCTCATTTTGTGGTGACATCACTGCCCATAAACCTCAAGGGAAAGTAATTACATTTAATCAAAGCTCTTCTTCCTCATCGGGAAGCTGCTCTTTGTGTAAACCTGTAGAGCAAATTAATTAAATAATGGGGACATTGACTTTTTTTTTAATGAAGATATGTGGCACACATATCCATTAAAAGGAGTCAATAGGTAACCTGAAGAAAATGTATTCTTGAATTGTTTTATACACTTTGCTTTTAGTATCAGGAGAGCTTGCTGTAATACAGAAAGATGGAAAAAAGGTTTTTCTAAGAGTATCATCAGGTGGACAGACTAATCTAAAAATTAGATTTTTAAAGTTCAGTCTTGGATTAGGTTTTTGGTATGGATAATGTTCCTTAAAAAATTATTTAATAACCACAGTGATATTTGGCTATCATAGAATGTTATATTTGGCTATCATAGAATGTTCTAGAATTGATGACATTTTATGAATGTTATCAGTCATAGAAACACAATTGTTTCTATGATTGATAACCTTGTTATCAAGGTTCCTATTATTGTTTAATGCTCTAAGATGAGAGCACTTTTAGAATCCCTAATTCTATTCTCTACACTTTTTTGGACCTGGTTGGCATTTTGAGAATAAATTTTGGGAGGTCTGGCAAAAGGAATACTAGGATACCTGGCCTATTCACAAAATGGCTGTCATGGGGGGAAAAGAACCTCAGTTATAAATTACTGATTTACCAGGATGTGGCAAGGCCTCTCTTCCTTAGAGATGTTTCATAATACACCCATTTTCCTTTATTCTTTATTTCCCCCAGTTAGAATGCAATTTACTTAGCACTGAGCTTCAGCAATTGATCATTTTCATTTTCTAAAAAAGTTTGTGTGTTACAGTTCAGATTCAGGGACAACCTTAGAAATAAACATAATATTAGAAGTCTGCATGTGGCTTTGCCACATGGCAACTTTTATTTAAAGAAAAACGATTCTCCATATAGAAGTGAAAAATAATTCAATGGGAAGAAAAACCTTGCACGTGCAGAGGGCAATTTTACATAAACAAGGCAAACTCTTGCCTACCTCTACCCAAAGTGGTTTAGTACATATGTCACACCTGAAAAGCTTGTGTATAGAACAGCACCAAATGACTAATGTTTCTGCATAGTTTAGTTGTGCTTGCATAGAGAACTTGAAACAAAAAGATGGACAATATTTCCTATAATGTACCATTAAGAGTGTTTGTCATTTTCTCTGAAGTCTGCAAAAATGTCTCTCTGAATTCCGTGGGAGTAGTTGCTAATCAGCATATAGATCACGGATTCTCAATGTTGGCAACCTTAAGACGTGTGGACTTAAACTCCCAGAATTCCCCAAACACCACATTGGGTGAACTACTCATTTTGAATTCTGGGAGTTTGGAGTCAATACCACATAAATTTGTTATTCCTTGTAAATCTGCAAACATTTTGTTTGTAATGCTCAGATTTTTCTCATTGCTTAAACACCCAGGGGTTAGAGGGAAAAGGCAAAAAGGCAATAGAATCAAAGATGGCAGGAGCATAATTTTTACCCGAATCCTTTTTCTTGAATTAAAGGTGTTTTTAGTTTGTATGTACCCTGATGGCAAATCTATGGCACGTGTGCTGGAAGTGGCCCGCAGAGCCATCTCTCCAGGCATGTGAACCATCGCCCGTTGGTCTTCCAGGTTCTGCAGTGCCGGCCAGCTGGTCTTCACATGCGCGGGAATGCCCGAAACCAGAAGAGCAGTCGCCCAGTATGCATGTGCATGCCAGGCAGCTGCTCTTTTGGTTTCTGACATGTACATGCACACTAGCCAACTGGTTTTCTTGTTTCTGGCATGCATGCACATGCGAAGATCAGCTGGCCGGTGTGCATGCATGCACCAGAAACCAGAAGATCATCTTCCTGAAGGAAGGCTGATGAAAATGTTCGTCAACACTGCTATATGTTCATGTATAGGCCCGTCTGCAGATATGTTGAGCCTTGAATTTTTAACCGAATATTATAAAAATGTGCCATTCATGGATAAACTGACCCAAATATATTTTGGTATGTTTTAATTTTCACAATTCACTTCCCTGTGGGTAATCCACAGGTTTATCTATTTTCATGGTATTTTGATTAAACATTCAAGAATCAGCTTATCCATGGATGGGCTCATACAAAAGCATATATGACATACACAGGTTCTTTTATAAACTATTACTTTATATACTCATGGATAAGCCTAGGGTAAACTGAACCCAATTTTTAGAAGTATGAATTGTGGCATCCACAATTCTTCACTTATTTGCAGACATGTACGGCAAAGAGGACAGTAATATGATTTGGAAGGTTGCAGGGAAATTTTGATGATATGTTTTTGGGTCCTTTGAGAATCATATATGGATTGCCTCACCTGCACATAGTCAATAGAGAGCTTCACGGAGCAGAACTCTGACTACAGATAAGATGCCTTGCCAAATTGTCGGTTGAAGCAAGGGAAGAGAGTGTATTACTAGCACTACAACATTGACTGAGAACATTCAGTCCTGTGTTTCTTTTTCTTCTTTTCAAATAAAGATACCTATTTGTTTTTTTCTATCCCAATAGGATGGCATTAATCCCAATATTAATCTCTTTCATTTTTACCGTTCACGCACTTGAGAGACTCACTAAGGGTCGGTTGTAATGTGGAAACTGAGCGTTAGTGGACTGGAAATTTCTACTTCAGCTCCTCAGTGGGTAATTAGCCACCCAGAATTATTGGGAGCTGGGCAGCATACAAGTTTAATACATTATGGCTAGCCAGATGTTCAGGCCAGATTTGACATTTTTAACCACCTATTGAGTCCTTCTGAAAGAACTGGAATAGACAGATGTTGCTGTTTGATGGTGTTAAAGATTTCGTCGCAGGATACAATCTATTCTGAGTAAAGCTGCCTTTTGTAATTGACTGATGGTGAATGAGTCAATGCTCCAGTAGTGCTCCAGTTGTTTGGGGATTGCACCCAAGGCAACTATTACTCTTGGTGCTACCTTTGCTTTCTTTTGCCCCAATAGTTGTAATTTTATTTGCAGGTCGTTGTATTTTGTGCTTTTCTCCAGTTCTTTCTCTTCTGTTCTGTTCAGGTACTGCCACGTCCACTATCCAGATTTTTGACTATTATTATGGTTATTATTTTTGATCAATCTCAACAGGGTACATAAACAGAGGGATAGAATCAAGACCACGTGAAATGTTAATACCACTTTGTAATGCCTTAGTAAGGCCACACTTGGAATACTGCATTCAGTTTTGGTTGCCACGATGTAAAAAAGTTGTGAAGAGTCTAGAAAGAGTTCAGAGAAGAGCAACAAAGATGATTAGGGGATTGGAGGCTAAAATGTATGAAGAACGGTTGCAGGAACTGGGTATGTCTAGTTTAATGGAAAGAAGGATTAGGGGAGACATGATAGCAGTGTTCCAATATCTCAGGGGTTGCCACAAAGAAGAGGGAGTCAAGCAGAGGTGGGTTGCTCCCAGTTCGGCCCAGATCAGGCAAACTGGTATTAGCAGCAGCGGGAGGCTCCGCCCACTCACCCAGACACTTCTGCTCGTGCGCAGAAGTGGTGCACACATGCACGTGCATGAGCGAACCAGTAATGCCGGGATTTGCAACTTACCTCTGGAGTCAAGTTATTCTCCAAAGCACTTGAGAGTAGGACAAGAAGCAATGGGTGGAAAGTAATCAAGGAGAGAAGCAACTTAAAACTAAGGAAAAATTTCCTGATAGAATAATTAATTAATCAAACAATTAACAATTAATTAATTGCCTCCAGAAGTTGTGAATGCTCCAACACTGGAAGTTTTTAAGAAGATGTTGGATAACCATTTATCTGAAGTGGTGTAAGTTTTGCTGCCTAAGCAGGGGTTGGGCTAGAAGACCTCCAAGGTCCCTTCTGTTATTCTATTCTATAATTATAAAATGACAAAAGATGCACACCACTTATTGCACCACACTCTCAGAGAGAAAACATTCTAAAAATAAAATAAGTAGATGCAGTTGGAAACTCTTTTCTATTTGGTATGCTCTCAAATGCTTGTCCAATGAAACAGAATGAAGTGACTTACACAGGAAGTATAAGGGAAGGGAAAGGATGAAATGGTCAAATGTAAGGTGACCAGATTTTCAGATTGGTAAAGAGGGACACCTTTGACCGGGGGGGGGGGGGGGGCCTTGATTAAAAATTTTATACGGAGCAACAACAATTTTAATACAACGCAAAAATAGTATTGTAATATTTTTTTATTTCAACATAACTACAATTAAAAATATAAATTGTAACTGTTGCCAAACATCAAAATTTTGATCGCGTGACCATGAGGATGCTGCAATGGTTGCTAAGTGTGAAAATGGTCGCTAAGTGTGAAAAATGGTCATCAGTCACTTTTTTCAATGCCATTGTAACTTTGGTTACTATACCACCTTTCTTGCTACAGTTCTTAAGTGAATAACTGCAGCTGGTATTTTGTATTTTGGATAGAATTTTTTTTAAAATAGTCTAAGACAATTTAAAAAAAGAATCCACACAGAATCAATTGAAGTAAAACATTTCAAACTATTCCACACAGAATAAATTTAAGTAAAACTATTTTAAAAAATTCTATGCACAATATATTTCAAAGTATTGTGCATAGAATTTTTAAAAATGGTTTCACTTCAATTTATTTTGGATAGAATCTTTTTTTAAATAGTCTAAGACAATTTTAAAAAAGGATCCACACAGAATAAAACTATTTTAAAAAATCCTATGCACAATAAATAAAATATTTTAAAATACATTAAAAATAATAAAAGAAAAAAATCCAGCTCACTTACCAGCAGGCAGGCACTCCAAGTCAATCCAGAATGATGTAGATGTTAATGCAAAGAACTGAGCAAGTTAAAATGGTGAAATTAGTCCCAGGGAAATATTTTTCAAAGAAAATTTGCCACCATTTTTTCCACACGAGCCGACCTCCAACCTCTGTGCCACTCCCCTCTGGGAAATCCAGGAAGGAACAGTTGCTACTTCTCTAGTCAAAGTATTTCCTGGAGCTCTATGGTACTGGGTCATCTTTTCTTATAAAAGGAGATAAAAAAGGCGGGGGGATTCCGTTTTCTTGCTTTAATGTTTTAATATCTTCAATCAAAGTACTGAGACAGAGAGAGAGGTTAGACAGAGTGTCTTTTGTCTTGCCCCGGTTAGGATTTCTTAAGCAAATCCACTGGGCTTTCAACATGAAGCCAGAAAATCAGGACTTTTTAAAACGCCCCGGGACAGGGGACAAATTGTTAGAAATTGTGAATGTCCCGCCAAAATCGGGATGTCTGGTCACCTTAGTCAAATGGCTGTCATGAACTACTCCTGATCTTTAAAGTCACCATGAATTTCCTTACTTTAGCAACTGATGTGGAATATAGAACATTTCATTGATTCTGACCTTTTTAGGACATGAGCATGATTTCTTCTTGTTTCTTATCCCATCTTTTTTTTTCCCCAAACTACAATACAATTCTCTGAGAAACAAGATGAAATCTCTTCTTTTGGGCTAGTTTTACCCTTGCAGGCTTGAAGTGATTCTGATATTTATTTAGGCAAGTTTCTTGCCCACACCGATTGCCTGAGGGTTTTTTTTCTTTGAAAGTTCATTTTCAAAGCTTGATGCCTAGTTGTTTTCTTTAACTAGCGCTTCTTGATGCTTATCGGTTAAAAAATAAAAGAGTGACCTCTCCTTCACAGCTGAAAGGTGATTCTTAGTGTTTATTTCTGTTCATACCCCTCTTCTTTTATCTAACTATCATACAAAAAATGGAGCTGGGCCTGTATAACAATTGTTCACTCTTGATGTCCATTCTCCTGCCATTCTTCTGCCTGATAGCTTGTTGAATCAAGTTAAAATCAGATTTGCTCAAAAACGGTCTTAAATGATAGCAGACAAAGAGTCGAAGCTCCTCCATTATTTCATAAAAGTGAAAATGAGATATGATATAGAGGTATGAGATACGCGTACAGATTTCAGGGGGAGCAGTTACTACTGAGTAGTGTGATTGCCCAGAATATTCTTTGTGGTAGAAGCATCAGATAGCAGTCATGAAGGCTTCTCACAAGCTTCCATAATTCTCTACTGAAAAATATGACCATAGGAGTCGGCAACATTTTTTTAAAAAAATTGTATTTAAGTTGTATACAAAAATATATACATTGAGGATATTTGTTTTTAAAAGAAATGTGTAGTTGGAAGAGAATTGCAAAACTGTCCTGGTGATGTAGGGTGTTTTAATTGACCCATCTCTGGGCAATAGGGGGATGGCCTATAGGGAATGAAAGGATGACAGCAAGTCTTTCAAAGGGAACTGCGGGATGCTTAAAAATGTGGAAATGGTAGCTATCATGATGCAATTGATGCTCTGCCTACTTTTGACGGGTATTGCAATTGTGGTGCGTGTCAAAACCAGGCAGACTTTTAATCACGCCATTGCAGCTACAATTTTTATTTTTATATAAAGGAAGGGAGGGAGGGAAAGAGGACCGGATGGAGGAAATATTTATTCTCTTGAGTTTTACAATCATGGGATACTATCACATGATTTATGAATTACTTTGTGCTGTTGGGAACAGGGACAATGTCTTTACATTTCAAAACTTTATTCCAAAGAAAATGTCCTGTAACCACCCCCCCAAAAAAACATATACCAAAATGCAATGAGACAGCTAAGCAATCCAATATTAGAACCTGTGCTATCTGGATTATAAAATGAGGGGTACATGAGGAGAGAATTCTACCAACTGAAACTGTATATCTCAGTTTATTTCACATAAACTTTTTTCCTCCACCCCAATATGCAGGTAGAGGCATATACCCAGACCCACATTCTTGTCTGGCATTGCTTAATGTGCTAAAAGAGTTAATTGTTTTAGCAAGAGTGTACAGTCGGACTTCCTATAAATTCAACAGACTTCTTTCATCAGGAGGGTCAGAATATAAGGAGCATTTCTCTTCAGGCAAGCTGTATGGTCTGGCAGTTCAACCTGTAAGTGATGCCTTATTGATTTCTGCCATAGCATCCATAGCTGGCTTGAGAATTGGAGCCTCTGACAATAGCTAACAAGTTTAAACCATTAGTTCCATTTGTAGCTGTTCGGTGAAAAGGCTGTCAGTCACAACATCCAATAGACCGGAGCTTTTAGTGGATTTCTTATCCTGTTCTTTTTGCCACAATGACCCCTGTGGTTAATGGGCATTATTGAGAAATTATATTTTTCAACATCTTCATTCAATTTCTCTCCCCTCCCCCCACCCTTTTCTCTTCTCCTTTTGGGATCATAAAAGCCATTTAGGTTGCAATGTTAGGAAACAGAAATGCAAGCATTGATCTGGAGTCAGCGAAGGGAGGGGGCAAGCCAGTCGAAAGTCAGCTCCAAGATAGCCAAGCTATGCTACAACGGCTTCCAAAGAACGATTATTATTTGAAATGAAAAGGATTGGATAAACATTCTTATTTTTCTTCAAATTCAGAGAGAGCGTAAGATCACTCTTATTGGGGATTATTATTATTTTTTCTCCTGTGCTGTCTACCAAAACAGACTCTCTACAACTTGAATGGCATATCACTTGGAAATGATAATTTCCATGGCCTTGTTGGAAAAAGTTTGACCTACTTTGGAGTAATTCCATTTCATATTGAAAATAAAAATGGTTTCCTAGAACTCTTCAGATCACGGAATGCTGTTTTTCAGCCAATCAGTTAAGAGGGGAAAGAGAGGGAAACTTTTCTCATCTCACCATCTGCCTACTTTATATCACAGCTATTGCTGTCTTTACAGGCCTTTTCACACAGCACCACTTCCTGTTCCCAATCCATTCACTGTTTTAAAGTTAGTGAGATCATCTTCCGTCTTGGAATCTCAGCAAGATGAAGGTTATACCATAAGCCAATCAATGCTCTCTCCAGCTGACCAGAATGGGAACAAAAATTTGACACTGCCCTGTTCCAAAAGCAGAGTTTCTCCTGAAATAACAGAACTTCTCTCAGCTCAGTTCTTCACTGAGAAAAATAAATGCTTAACTTCCCCATGACCCTGTAGGTACCATGATGCATTTATCCTCTAGTACACAAGTGAATACATGTCTTCCCAAATTACCAAAAAAATGTGAAAGCAGAAAAACCACCAGTTTCAGCGAGTTCTCACTAGCCATCCTCAGGCTGGTGTTTTTGGCTGAAAATATATATATATTCAGTATAAAGGTTCACAATGAAAGCTCTGATGATAGTATCATATTGTAGTTTTCCGGCCACATGTTTTTGCCCTGTAGCCAAGGATGGGCTGCTATGGGTTCTTCCAGGTTTGGAACAGTGGTGGAATACGATCGGTATGCTCAATTGCAAAAGCAATTTTGCAGTTTCTCAGAACAGCTTACATCCTGCAACGGTACCTTTAACACTATCAAATATTCACATCTGCCTATCCTAGATCCTTCAGAAGGATTTCATAGGTGAACAAAAATGTCCAACCCAGTCTGAACATTTGGTTGACCATGCAATCCCTTCCTCCTTCAATGATGTCATTTGTACTATCATTCTCCTTCCAAGGGTTCTTGATTTTGAATTTTAGAAATAAGTAAGGGGGGTCCTTGGTGCTCTCTGAGCTTTTTTGTTTTCATGAAAATGTTTCATTACCCTAACTAGGTAATTTCATCAGTGCTAGTAAGGAGTGCTGTTTGCTCTCAGACAGGCAAGACACCAGAATATAAACTGACAGGAAACAGCTCTCCTTACTAGCACTGATGACGTTACCTAGTTAGGGTAATGAAATGTTTGCAAGAAAACAAGCAAGCTAAGAGAGCACCAACGACCCCGCATTTTCACCTACAAATATTCTCCTTTATTGGTAAAAAATAAGGTGGGTTCCTACCATTTCAGTTGAACCAGTAGTTGTTTTCTGGCCTGGGTTGCTGGAACTGGCAGTGACCCAGGCCTGCCATGCCCCAGAACCGGTTTCTCGGTATCTTATCCCATCACTGACATGTTTCTGAGCATGTGCAGAACTGTCTTCAGTAAACTGCGCATAGCAGGGGTGGGTTTCTCGCCCCGTTCCAATCGGTTCGGTTGTAACGAGGCCGGCGGCGTCCTCGCGCACGCACGCGGCGTCCTCGTGCACACACGCGGCATCCTCGCGCACGCACGGCGTGCGCATGCGTACTAGCTTCTGCGCGATGCTCCAGCTGCTCCTGGAGGATCACGCAGGCGCTGTATGTGTTCTGCGCATGCGTGGAAGCGCAGAATTCGTAAAAACCGGGTAAGGAGCAGGCGCGGGTGTGCGGGCGGGCGCGGGGGGGCCTTCGCCGTTCCCGGAAGTTACTTACTTCCGGGTTCGGCGACCAACCGGATCGCAGGGACCAGTGCGAACCGGTCGAAACCCACCCCTGGCGCATAGGCAGCAAAGTTTTTGTGCGCTCACAAAACACCCTTTCTCAGTGAACTGGTAGTAAACTGGTTAGGAACCCACCTCTGCGTTATACATATATTTCTGCATCGTGTCATAAAGAAAGGAATTGCCTTGACAGTCAAATGGTATTAAGTTTTTCTATCCATATTTTAATAGCAATCTATACCCTTCATCTCTGATGGTGTTAAGTACCTCAGTTGCTTATAATTCGGTCCTCAAAAGCTGTCATATTCCAAAGTTCTGTGACTTTTATGTCTGGAATTCTCACTGGGCTCTTAGGGTCTGCTGACTGAAATGTACACCACTGTCTCTTCACTGATTTCTTGACTCCTAATGGAGACAATCTTTCTGCACCATCAAGCAGACAGTGACTTGATCTCGCCACCATTATAATAAAAGAGACTTCTTCCTGAATTACTGTATGTGTGGATACTGTTATAATGCTGATTTGCCAGTTCTACCCAGCCGCTTAGCCGGTTTTAGACACAAAGCAAATTGTAATTGCATAATCATTTTAGGCTAGCTGGTGTGCATCTTATTTTCCTTATTTTTCCTTTCAGTTCACTCCACATGTAGATGATGAAAGAAAGGATAATATTCTCTGCTTACTATACTAAGCACTAGCACACTTCCCATCAGGATTTCTGCCTTCAACAGAAAGAAATATGCAATCATAGAACAGGTAATTCAGGTGGAATTCAAAAATCTAAAAAGAGGTGCAGTTTTGGAGTTTAGAGAATAGCAACCAGCATAGATATGGAAAAATATAAAATTTGATCCATCTTGATTATAAAAGCTCTTGGTGGCAATGACCTGATAGTACTTATCCATATACTGTAACATGTCCCCAGTGTATGTTTAGCAAACTATCTTTTCCTGGCTAAGAGGTGAAACATTCATTAGTACTCAATCTTACTTGAATATATATTTTTATCTGATTAGCTGCCCAAATCTTGAAAGAATCGTATTATATTTACACAGGAACTGAATTGAGATGTGTTTGTAAGACATTGTGTTCCTGTAAAAACCTATAATATAAATCCCCCGCCTTGTACTTTATACTGTGTTGATGGTTATTGTTACTTAATTTATATTTGTCATTTTGAATGCTTTAAGCTGTGGTTGGTCACCCAGGCTCTAGCCATATGATTTGATTTCAAACATATACATTTATATTGTAAACATATGCATAAATATAACTCTATCTTTCATAACAAAGGTGAATGAAGAATATATACATATAACAAACAACTTTGTAATTTGTATATAATGCGTACACAATAGAAAAGCAAAAGAACAGTTTTAGGGGGAAAATGAATAGAAAATAAAGTTATACTAACACATAAAAACAGTTACTTAATGTTCCTTTTTTCTTTAGGTTATTGTCTGTAATGGAATAACTCGGTAAGTTATCTGTGAGCCAAATATTACCCAGTGATATTAAAATCAATGTTCAAAAAATTATTATATGATTAACTGAGCAGAAAAAAGAAATACATAGCAGGATTGTAATATTCCTTAAATATTTTTTTAAAAAACAAGAATAGAGAAATATTTTAATGTGAATTTTGTAGCTCAGAAAAAGGTAATCATAGTCCTACATTTGACTTTATTTTATTAAGTAGAATGGTTTACCCACATATCCTATCAGTTTTCATACTTTTTATTTAATTCCTTTTTGAAGTAATTTGTAGAACATTTATCTTTTTAATTGTAAACGTCTAGGTAAACCTATCATTCAACCTGTACAGTTAAAAAAAGAGAGATGAAAATGAATTGTTCAGTGACATCTTGTGGTAGAGTAAAGGTATTGGTGCATCTGTGAGAAAGAAATAGCTGTATTTGGCTTCAGAATGGTTAATAATAATTGATATTTGGTTTCTAATTGCATTGGTTTATTATCTCCATATTACCTAAGTTATATTTTTTTAGGAATGAGGATATCCACATCCACCATGATAATTAATCAACTTGTCCATAACATAAAAATTTATCTATGTGGGGTTATTTGATCTGAACTCCCTTTCACTTTTCCTTGTTCTTAATAACAGACTTGGAGTTGTGAAGGGTTTTGTGATACTGATTTACAAATGTTTAACTATCAAGGACGTGATTTTGGACCAGCCACTCTTTCTCAGCTCACCTCACCTCACAGGGTTCTTCCTGTGGGGAAAATCAGGAGGAGGAAAGAGTTATTAGTTATGTTCACCGCCTGGAGTTCTTTATAAAAAAAAATAATAATAAAGGCAGGCTAAAAGAAAAAGTTCAGAATGTGTGAAAATTTAACATACTGTATTTATCAGCATGGCCACCCTGCTGAAGCAGGCGCTTCTGGACAAGCTGTCCTTATTTTGACAGCCCTGAAGGATAACATGTGGCAGTGAAGCATTTTCCCACCAAGAAGAGTTATTTTAAGATAATGGCTTTAATGTATTTTTGAAGCCCCCGATGAGCCGTATATCACCAAAAGTGTTGGAAAAGAATGCTGTATAATAAATGAAAGAAGCATTAGGTCCAGGAGAGCATAGCCATATGTGTTTGGGATTTTTTTTTAAAAAAAAAAAGTTGCTTCCCCCCCACTCTGCATTCTTCCTCACTTTTCTTCCCCATTCCATGTTTGGAACCAATTCTTAGCCTCCATTCAGTAGCAGCTAGGCTTCCCTGTTTTTAATGGGTATTGATGGTTTCTGTCCCTTAAAAAGGAATGGCTTGTTGTGAATAATAAATCACAAGTCATTGCAGGAAGATAAAATGCAGGAGCACTTACAGCTATTCTGTTTCCACCCCACCTTCTCTCAAAATACTAATAAAAGACCCAGCATATAGAATCTTGATTTAAGCAGATTTGCTGTTGAAAGCAGGGTGGAAGAGGCGATGAATAATGCAAGGGTTTCTGAGGGCTATTTTAAAGATTATAATTTTCTTGCATGGGCTAATCTTTTCAAAAAGCATTTGTCCTAACATGGAAAGTCTCACCATGTGTTTCTGAATTTCTTTACATATAATAGAATCATTAATATGATCACCCATAGTCTTTAGCCATGCTAAACTGAAGGCCACTTTTTAGAGATCAGAGTGGGGCAGGTTTCAATAAAGTGTTTCTGTTTTATTTGTTGTCTCATATTTCTTCAGGTCACTGGCATAGAATATGTTATAAATCCCTTCCTCACAGACGAGAATATTTGTAGCTCAGGGTTGAACGTTGAGGTCCTTGGTGTTCTCTGAGCTTGCTTGTTTTCTTGCAGACATTTCATTACCCAACTAAGTAACATTATCACTGCATCATCAGTACACTGATGAGCTTACCTAGTTTGATAATGAAACATCTGTCCCCCCCAAAAAAAAACCCACGCCAGGAGAGCACCGAGGACCCCATATCTCTTTTATCAATAGAGTTCTGGATAATTAACATCATGCTGCTGCTCAGGAGTGGGCTGCTGGGGGTTCCCACAGATTCGGGCGATCCTCTAGCTAGGATTCTGCCCAATTCATCAAATCCCCAAATACCACCCCTGGCTGGCCACACCCACCCCACTCCGCCCTTCTCAGGAGTCTCCACGTTCATCATGCCTGTCCATCATGCCAGTTAAATGCAGGGTCTGCGAAGAGGCTCAGGGAGGGGGGAAAACAAGTGTACCAGAGGTTCCAGGAGTCTGGAAACGGACCTGTTTCCAGCCTCCGGAGGGCCTCTGGAGCCCCAGGGAAACAGTTTTCTGGGGGAGCCTGGGGGAGGCTCAAGGAAAGCCTCTGGAACATGGGGAGGGTGAAAAATGCCCCCTCCCCACTGTGGTGCAGGAGGCCAACTAGGCCACGCCTACCCTGGCCATGCCTACCCAGCAACAGGGCAGTGAACACATTGCTGCAATTTTTGAAGCCCATCCTGCTGTTGCTGCTGGGATTCCTAAGGTGATCTTAGTAGATCAGAAGAGAAAGGCGAAAGATCAGGCAGGGCAGATTGTTTTCTTCCAAACTTTGGCATCTACCAAAAGATGAATCTTCCAGATTTAGAACTTTTAATTGAGGTCCACTGCTGCATATACAACAATAGGGGGGGGGGAACCTATTTACCTCCACTGAATCTAAAAATGAATTTTAGGCTTACAATAAGTAGCTAACCATCAGTATTTTATAAGAAATACAAGAGCACAATCATCACATAACAAATGATTGACCAGTTAAATGAGCTAGTCCTTATATTGTAGCTTTGCTTGCTAAGGATGTATTGTTATTATGTCAACTAATTTCACATCAGCTAACAAAGAATAAACTGCTGGATGCTATTCCATGCTTATGAGATTGAAGAGAAAGTTCTTATTTCCATATCTGTCAAATGCAATGATTTGGTAACAAATTTTTTTGTTCTAAAGTAGAGGAATATTTAACATTAGGTTGGTTAATGTTCCCTAAATACATTCCACATTGACTCCATTCAACTATTGTCCTCGATTCAGTTAATGCTAGAGGCAGTTATTTTATTAATGTCATTACCAAACATGTCAAGTTTCTGCATATAAGGATCTTTAAGTAGAGCGAATGTTCTTACTCTCTTTAGACTGGGCTAGTTTAACTCTTTTTGAAACAATGAAAAAGATCTGCTGGAAGCATTGCTGGACTTATAAATAAATAAATACATAGATATTTATTATAGTTGTCAATGACTCCTTTTCTCTTGATATCCTTTGCTCCATTTCCCCTGTTAAACATAAGCACCTTAGTCTTTGGTACATTAACGGCCAGAGTTGCTTCAATACGAGATAGGTGGCAAACAAATTTAATTAATAAATAAATAAATTTTCAGATCCATACAGATTGTGCATCCTACTCTGTGTCTAATATTTGTTGCCAGCTACTTGAATGATCAGCAATGATGTAACCAGCAGTGAGATTCACCGGTTTGCAACTGTGAGTGTGCGCCTTCCAAGCATGCACACATAGCCTGCTTGCGCACATAGCCTGCACACATGATCGTGGTGTCGAAAATGAGGCTACATAGGACTTTTTAAAGTTGGGGCAGGGGGTGGGGGAAGGTGGTGGTGGGAAGTGGCCTGGGGGCAGGGGCAGTTCAGCACTATGGGTTTGGGCAAATGGGTCTGAACTGGCTGAATACCACCTCTAGATCAGTGGTGGGTTTCAAATTTTTTTAGAACCTCTTCTGTTGGTGTAGCCTACTTTGTGGGAATGGCTTGCTGGCCATGTGACCAGGTGGGAGTAGCTTGCAGGCCATGTGATTGGGTGGGGGTGGCTTGCCAGCCATGTGACCAAATGGGAGTGGCTTGGCTGTCATCTGATTGGGTGGGCGTGGCCAACTTGTAACATGTGGCAAAACTCACTTAACAATGCTCTTGCTTAGTAACCAAAATGTTGGCTCAGAAACTCTGGCGTTTGAAGCACGCAAGTCTTAAATCTGTCAAGTTACAAGACCCTTGCACCCCTAACCCTTTAGGGGGAAAAAAACCCAGGGGTGTTCAAACTTGACAGCTTTAAGACTTGTGGACTTCAACTCCCACAATTCCTCCTCCAGTCATGTTGGCTCAGGAACTCTGGCAATAAGCACGCAAGTCTTAAAGCTGTCAAGTTACAAGACCCTTGCCCTCCAAGACCCTCCTAACCCTTTAGGGGGAAAAACCCAGGGGTGTTCAAACTTGACAGCTTTAAGACTTGTGGACTTCAACTCCCAGAATTCCTCCTCTCGCTGTTCATCTTGATGATGTGCGGACAGGAGGGGGAGGGAGCTGGAACTGGAATTTTCCCCCCTGAAATTCTTGTTGTTTTTTTCAATTATTGCCAATTACTGGAGTATAATAAGCAACTGTCATCAATATATGGATTCTTACTTTCATATGACCCACTAATACTCTTAATGATACTAATTCATACTTTCTGACATATTTTAACTTCTTCATTGATCTGTACCTACTTTTTTTCTCCTATGCATGTATTCATCATAAGATCAGAGCTTCTTCATTCAGCTCTATTGCACACATACTTCTCATCCTTTTAATTTAACTCACTCCTTTTCTTCCTGCCTGCCTTCCTTCCTTCCTTCCATTATCAGCCTTAATTCATTTGTCATAAGCCTTCCCTCTTATACTACATTACCCATTTCTTTCTCTTCCATTCCATAGATCATTTTTCCCTAGTAATATTGCTGATCAGCAGGACAAATATATTTTCCTTCAAGAATGCACACAAGTTGCTAAAATATATGTTCAAAAATATCTTTTTTGTATTTTAATGATACAATTTAGGTTTTAAAAAAGTCCATGTTTTTAGACATTTAAAGAGTTTCTTTTGCTAAATGAAAAAAACACATTCATACAAAAGAATGCATACATTTTTGAGAATATGAGCCCATGATTTTTCAAGTATCTTATCACTAACTCTTGTTGTTTGTTTGTTTTTCAATACGATTAATATCATGCCAATATTTCATGAGACAAAAAGTCATTTTTCGATTCTTAAAATTAGTCAGACAAATGAGTTCTATCTGAGTTTGGCTATTTGGCTTGTATAACAAGCAGCAATGGATAATGTCCTTAAACAACTCACATTTATTAATAACTGACTGGTTTTATAAAATTGTGACTGTTATTCTTGACAGTATGAATAATTTGAGCCTAATTAATAAAGTTTTCATTACTGGCATTTCAGACCTAATTCCCCCTCCCCACTTAAGCTCCCAGAGATGCCAGTTTCATTTTCTTAATTACCCAACTAGCAGGGACTGATATTTGCATAGAGATCTAGAACCAAAGAATAACCAGGGGACCATAAAATATTTACATTATCAAGGCCAACTCTGGCTCATTATCCCCAACAAATGAATATCAGCCTGCATTTGAGCTTATCATTTCTCTAGGCAATTCTTTC
The DNA here is from genome assembly GCF_009769535.1 of Thamnophis elegans. Classification (NCBI taxonomy): domain Eukaryota; kingdom Metazoa; phylum Chordata; class Lepidosauria; order Squamata; family Natricidae; genus Thamnophis; species Thamnophis elegans. Next base: position 80,819,806 of record NC_045543.1, on the reverse strand, counting down.
TACTATCAAAATGCTCTTATTGCTAGTAAGTTGGGAGGGGGGAGTGTATTTTTTCCTTAATATTCAGTTAGAATCTGTGTTCCTGAAACTTAAATCCATTATTCTGTGCCTTGCACTCTGGGGCGCTGGAAAAGAGATCTTGACCTTCTTCTATATGACAGCCACTCTTTGAAAAATGCAATCATATCCCCCTCAGTCTTCTCCAGACTAAAGATTAGCAATTCCTTCAATCTCCTTAGGATTTTGTTTCTGTGCCCTGGTCATGCTTGTTCCCCTTGTCTGAACCATTCCCGTTTCTTTGAATTCTCCTTCAACTGTTGTTCCAGTACTGGACACAATACATAAATGTGAATCTAACTAATGCAGGATAAAATGGAACTGATGATTTTGAAATTGTACTTCTGTTGATGATGAGGCCCCTCTCCCATTTTTTTTAATACTAGCTGAAATCCAAATACCTGGTCTCTATAGCTTTCTTAAGATCTACAAAGTTATGTGATCCAAAATGAAGGTAAATTTAGTCCAACAAACTTGTTTGTGACAAAGCTATTCCAACTTCTGGAAATCACAGTATTGTTTTCAAAGTGCTTATACGTCCATCCTTTTTAGTATATACCAGAGGTGGTATTCGCCGGTTCTGATTGATTCACCCAAACCAGTAGCGCCGCCCATCCACTCTGGATCTATGGCATCCCATTTAGGCACTTTTTTTAGGCAAGTGCATGCACAGAATGTGGAGCACATGTGCATGCGCTCACATTTGCAAGCCGGTAGGTAAGGTAAGTGAATACTATCCCTGGTATATACAGTATGTTAAAGTTATTATATGCTCTACAATCTTCCAGAGTGTTGACATCAGGTTAATTGGTCTGCAGTTACAGTATTGTGGCCCCTTCGCTGCCAGCAGAGCTAGCTGCAGAATCAGATGAGGAGGAGGTTGAGGAAGACCTCAGCCATCTTCGGAGCCTTTGGAAGGCTCTGATAAGGAAACAGCATCAGAGACAGAGGCAGAGCCGGAGATTTCCATCCTCCCAGGTGAGGAGGCATCTGTCTTTGGGGCCTGAGCTGAGTCAGGGGGAGGAACGGATGGGGCCCATCTCAGGTGTGCATATGTGCAGAGAGGAAAGGAGAGGAAAGCAAAGGAAAACAATAAGCCGTCTCTCAAGGAAAAGTGGACGTGGATGCTAGCCAGCCCCGCCCTGGCTGGAAAATAAATAGTAGGAGTCTGGGAGTGGCTGGTTGTCACAGACAGCTGTTTGCTTTTAGGTTACAGCAAGTAATTCGCATTTCTTGGCCAGATCTGTTGGGACTAATTGCGCTTGATTTTTGTTTTTCCACCTGAATAAAAGACTGTTCCTACCCCATTTGATAAGAGGTTTGCTTTTACTACTGAGTAAATTGTTTGTCATTACTGGCTAAGGCTAGGTCAGAACATATAGCTTACTTTTCATGCTTTTTGAAGATATAAACATTTGTTCTGTTCTAGCAACTACACCTGGCATGTCATTTATTCCCAAAGATAATAATTGTTTATCCATATATCAGCAAATTTCTTCAATATACCAGGTTTTAAAGCTGATGTTGCCCAACTAGTCATTTCTATGGACTACTCCAATTGCAACTGCAAAGTCCTTGTTCTACAAATATGTTCTCTAGCACAGAAGAGCATGGATTAGTTTTTCCAAGTGCCAGTGTGAAGCTTCTAGAATATGAAATCATGTTGTTTTTATCATTCATTCTGATTGTCTTATACAATTTTAAATTAACTCCCATTGCCTTCAGCCCATTTTTTCTGAAATCATAAAAATGACAAAGTCAGTGACCCACTTCTCTGAATTATATCAAATAAAAGAAATGGATTTAAAGTTGTGCTAACTTGGATTTTTTTTCTCCTTTCAATAGTTGCTCATTTTAATGTATTGGATAAACACAAAGGAGAGCAAACTGTGGGATGCCTTCTGTTTACTCACATTAGAGCCCTATGCTCAGAAATGAACAGAAGAACCTTTGCACAAAAGAAATTTCATGAAAAAAGAGCTAGGTATTATTATTATTGCCATGTTTTCTCCTTGGGAGAAGGGAAAACAACACCCATTGTAATAAAACTTTTAAAAATAAAGATTTGGAAACATCTGATATAGAACACTTTTGATGGTAATTGTAATTTTACTTAATTGTAATTTTAATTTAGTCACTTTTTGAGATGGGAAGTCTCTAAATTTGATAAACAAACAAACATGATTCTGTAGATGAAATCATAACATAATCGGGAGGGGGGGGTGTTCAATAACATCCAAGATTAACAGCAACTTTATCTTCTATTCCATCTATAGTCTATGAATTGAGGAGCTTCGGAGGCAATGGTCAACTACACTATAGTGATCATGTAAAAACATGATCAAACAATAAACCCAGTGACAAGGATAACAAAGGATTGGTTCAGAAATCCAGCACCACTGTTGTGTCAAGTTCATTGACTATTCTTCTCTCTTTCCATTCCTCAACATCAACGAATGATGAAGACATGCCCAGTGGCATCATCACACAAAACAGAAACAAACTTTTATTCTGTCATTTGTCTGAATCATAGAAATTGAGACATTTGCAGAACGACACTACTATGTATTTTTCATCATTTGCCTCCTGCACACACATCCAGGTCTCTGATCACTCCGAACGGTTGTACACAGCCATAGTGAGCGGTTGGAATGGAAAGAGGGACCGACAAGCCTTATGAAACACGAGCATTTCAAAATTCCATTTTTAAAATGTGCTAGTGTTGATCTAGATCAGTGTTTCTCAACCTTGGCAACTTGAAGATGTCTGGACTTCAACTCCCAGAATTTCCCAGCCAGCAAATGCTGGCTGGGGAATTCTGGGAGTTGAAGTCCAGACATCTTCAAGTTGCCAAGGTTGAGAAACACTGATCTAGATAGTTTTGAATTTGTGCAGTTCCTTACAGCTCTTTCCACATGCAGACTATTCCAGTCTGGGATTTTAAATGTTGGGCTTTAATTGGAAAATATAATTTGAAACTGAATTGGAGCAGTTGAAATTCAGCTTCAGTAAAGTTGAAATTTACCAAAATTGTATAATGGAATACTGCTTTCAGTTTTCATCGCCAGGATGTAAAAAAGATGTTGAGACTCTAGAAAGAGTGCAGAGAAGAGCAACAAAGATGATTAGGAGACTGGAGGCTAAGACATATGAAGAACGGTTGCAAGAACTGGGTATGTCTAGTTTAAAGAAGGACTAGGGGAGAGATGAGAGGAGTATTCCAGTATCTCAGGGGTTGCCCCAAAGAAGAGGAAGTCAAACTATTCTCCAAAGTACCTGAAGGCAGGACAAGAAGCAACAAATGGAAACTAATCAAGGAGAGGAGCAACCTAGAACTAAGGGAAAATTTCCTGATAGTTAAAACAATTAATCAGTAGAACAACTTGCATCCAGAAGTTGTGAATGCTCCAACACTGGAAGCTTTTAAGAAGATGTTGGATAGCCATTGTCTGAAGTGGTGTAGAGTTTCCTGCCAAAGCAGGGGATTGGACTAGAAAACCTCCAAGGTCCCCTCCAACTCTGTTATTCTATTCTATTCTTATGCCTGTCTCACCTTCTCTCTAGCAGGCATCCAGCCATTCTACAAAATATCAGGTTGCTGGGTTTTTTTCCCTGCAACTGCCTTGAAAGAAAATCACTCACTAAAGCCCAGAAGACAAGGTGAAACAAGGAATCATGCCAGCAACGGATGAACCCCCCACAAGCTCCAGCATTGCAAAGGACATGACCAGTTCTGGCCCAGTTTCAAAAAAACCAACCACAGAGTCAGAAAGAAGCCTAATTTGCTCCTATGGCACAAAGCTCTTGGGTAAAGGTGTCCTGAGTAAATGAGGGACATTTCAGTTTTCTTATTGATGCTACGCATCATTCCTCATGCATATTTCCTTAAAAATAAGTCCTGATTTGTTCAAAAGGGATTACTCTTATAACACGTAACAGGATTATCCTTCAGTGGCCAAGCGACTACATGAAAGCAACTGCAAAGTCCCAGTTGAACTGCCATCCTTGTATCAACAGAAACGTTGAGCATAAGATGTGCTGAGCCCCTCTCATGCTCTGTTGCTTTTGTTCCTGTTAGGTGGCAAAGGCTAACAACTGTCCTTTGGCAGTTATCCTTGGATAGGGTCAGAATTAAAGAGAATTAATACTAGTTTAAGGTGTTGCCAGGAGAGATTTGTGACATGTATGTAGAATATTCTTTCAGGACTAAATAACAACCAACCAGAGAAAGATAGCTGCTGCTTTCTTTTACTTGACATGAAGGGCCAGACAATTTCCTACAGGATAGAAGACAAAAAGACAAGGAATTGAGTTAGAACTTCAGTTAGAACTGAAGAAGCTTCTTGGATGAAAAGTGAAATGTTTTCAAAAGAAAATACCAAGAAAGTCTTCCTGCCTTTTGGCAAAGGGGAAAAAATCACTTTGGGACAATCATGACCTGGATCACAGGTGTCAAACTCACCATGTCACGTTGCCATCACATGACATACTGCAACATTTTTCCCACTGTGGAGCTGGGGTGGGCATGGCCTGCATGTGACACATCCGGCCCACGGGCCACCAGTTTGATGCCCCTGACCTGGATGATTGAGAATCCCTATAGAAGCAATCAAGAGATAGAATTTTCCATGTATGGTTGGTGTTCCCATCCTAATTACATCTTTTGATATGCTCACAAACAGGACACACTCTTAACATGATGAACTTACTTTCTCAAAATTCAGGCTGAGACAAGTATTATGTACTCTCACTCTTAAAGTACAACCAGCAAAGATCACTTTATCCAAGAGGTCTCATGGCAGTGGTGGGTTGCAGGCGGTATGCCCGGCCGGTACAGTGCCTACCCGGAGCACCGGGTATCATTCTGGTACAGTGCTTCAGAAGGCCCACCCACCCATCCACACGCCTGTTGTCCTTACCTGTCTTTTAACTCTTCGGCGCTTTTGCACACACGCACACCACATACAACACCTGCATGATGCTCCACCAAGCAGCTGGAGCATTGCAGAGGCTCGCGGAGGTGTCGCTGGATGGTAGGACGCATGCGTGCACTGCACACGAGTGTGTGCGTGCTGCAAGCATTCATGTGGTTGCAACGGGATCTGGAACCCACCACTGTCTCATGGCAACTAGTCTCATGGCTGCATGCGTTCATGTGGAGGATGCCGGGCCCCGTTGCAACTGTACTGGTTGCAATGGGATCCGGAACCCACCACTGTCTCATGGTAACTAGAATTGTTAATGGTCTGGAAGGTTTATAGCTCTTCTTACTAAAACAAGCCTTTGCCCAGCCCACAGCATCTGGTTTAATGCAAATGGGAATGGCCCTACCTGATAATAGTAAGCAATAGCAATAGCAATAGCAATAGCAGTTAGACTTATATACCGCTTCATAGGGCTTTCAGCCCTCTCTAAGCGGTTTACAGAGTCAGCATATTGCCCCCAACAACAATCCGGGTCCTCATTTTACCTACCTCGGAAGGATGGAAGGCTGAGTCAACCTTGAGCCTGGTGGGATTTGAACAGCCGAACTGCTGAACTGCAGTCAGCTGAAGTAGCCTGCAGTGCTGCATTTAACCACTGCGCCACCTTGACTCTTTCGCAGAGAGGGGAATAGACCAAATGTAAACAATAAGCTACCTCTTAAATCTGGTCATATTTGTAATGATTTCTAGAATTATGGACTACATATAATAGTTATAAAACATTATTATTCCAATCTGTTCTAAACAGTGGTGGGATTCAAAAAAATTTACTGCTGATTCTGTGGACGTGGCTTTGTGGGCGTAGCAGGTGAAGGATACTGCAAAATCCTCATTGCCTCTCCACCCCACTAACCTGCTTTCCAGCTCCATCCTCCTGTTCAGGGCAACAAAAAAAGATCAGCTAGGAGGTAGCGGGGGTGGGGCCAGCCTATTTGCTAGTGCTCCAAACTACTCAAAATTTCCACTACTGGTTCTACAGAACCTGTCAGAACTGGCTGAATACCACCTCTGGTTCCAAGACTTCGCCATACCTCTCTGGGTATGATTTCATGATAACATGAAAATTATCATATGCCCTAATGTAAAAAACATTAAGATGTCAGCCACAATAGCATAATGGAAGTTCTACCTGAGTTTTTTTTAATGCATTGCACATGAGATGCACATATTTAAAAATGATATTAAAAAAATACAGAGTTTTTATCCCACTTTTATGGTTACCATTTTGACTTTTTTGCAATACCTCATGGGCACAACCTTAGACACACCACAATGAAAACAACTTTAGAGAGATACTTCTCTGCTCTATGCAGAATTGTCTCAAAGGTTAAGAGGAAGAGCAGCAAGATGGCAACCTGACAGCAAAGGAAAAAAACACTAATGGGTCTTCTTAAACTGTAAATGTGTAGCAACAAAGCTACAAGGAGATACTCAGACTAAATATTTGAAAATCTAAGAATTCTATTGAACAGCAGAATCAATGTTGTTAAAGCAACCAGGTACTTTGTCTGCATTTTTATTTTTTAGGATCAAAAAGTGACTTGTCTTAGAGATGATGAAAGCCTGTCATATTACAAGGCTAGTTAATTTGAAAATATTTTCTTGCGCTTTATTTGCCAGACTTAGCTTTGTAATACAAATCAAACAGAAGAATACATTTTGTTTTCTGGGAAGTCAGACACAAATCCCTCCAGGTGATTTTGTTCAGGCCCAGGATCTCAGCTAATTCATTAACTAAATGGAGCCACATTTTTTTCTGCAGAGGCGGCCTGGGGCTGTTGTGAACATTTTAGAAGCAACTGCAAAATTTCAGAGAGCTCAGAAGTGATCAAGAAGAGCAGGTCATCACAGAAAACACACACACACACACACACACACACATATATATATATATGTGTGTGTGTATGTGTGTGTGTGTGTGTGCTCTGACCCCCACCTTGTCCGTTCAGAAACGAAAGCCAAACAGAATGTTCAAAGGAATGTTTTTTTTATAGCAATAGCAGTTATAGCAATAGCAGTTAGACTTATATACCGCTTCATAGGGCTTTCAGCCCTCTCTAAGCGGTTTACAGAGTCAGCATATTGCCCCCACAGTCTGGGTCCTCATTTTACCCACCTCGGAAGGATGGAAGGCTGAGTCAACCCTGAGCCGGTGAGATTTGAACCGCCAAACTGCTGAACTAGCAGTCAGCTGAAGTAGCCTGCAGTACTGCACTCTAACCACTGCCCCACCTCGGCTCTTTATCAGTCCCGGCTCTTGCTGGCTGCGAGCCCAAAATAAACACAGATAATTGCTCTGGCAAAAGTCCTATAACTCATAAACTACTGCAAAACAGGATTATATAAATCAAGTCACTTATCCAAGTTGGCTTTACTCGATGTTTGCACGCGAACGGGGAACGTTGACTTCTGCAAACAGGGCGTGGCACCATCAGTCTCTTTTATCAGCAGGAGGAGATCCTAACGAGCAACAGCTGCTCGTTATCATCTCCTGTAAATCCTCAATTGTTCCGGTCAGCCCTTCTCCTGCATGCATCCCGAAACAACTCACAGGAGGTTTCTGTGTCAGCCTCTCTTGTCTTCTCCCCACTGATCTAAGGCTCAGTCGTTACCTGGGGACCAACTAGTCTCTCTGCGCCCTGCTCAGAGTCAGAACCCTGTCCAAGGTCCTCCACCTCCTCCAGGCCTGACTCATAGGGCCCCTTGCTGTCGGAATCTGATAGCAGCTCCAAAGGCTCCTGCCGAGCCACAACATACATACATACATACATACATACATACATACATACATACATACATACACACACACACACACACACACACACATACACATACATACATATTGACACAAGTAGCACATGAATAAATCAAAGGTGCACTGGGAATATAACAGGCTCGAAAGATAGAGGCAATTCAAGAACACAAGATGACCTAAAGGCTGCAGCACATTTTGCAAACAGCAAAATTGTGAGATCTTTGAATGTTCAGAAAGATTTGGGATAATCGTGTTAGAGATGAGATTTAAGGATTAATACAGCTAAATAAAGCGCATTTCAACTTTCAACAGCTATTTGCTACATGTAGTGTAGAGGATAGTCTATGGAATATGACCATAAAATATTTGGAATTCAGTAATTATTTTAACAGAAAGGTATTTTCTGCACTTTGGCTGAAGCAATTCAGCCAAAGTGCAGAACTCATAGCAAGTTTATCTGCCCATTTTCTGATATCTCTAAATGGGTTTTAACAGCAGTTTTAGGGGATCTGATGTAGCAGTCTGGAAAATACTTGGTGGATAAATGGTACCGTTTTGTACCAACTGCTATATTTTTGTACTAAGTCCAGAAAATTATTTCGGAAACTATACAGGAAATAAAGTCTGTTGCAAAATATGAGAAAATATTTTGTAACTAAAAATAAATGTACGCTTTCCAAAAATATTACCAAACTAAAATAATACTTTACACCAAAATCTACATTTCCAAATGTTGTAGTGCAGTTCTTAAAAATAAATATAAAAAAAAACCTGCTTCAGAAAAACATACCCCAAAAGATTATATTGCAGACAGTAACGGTGAAAAAAATCATTTATATATAGGATAGTCATTTGCAAGAGTATAATTATTCCTGTTTGTATTCATGGTTTCAAAATATAGGATGGTGTTTTTTATTTCTTGCCCAGTCTTACATTCTTCCTTGTTCCAAAAATTACTCCAAAAAAATAACACCATAAATACAATGCTAATACAATAGAACATTCACAGTAAACCAAAATTTAAATTTAATTAGTTAAATTTATGCATCTGCAATAATGTAGTAATAAAACCTGCACCCTAAAACTGGAACATTATCAACAACCACATGTTATCATTATAAATCACTGAAGGCTCTCCAAAAAAACCTTCATCTTAAGCTTCCATGTAAATTATCAGGGGGAGTCTATTCCACAAGATGGCCACCATAATGGAGAAACAACACTTGATGGTTTGAGGTTCTGGACCTAATGAAAGTGGGACATTACTAAACAATTTTCCCATGATCTGTGTGATTCAAATCCGCTGGAGAGGCAATACTGCAAGTAACTTTGTTCTGAAATATATAGAGTTTTACAAATTGAATTAACTCCTATGAATAGCACATGGACACCTATGAAAATGCTGGATCTATAACACATAAATATTATCATATTGGTGACTATCATCAGCCAGTAGCTGGGATGCTGCATTCTCTATCAATCGCAGTGTCTGGGTGGTCTTTAAATACAAAGATTATATTCTGCATACAAACTGTAGCAAGCAACTTTTAGATCAGCCTTGGACTAGAGACAGGTAGGTCCAAAGAGACACTCAAGAATTACAGCTTCCCCAATCACTTCATAGAGATAGTGTTCGCTTAACAACTGCCCTGTTTAGAGACCATTTGAAATTAGAATGGCTTTGAAAAAGTAACACCCAGTCCTTGCACTTATTATTGTTACAGCATCCCTTTGGTCACATAATCAAAATTCAAGGACTTTTGCAACTGGTGACTCCTTATGAGCATCACAAGATCCCGTGCTCAGGTGATCACTATTTGCATGCTTCACAGCTGGCTTCCAATGTGAAAAGTTGCTGGAGAAGTGGACAATAGAATTGCAAATCACAGTCACCTGATCTCTCACTTAACCACTGTGAATGATTCACTTAACAAAAGCAGCTGGAGTGACATTTGTAAGTCCAGCACACTCACATAATGTTTTACTTAATGACCACATCACCTTGTTATTCAGTACTAGTAAAAAAAAAACTTCATTAAGAACTACCAGAAACATATATATTTTAATCTCGAGTAAATAAATCCACATTATATTCATTCAATTTATTTTTAAAAAGCTTAATTTTTAATCATGATTTGCTATCATTTTCTCTTTATCTTCTCTCAGAAGCTCCTTCAGTAATTTAACATGTTTCTTTTGTAAATCTAACGTAAGAAATCTATCCAAATCACTCTTGATTTATTATTTGTAGGTTCCCTTTACTTATTAGAATATCCACTGCTTCATTTAAAATCCAGTGTGTTATTTTTTTCCCCATATCATTCTTGTATTCTGGCATTTTAAAATTCATTTTCAGATCCACATTCAAATCAGCCCGTGTCTCTCTTTTGCCTATTAAAATTGGTTTCTGTTCTTTAGTAACTTTTAAATCCCTTTCTATAGTAGAAGTAATTTTCATATTATTTCCAAATATTCTTGAATTCTTCAAAGTCAGTGTTTCTCAACCTTGGCAACTTGAAGATGTCTGGACTTCAACTCCCATCTTCAAGTTGCCAAGGTTGAGTAACACTGTTCTAAGTTAAGTAATATTGCTCCATTTCATTAATGGATCTCTTCTCTTTTAATTGTACTCTTTAGTTACTTCGGTTTCTCTCCAGTCAACCTTCAAAGACTCCTCTTTTGTGGGGGGGTTTTTTAGTCAACAACAGTTTCCCACAGGAGGACTTCTTACGATTAGTTGCAAAATTCATATATATCTTTGTAAAACTTTAAACAACCCACAGGGAATATTCTTTCAAGTCCATCTGGCCCCTTAATTCATTTATAATTTTCCAAAATCAATATTCAAGTCACCCTTTTGCTGGCAGTAAGTATATTTTTAAGTCCATAACCTCTAAGTCCATAAACTCTTTTAAGTCCATAAATCACTAGCAATGGTGATATTACCTCGTTTGGGTAATAGAACATCTGCAAGAAAATAAGCAAGTTCAGAGAGCACCAAGGACCCCAGAAGTCCATAAACTTGAATGAAACTTCTTTCATCAAAGATAGAAGGAAACCATGTAATGAAATTTACCCTTCTGAAATTTCGTAACATTCAAAAGGCCATTAACAAGCAATTTCTAAGGTAATTAAAAGAGGAAGTATGCAAACTGAATGCCAAACCATGGCTTAGGTGAGATGACTCCATCCACCCAGCTCCTGAGGTCTAAAATTCAAAACAGTTGTTTTATAGTATCCTCACCTCACTTATAGTATCCTCACTTATAGGTGATTCCTGCTCCAGAGAGGTATTCCAAGGAGGTTATCTGTTTGCCACCACAGCCATTAGCCCCACCCTCTGTGGAGCTACTTTCAGTTCACCATTGCTTCCTCAGAAGTCCTTGCTGTTTTAATGAGGTTGGGCTTAGCAAAGATGAGTTCCTCTGGTTTCATCTCTCCTCCACAGATTATCGTCTGCCAGTAGAATACAGACATCCTTAAAGCATGATAAAATGGATAGTTAAATATAGGCAGATGCATAGAACACCTGACTTAGCCATCAAATTGCCTGTACAATCAAGCCACAGTTGTGTGTTCTGTCATTCTATTTCTGAACATGAGTCTAGAACTCTTCTGGAAAAAGTGGTGGAAAATAATAGGTAACTCTTTAGTCACAGGTAGAGAGGAAGGTGAAAAGACTGAATGAACAGACTCCATGTTTGTCTAGTGCTACAAGGGAGCAGCAGTGTTAGCAGTAAGCTGCATGGCCAGCAATAGACAGAAATAGCCTGTGGAATAGAGGTTGTCCTTGCTTAATGACCATTCATTATCAAATATTCCAAAGTTATGACAAACCCTCCGAAAGCTACTTATGATCCAGTTCCAGAGTTCCAACTGTGCCCATCCTCCCACAGACACAGGAGACCACATTTTGCTTGCTTACAATTGGCTCACCTGTATGGCCAGCTGTAACATTCCATAATCATGCCACTGATTTACAATGTGTTTTTTTCCAGTTTCTATTTTTTTAGCTAGTTTCCAGAAAAAAGGAATGCAGTCTATAAAACTATAGTGATTCACTTAATGATTGTGGCATTTGGTTAACAACGGTCACAAAAACAGTCAAAAAATCAGCTCCAATCCCATGGGTGCCTCAACCTATGACAGTCATGACTTACAACAGAAATTCCAGACTCCATTACAGTCATAAATTGAGGTCTACCCATAGTCAAAATGGAACTATCACCACCTTTACCAAACAAAAAAAAAGTGAAGCGTGATCACGTAAAACTCCTTTCTTGGAAGAAGTGGCAAAAACATATAAAGCATTTATTGAGAAAAGAAACAACAAACTGCTGGCAGCTGAGCCCAGCTCTCTCTCCCAGTTTAAAGCTATACTATATGCAGCACAGGACTAGTGTTCCCTCACAAGGACTAGCAGCTTTTTCAAAAGAGCACTCAACCCACATATATAATGAATTGGTATAAGATTTGACAGATGCTTTGGGAAACCTCAAAATTGGATGCTTTTGTGGAAGCTAGGTATTTGGTCTCAGAATGGCCATAAAGTGAAGGGGGCATGTTTACAACTGAATTAAGTATCTTGGAGGAGTTGGACCAATCCCAACCCCGGACTGCATTCTCAATCCTATTGCCAAAGAACTGTGCTAAATTATATCCATGGCAAAAAAAAAATTGGTTTCCAAGGAAGATTTTAAAGCTGAACATCTAAAGATTACTTTAAGCTGCCTAGGCTCTGGCTTAGAATGAGACAAAGGCAATGTCATGAGGATATGGCATTATAAAAAGCTTACCAGGACAAATTCTCAACTGAAATTAGGGGCACATGAGGATGAGCCTTTGAGTAGTTACAAGCCAGCAGCATAAATGAGTCATAATTTCTGCTTGATCCGTTTTTCAACAGATTGCATGCACAATTCGGGGCTCTGAAGCCTGCCTGCCCTTGATAGATTTCCAGAAGAAGAAGACAACAAAAGTGTTGTTTAATTATGTTTTTGCTTTCCCCAATAAAAATGTGAACAGACCAAAATCATGTTCAGACTATTGCTAGCTAAAAGTAAGGCCAGCAAGAAAGAAGGAGAATTGTTCAAAAACAATTACTCTGAATATTAGACCCATTACAGCCCTGTGTATATGCTTAAGAGGATATATTTGAAGTACATAAATGATAAAATCCAACAAAGAAATCTTGCAAATTTCATATCCAATTTTTCTGTTATCATGTTAAGACAGTAGTTAGGTTGCATCAAACATGGAAATGATGAAATAACAGCTTATAAAAAATAAGGAAAAAGAAGCCAACTTTTACTAATTGTGTCAACTTCCAGATGTATGGAGTTCAGGAATATACAGTTTATGCTAACTAGAGAATTTTGGTCATATCTGGAAGTTGCCAACTTTGGGAAACGCTGGCCTCCTGCTTTTCCTCTCTAGTCATAGAATAGAATAGAATAGAATAGAATAGAATTCTTTATTGTATGAGGGTAATAGGACACACAAGGAATTTGTCTGGTACATATGCTCTCAGTGTACATAAAAGGAAAAAAAGGAAAAAGAAAAAAATACATTCATCAAGAATCATAAGATACAACACTTAGTGATAGTCATAGGTTACTAATAAGCAATCAAATCATACTAGGAAAAAAAACAGAACAATATAAATTGTTGCAACAGGTTTATAGTCATAAGTGGGAGGAGATAGGTAATAGGAAAGATGAGAAGAATAATAGCAATAATGGCAATATTAGGAGGAGGATGAGAAGGAGGAGGAGGAGGAGAGAAGAAGAAGAAGAAGAAGAAGAAGAAGAAGAAGAAGAAGAAGAAGAAGAAGAAGAAGAAGAAGAAGAAGAAGAAGAAGAAGAACAACAACAACAACAACAACAACAACAACAACCACCTAGGATGCTGGAAGAATCCGTATCAACCATAATAATATTTGTGATACATTTTTAAATGTTCATTTGACTGAGTTTCATGTTTAATGAATAAAGTATATAATAATGATATTTAATATTAAAAATAATAATAGTAATAAGTAATAATAGTAATAAAAGATGCCCAGTACTACAAAACACAAGCAAGATATGAGGGTGAAAGTCTCTTACTATTTATTCTAATAACACCTTATTCCTTCCAAACTGGCATTTAGGGTCATGCTGCTCCATGCCAAAAATTCCCCTCTTATGATTGTCTTCTGTAAATCCTTCCAAATAAAAACTAGGAAGTATTAAAATTCATCCATATGTTCAATGCAGGGACAAAGGAAACACTGCTTTAGTCATTCTTTTGTTGATATTTCTTTGAAGTCGTACAGCTGTCAACAAAAAAGGTGGCCCTCAGGTCCCTATTCTGGTTATTAGAATGTTTGAAATTTTTACCCGATCCTAAATTCTCCTTGAATATCTTGTGAGCCCCTGTCATTTCCTCAACATTACAAGAGACATCTGGATCAACCAACTGCTTCTGTTAATTAATTTTATATTTAGTGCTCGGCTGCTGCCACCATTTGTTCTTTCTTTTATTTTCATAATATTTGTTTTCTCCCATCAACTTAAAAACAATAACATTTTGAGATACAGTGCCATAAACGAAGCTTCCAACATAAGTAGGGAGGGGGAGAAATGCCTATTTAGGAGCAGGGGGTGAAAGTATGTCCCTGCCAAATCACATACAGAGATGAATCTAAATGAGTGAATTTAGGCAATTAACAGACAGCCGAGCCAAAGAACTAGGTCTGGAATAGCTGCCAAACACCAATTACCTGTGCAGCTTAAAAGCACAGGCAATAAGCATTTCCCCAAAGCCTTTTCATCACAGCCTTATCAATTTTTTATGTTCAGCTTTTCTTCTTCGGGCAAGAAGAGGATGATAAAAAGACAAATCAGAATAAACACCTTGATTTGATTTGGTGGGGGGGACTACTCCGTGACAGGACAGCCCTTAGCTGACCTTGGCTCACCTAGGAAAGCAAATCAGATCTGCTCAGGGCTTGAAAGGACCACAGGAATTCCCCAGGCTACAGCTATACTAGAAAGTATTTTTAAAAAAAAAAAAAAAAAACACCTCAGAAGATGACAGCAGACAATTTCTTTCTTTGCCAAGGAAGTGGTGCTCTTCCTCCCAAGATAAAAGCCAAAGTTTAGGACAAAAGTCAAAATCAACTTGAAGGAATCTTTTGGCTACCTGATGTGAGCAGCTAGTAATAACTAGGTTCACATATCAAAACTCAAGAGGTTTAGAATCCCAGGCCAGCCAAGTGAATTTTGGCAACTGAGACACAAATGTTCCCACCAATGTCCTTTCCCTGCATGACTGTAAAAATACAAGGCTGTTAAATACAATAAAGGTAAAGGTAAAGGTTCCCCTTGCACATATGTGCTAGTCGTTCCTGACTCTAGGGGACGGTGCTAATCTCTGTTTCAAAGCCGAAGAGCCAGTACTGTCTGAAGACATCTCCATGGACATGTGGCCCGCATGACTAAATGCCAAAGCACACAGAATACTGTTACCTTCCCACCAAAGATGGTCCTTACTTTTCTACTTGCATTTTTACATGCTTTCAAACTGCTAGGTTGGCAGAAGCTGGAACAAGTAATGGAAGCTCACTCCATTATGTGGCGCTAGGGATTCGAACCGCTGAACTGAGGACCTTTTGATCAACAAGCTCAGCATCTTAGCCACTGAGCCACCACAACCCTGTTAAATACAATAACTAAGTGAAAACCAGCTCTTTGAGGGATTTGCCTAACTCTGCTTAAGGGAAGAGATGGCCTTGGCATTCATGACTTCCACAATCTCTCATAGAGAAGAGGGAATCAACTTATTCTCCAAAGCACCTGAGGGCAAGACAAGAAGTAACAAACAGAAGATCATTAAAGAGAGATCCAACTTAGAACTAAGGAGAAATTTCCTGACAGTGAGAACAATTAATCAGTGGAACAGCCTATCTCCAGAAGATGTGGGTACTCCATCACTGGAAGTTTTCAAGAAGAGACCGGATAGTCCATTTGTCCATATCAGATCTCCTCCCATGGGCAGGGGGCTGGACTAGAAGATCTTCGAAGTTTCTTCCAACACTGTTATTCTCTGTTCTCAAATCTCCTTTGGAGGCCACACCAGACCAACAAGTGTTTCTGGCTTGCCTATTCATAATTTATAATGGGTACATATCCATGAATAAATGAACCTTAACCACATGCAGAGCACACTGCCTGGTTCAACAGTGTTTGAAAGAGTGATGGGATATAATCTAGCATCAAGCCAAAAATCGAGGCATTAGCAATATTAGCAATATTGAAAGCTTCCATCAAAATTATCACTCTGGCAGAATGCAAGCTCCATTGCTTTTCTCTGTTTGCATGATATAAGGACGCAAAAGGGAATTTGTATTGCAGTGTATGGATATAACATGGGTACAAATTAGGAAGGATACTTTCATAAAAGACTTTCCAAAGCTATTTAGCTTATTTATCACACAATATTTTCAGGAAATCAAACAGAGAAGCAAAAATAATCAATTAATGGTATTTGGAGGATCCAGAAATGGCTAAATTGTTCCACAAAGTCTACATTTGCAGAAAAAATGTCCATTCAAGACAAAAATTAAATGATTTTTGACATAGATGTTTTAAAAAATATAGATATGAACAAAAGAAACAATTTAGATATCTCTTTGGATATTTGCAGGAAAACATTGGAGAACAATCAACATAAAGTAGTCACACTCTATTCCAGAGGTATTCAAACTTGGCTACTTTAAGACTTGTGGCCTTCAACTCCCAGAATTCCCCAGCCAGACATGGGGAATTGAAGTCCACAAATCTTAAAGTTGCCAAGGTTGCATACCCTTGCTCTGTTCATTAACTGGAGAACTAGTCCATCAGAAAAGAAAGTTGTAAAGTATACTTCTATTCACATTTGCTTTAGCATTAAAAGGAGGGGGGGAGATCCTCCTTGCAAACGTAGTTCCTCAGGGCATGTTTCAAAGAAGTTTGAAAGGAGAAAAAAAATCAGTCAGAATTTTTTATTTCTCAGCTTATTATAGTCGTAAAGTACTTTGAGCTTGCTACAAGGTTGATGAACATTGGCATTCATATTGCTTTCCTAGGTATCCATTTTAAATAGTGATGGGTGAAAATGAAGCAAAGCTATGACACTAGTCATTTATTATCTTTATTATTTTTACAAATAACTCAAGCTGCTGAATATAGCCAACACAACTTTCTCTTCCTATTTTTCCCACAACAACAAACCTGTGAAATGGGATAGACTTAACAAAAGTCATCCAGCTGGCTTTGACGGCTAAGACAAGACTAGATCTCTGCCCCAAAATTTGGCAGATAATTTCAGAAGTCCAGTTGTGCACAGCTCCAAAACAAGAGCCCAGAATTGGCCTCACCTTGGGGCATTGTGGGATGGTTAAATGGCTGCTACATCCAAAGCTGCATGGAACATTTCACCCAGATTGAAAGAAAAAAGCTACCAAGCATACAGTGTCTGAAATTTCCAACCCAAGCTGGCCCACTCTTGCTTGAAATATATCAGTTTTGCAGGTACCTTTTCTTTCTTTCTTTTTATATATTTCAGTACAAAGATTTCAGAGACTCGTTCTAGCCAATAGATCAACAGCTTGGCCATCCATATACAGTACATCTGGAATGGATCTTGATTTTGCATGAACAAAAAAAAAATCTAAGGAAAAATTGTAATACTGGTTATTGCTGCTGAAGCATTGAAATAACTAACTCCATTTTAATAAGGAAGGACAACTGCATAACAGAAAACAAATTAGAACTCTTCTGCTGAAGAATGGCTTCTATAAATTATTTTTACAGCAGTTTTATTTTCCCTATAATTATATTAATTCATTTGCTATTATTCACTGTAATAACACCAAACACAATGATTTCACTTACTATTAATGTGTCTCCGAGCTCTACTTTCCTGAGAGTCCCCCTGTAATTCAGAATTAGTTAAATGTACCATTAAAATGAAAGTAAAAACTAACTGCCATTTTTCTAATGTAAGAAGGATGGATGGATGGATGGATGGATGGATGGATGGATGGATGGATGGATGGATATCTCTATGCAGCTTCTTCTCTGCCAATTGATAAAAAATTACTTTTTTTCTAGAAAAATTATGTGGCAGGAACTACTTTCATTTTTACTGAAAAGAAAAGGGGGACAGCAGATGATGTGATGCTTAGATAATGTCATTGGTGTATTGAACATGAATTTGGGTAAACTCCAGGAGACAATGGAGTACCTGGCATGCCATGGTCCATGGAGTTCCAAACAGTTGGAAATGACTTAGTGGTTGAACAGCAACAATAAAAAGTTTCATATTTCTGAAATCTGAAAGTACATCTGTCAACCTACCTTCCTCTACCTTGAATTTTCATCCTGACACATCTGAGTTAAACCTCACCCTGATGAATGAGAATTGCTTGGGTGACACAAAAATAATTAAAATAACCTATATTGTGGAATGCTACTGCCTGCAGTTTTCAGCAGACCATCTCAATTGAAGTTAGTTGTCATCTCATCATACCCTATTGCTTAAAAAGATATACTGGTATGTCTCAACAGAAAACAAGCCGATGTTCACTAATGTGGTTCAGCAAAAGCATTTTATCAGTAAGGGATTGAATGCAGAACTATGAGGCATGACAATGGGAACTCATGAAGGTTAAGTAACAAGCACTCAGTGTGAGAAAAAATTCTAATTAATGAGGAGAAATATGAATAGAATGTAATTGCAAATCATTTTTCAAGTAATGGATTATTCTGCCCACTACCTCTCTTGCCTTCAATATTGACAGTTGTTGCTATGACATTATGCTTGCCTCATTTGGAACTGGCAACTGCCACATAAATCTAACATCTGGTTTTCAAAAATCCATACTATGTTAGATGGCCCCAAGAATTACAGAAAAATGCAAACCCACAACGCCAATTAGCAGTCATCCAAATTTTTGTAGCTCAGATCTGGTAGTCTTATATGTAGAGGTGGTAGTGTTCTTGGTGGTTCTTTGAACTCAAGCAGTAAACAATACCAATCAAGAAACTACTAAATCAGACAAACAACCCAACAATAAACAACAACCTAAAAGAACCACCAAGAACACTCTCAGAGACACTGGCAGGGCAAGCCACTTGTATATGAATAGAGAACAAAGCCCACTGTCTTCTAGCACTGGTGATATTACATAGCAAGGTAATGAAATGTCTCCAACAAAACAATCAAGTTCAGAGATCAGCAAGGACCCCATATATAAAATACATAATATAAAATTTTAAATTAAATTAAAATACATAGCAGCTGGGCATTTGTAAGGAGTTTCAAACAAGCACTGAGTGGGAAGAGTCAAAAGGGAGGGGGGAGGGAGACCATTTATCTTGATATCCATTTGTGATAACATGTTTTCCTAATTTTTGCTTCTAGTCTTCCCTCTTTGTCCATTCAACAAGCTACTTATGAAGGAACAGATTGCTTGTGCCAGAGGTGAGAACTGTGGGTTGGCAAGGAAGTTTTGAAATTACAATGAGTGTCCTTGGGACTACAAACTCCCCACTTCAGCTTGACATTAGTGAGTACAATAAATAAATGCAATGGTTCTGCAAGCATACAAAAATTAATTATATTATCTGAATTGACCATTGTTGGTATTCATGTCTACCCTTCAGCTGATGGGAAAAAATCAGAAAGAGAATGGAAAACAAGTCCAGCAAGGAAAGAAAATGAAAAACAGCAGAAGCCAATGTGGTTACATTAGTGAAGATCTGAAAACTCATGGAAAGTTGAAACAAGAATGGGTCATCAAGGAAGGGTCCAGACATGTTTCCAGAATTGGAAGGAATCTGTTGAGATTGGGATAGAAAATAAAAAGGGCTTCTTTATATATGCTCAAAATAAAGGAAGAGACCAGATTGAGCTCCATAAAGAAGAGGAAGTGCTAAGAGGGAGACAAAGAAAAGGCAGACTTATTCACAGCCTAGTATGTCTTAGTCTTCTTTTAACTAGAATGCATACTCTATACAGTTGTGAAGAATCAGATAAAGAGGCTGCAACTTGAGATTGATAGAAACATGATCAGAAACTATTTATTTACATTAGAGGTTTTTTTTTCATAGCGAGAATAGTAATAATTGTATTAGTTTTAGGATCTACAGCTTAAGTAATATTAGGATCTTTATCCATCAAGTTATTGATGGCCTGGCCAAAATATATTATCTTTTAGACATGGTGTCTTGCCAGATGATGGAAGAAGGTAAATGTTCCTATCTTCAAAGTGTAAAATATTAGGAGGCAGTAACTGTAGCCAGAGATCCCTCATTAACACTTATGGGCAGATCATAAAAATATCAGTTTGAAAGTATCATAAAAACAACTTGCCTATCAGAAATCAGTACAGATTAGACAAATTGGTGAATCAAAGTTTTCTTGAAAATCATATTGAAAGAAGAGTATCATAAGTCTCATCCTACATTCTCAGTGGCTCATCCTATATTCTCAGTGGCTCAGTCGTTAAGACGCTAAGCTTGTCGATCAGAAAGGTCAGCAGTTCAGCAGTTCAAATCCCTAGCGCTGCATAACAGAGTGAGCTCCCATTACTTGTCACAGTTTCTGCCAACCTAACAGTTCGAAAGAATGTAAAAATGCAAGTAGAAAAATAGGAACCACCTTTGGTGGGAAGGTAACAGCGTTCCGTGCACCTTCGGTGTTTAGTCATGCCAGCCACATGACCACAGAGACATCTTTGGACATTGCTGGCTCTTCAGCTTTGAAACGGAGATGAGCACCATCCCCTCAAGTAAGGAACAACTAGCATATATGTGCAAGGGGAACCTTTACCTTTATACTCTTCAATATTTATATTAATGGTTTGGATGAAAAAATGGAGGCAATACTAATGAGATTTGTAGATGGTGTAAGATGAGAACTGAGAAAAAGAACAGTCAGTCTGTGAGTCTTCACCCATGCACACCACAACCATCAACAATCCAGAGTGTCATTTGCATGAATGACATTTGAATGATGTCCAATCCTGCTTGAAGACCCCAGAAAAATGGACAATGCTTTCACTTTGTATCAAAAGAGTTAAGTTTTTTAAAAACTCTGTTTTGGATATCATCCCCACCCCCACCCCTTTATCCTCCATACACTAGCCTCCCTCATTTGTTCTTTTATTTGCAAAGTACAAAAAGGTAAATATAAACTTACTCGAAGAGTTGTTTTTAACATTCAGCAGAGCACCAGGAAAAGAAAAAAATTCTGGGAATCAGAACTGTAACATTACCAGTAAAGAAAATTTATTGAAGAAAAAAATCATTTTTCAAAAAATTATGGGCCTTTCTTTTACTACTGGGAATGCAAAGATTAAAGTGAAGTCTATATATCATGAACAGGAGGACCAAATGATTTAAAACATTTGCCATAATGACCTGCTATGGAGCAAAAAAAAATCAATCTCCTTTAAAGCAAGAATCTGTTAAAACAAGGCAAAGGCAATGCTCAGAAAAGTTTTATGGGAAAGTATTGTTCTACTCATGTGGTGTTTGCGTTTTGATGCAAATAATAATTTAACAATAAGTATGATTGTTTTATTCATCTAAGGCCTTGCTGCAAAGATAGCAACTATAATCTTTGGAATAATAGTAATAAATTTAACTTATATATCACCCAACTCTCAATGATTATGCTTTTTAATATTTTCTTTATATACTATCCCTACAGAGACAGTATACATTTCTCTACAGGGAAATTGATAGTTTTATAGTTTGAACAAATGGATAGTTTGATTAATAAATAAAAAATAAATAATTTCAATGTCATAGACTTAGATGAAGAAACAATTTTTACAAATGGGGAAAAATACCCCAAATACTCATACCAATACCAATATTCATCCACAGTAAAGTTTTTCAATTTTTAGGCTATCTATGATTGCACTCCCATAATTAAGCTGATGAAACAATTGTCTTCATATCAATCATAATATATCATATAGGTAACTGAGCTATTTTCATATTAATGTGAGTTAGAATTCTTATTTCAAGAATAGTGTCTGAAGGTAAATAAGAAAATCTGCATGAGAGGGTTTTTTTTTTTCCTAGAGATACTTTGCTCCCAAATGTGTCCATAACATAATTCAAACCAGAAATGGATTTAATGACATGGGCCAGCTGAAAACTGGGCAAAAAAAAAACACCAAGCCAGATTTTAGGCACAATTCTTGCTGGGATGTCAATATAATATCTGAAGGCACCAGTTTATTTCCAGTGGAAAGTGGTGAGAGGGGATATTATTTTATTGGCAAATAAGACCTAACTTTATGAACTACCTTAGGGATCCAGAGAGAAAGAAGCCATTTCAACAGGGGTGGGCTGCTACAGTTCACCCGGGCTTGGGAGAACCCGTAGCTAATGTTAGGGCCAGTTCAGAGAACCTCCAAATCTCAGCCCTGGCTGGCCCGTCTCTCCACACCACTCCCCTCCCAGGAGTCTCCACGCAGCCCATTTTGGATGTGAGGTAAGTGCAGGGCCCTCGGGGAGGCTCAGGGAGGATGAAAAGGGGGTCTCCCAGAAGTTCCACAATGCCGGAAACACCCTCCCAGAGGCTCGAGGAAAGCCTCCAGAGCCTGGGGAAAGCGAAAATGCCTTGGAGGCCGATTAGGCCACACCCACCATGGCCACTCCCACCCAGCAACTGGGCAGAGAATCTGTTGCTGAAATTTTTGAAGCCCACCCCTGCATTTCAACATAATGTGACCTCTGGAAAACATTTAATTGCTTTATTATTCCTAAAAAAGATTTTTTAAATCACTGGCTAGAAGAACAAAGTAGAGACTTTAGGAATGAGTAAATTACTTTGTATTATTTATCAGAAGGAAGCCTGTATCTAAACTTATGAGATGAGTTGCGAACATTATATTGTTCTCACAATAATATTGTAATGATGAGAAGCAACAATATATCCAATATCCAGGCTCCAAGTTATAATATTGTACATAGAAATCCCATTGAGTCAGATTACTGCTCATTTATCATTAACCCCAAAAGTGCTCATGTTCCATGTTTGAAATGAATGTTTTACACAAGGCAAACATTTCAAAGTTTCCTGATTACAATGGTTTAACTTTACCCACATTACCCAACGGCTGCCTTGCTCAATTTCTTTGAGGAGGATATGTCATCCTTGCCAGGATTTTGTAAAATAAATATTTTGGAATGGAAAAGGAAGTGCTAGGAAAGTAAGAGGGGGAGAATCAAAGAGAAGTGATAAGGTCACCTAATTTGGGTTGCAAAAAGCCCCAGTATCAGATGGTAGCAAATAAAATAAATAATAGTAAATAAAAATCTGGAACATTCTAATTTTTTTCTATCATCTAATGATTACGCTGATTTGTAGCCCAGAAAGGGAATCTCTAAAAAATTCCTTCCCTACCAATCAACCAAAAAGGAATCTTACGTTAGAAAAATGACAGAAGTTTAACCAATCTCATGTCAATGTCATTATGAAACGATGTGGAGATTCTATGGCTCACACATCTACTCTTCCTTTGAAGAATATGTGGAGCTTGGATCATTGGCTTGGAACCGAGATTTCTTCAAAATTCCTCCTACATCAGAAATTGAGAAAGTTTTTTTTAAATGACAAAGACCATTTACAGTTAGAATGGCAATCATATTTTTTGTGGACAAGGCCAACCACACCTTAAATCACCGGAATAAGCTACGTTCATATATGTATGTACGTATGCCATTTTTGTATGATCGGGAGAGACAGTGGATATTAAAAGTTGTGAAATAAATAAATACTTACATTTTTCTGGTTCAGATGCTGTGGATTGAAAAGGCTGTTGCAAGCAGCAGAAACTGTGTACAAACAGGAAAAGTTAATGGCACATAATTTCAGTGCTGATTGAAGCATCTGTTTTCTGGGAGATTTTTTTCCTCCTCCCAGTTCATACTTTGTTAAGGAGGCTTTCCATGGGATGTTTACTAACATGGATATTAAGTAGGGTTCTCAAACTACTGAAGATTGTTTAATTGATTAAACATCTGCCTTTTAACCAAGTAGTGAATTAATTGAATTGATTTTTTGAATATTAATTGAATTGTGTTTTGCATATTACTCAAATCTCAACACTGATTCTTTTTTTAAATATGAACTATTTGTTTTTATTTTTATTTTGCATCAGTGTTCAGGGTTCATATGCAGGAATGGTTATCTATGCAAATGATCCTTTGCTACAAACAGAAGGGGAGAAAACCCTCTGGCAGACAGCTTCTTCTAACCATTCTCCAGTAAAAGGTATTTAAATTAAGCTGTCACCTATCAAAGTATAACTTCTGATACCCCTCTAGATTATCCAGTTGAAGCTATTTCAGACTTCTTACCAAGGACTAGCTGAGCCATAGGAAAAATAGCATATTTTGCCAAAAATAAGACCCGGTCTTATTTTCTTTTGGGCTTCAAAATAAGCACTAGGGCTTATTTTAGGGGTAGTTTTGTTTTTGTTTTTCTTACATACAGGAGATGGCGAGTGCAGGGGCCAACAAGAGTGCAGGGGCACTACTACCGCCAGGCCAGCCCTCTCCACCCCACCATCTGCTTGCCTACAGCCATAATGGGGCAAGCTCTCAGCTTGCCCTGGCTTCTGACCGCTCTGCCTGGTAGCCCTGCTGCTGCTGGGACACCGGAGTTTGGGTCTTGCTCAAGCTGCTGCTATGATGAGGCAGAAGGTAGTGCAGCATGTCAGGATCACCTCCCCCTGTGCCTCTGCCCAGCTGCTGGGCCACGTGGAGGCTCTTTGCTCTCCTGGCCATGCTGGTCTCAGCCACCTTGCTCGGCCACTCTTGCCTGATGTGGGGCAAGTCGGCCCAGATCTGCAACCTCCAAAGTGCTTCCCCCCCATTGCCAGCCTGCCGGCGTTCCTTCACCAGTGGTTGCCAATGGAGCCATGCCACCTTCCCCACTATTGACTTCCACCTCCGCCCCTCCTCTATCCTGTGCAGCTTTGGAGGGCAGGAGCTCTGTGGTGACCCTGCAGCAGGATAGAGGAGGGAGGGAGAGATTGATCCTTCCTCCTTTGTGCCCCAAAATCCCATCTTTCCTGGCTGCCAAGCCCCTGGCCTGCACTCCTGTGCAGTGATGAAATTCATTTTTTTTACTACTGGTTCTGTGGGCATGGCTTGGTGGGAGTAATGTGGCTTAGTGGGCATGGCTTGGTGGGTGTGACAGGGGAAGGATACTGCAAAATCTCCATTCCCACCCCACTCTGGATCCAAACAGAGGTGGCATTTTCCGGTTCTCTGAACTACTCAAAATTTCCGCTTCTGGTTCTCCAGAACCTGTCAGAACCTGCTGGATTTCACCCCTGCTCCTGTGCTACAAAGGCAAGCAAAATGTGTAAATCAACGTTGCTGGTATGTTGTGCAATGCAAGCCATGCAAAGCAAACACACATACACCTGACCCAATTGACTCCAGGCACAATCCCAATGAGTGGTGCGTGGGATCTCTGGGGCAGAGGCCTCCTGGTGCAACACTCTGCCGCAGCTCCAGAGCAATCCTCTACCTTCCCCACTCAGGATTGCAAAGCTTTCTACTATGCTTTAAAGCAGAGGGGCCAACCTCAGCAACTTTAAAAACTGTTGACTTCAACACTCCAAAACATCCCAGCCAGACATGCTTTAAAGAAAATCAAAAGCATCACAGCTAAAGTAGAGTGAATGGCAGCCAAATAAATACAACTTTCCATGCTCAATTATGTATATTATTTAGGTTTTCTCAATGTTTTCACCTAGTATTGTAGGCTAACTCTGCCCACTCTACTCAGTTCGATCCTGACTGGCTCAAGGTTGATTCAGCCTTCCATGTTTCCAAGGTTGGTAAAATGAAGACCCAGATTGTTGGGGGCAATACGCTGACTCTGTAAACCACTTAGAGAGGGCTGTACAGTGTGTTTATATGTCTAAGTGATGTTGCTATTGCTATTTTATTAACATGTTCATCTTTCCTTTCTCTACATATAGATACACCCACACAAATTTCTATTTCCCTTTTCTTGAATTCTAGCAGAAACCTACCAAATGTTGCTTCTGCCTTTCTCAATGGATGCTTTCATAGAGGCAATTTTATTAGCCCACCTGTTTTCTAACTTTTACTGACACGGAAAGGTGATAAGGGAGATCACATGAAACTTGTCATTGAACTCACTGATGCGTTTAGTCCCACATATGTGTGTCTCTCTCTGTGTGTGTGTGTGTGTGTAGTATATAGTATATAGTATATAGTATATAGTATATCGTATATCGTATATAGTATATAGTATATAGTATATAGTATATAGTATATAGTATATAGTATATAGTATATAGTACATAGTACATAGTACATAGTACATAGTACATAATACATATATATACATACATACATGCACGCACGCACGCACACATATACACACATACATATAAAATATTGCACGGCAATTATGATGCAAATGTTTTTATCAATCCAAAGGAGACAGGGGATTGGGGAGGGGGGGAATAAACCTTATTTTGCTGCCTTAATAATTAGTCCTGCAGGATTTCTCCCAACAGTGTCTATTGGTAAGGGGAGCTCAAAATAAAATAAAATAATAAGGCACCAAACTTGTGCTGTTCACACAGAGTGTAGAACTCGCCTCCTGCTTGAAATTCAAATGAGTGCTGCTCTGACCTTTACTGTCACATTTTTATTTCATAGACAGTTTACAAGTCCTCTCTACCATGCAGGTCATGTTTTAGTTTAAACAGAAATACACTTGTAGGTGTTAGATACTAGTTAATTATTACACTGAACTCATTCTAATTAGCTTCCGTTGTTATATGCTGCCCTTTGGGACCTGCCCCTGTTGTCACTGAAAGTGTTTTGTAACAAAATAATTGGTCTGAGATCTGTATTTCTTTCTTTTTCTCTTCCCATCTCACCCACTTTTTTTCTTTGCTTCTTACATTATTGATTTTGCACGTGCTTGATCTTCACAAACATAAGAACTCTTGCGGTGGCAGTCAACCCCCCCCCCAGGTTTAAAGAAAGGGGGGTGGAAGAGCCTAGAAGGCTGAAAAACAGCATGAGCTATGTACAATACATTAATTGTGAGGTAGGAAGAGATGCTTCCATCTTTTTATCTCACCAGGCTTGGGAAATTATATGATTTGGTAAATGTGGGGATCAACGGGAGGAGATTCTGTTCTCCATTTTGAGATAGGAAGGCAATATCTTGGCTTGCCAGAGAAACTAGATTGAATATATTTATTCATTCATTCATTTATATCCTACCTTTATTATTTTTTTATAAGTAAGTCTAGGTGGTGAATATACCTACTAATCCTTCTTCCTATTTTCCCCACAACAAATCTGTGAGGTAGGGTTGGGCTCAGAGAGAGCAAATGGCCCAAAATCACTCAACCAACTTCATTCCATTGTAACCCTTGATACCATTTCATTACTGTTGTACAGTGGTGAAATTCAATTTTTTTTTTTACTACTGGTTCTGTGGGCGTAGCTTGGTGGGAGTGGCAGGGGAAGGATACTGCAAAATCCCCATTCCCTCCCCACTCCTGGGGTCAGTCAGAGGTGGTGTTTGCTGGTTCTCCAAACTACTCAAAATTTCCACTACAGGTTCTTCAGAACCTGTTTCACCCGTGCTGTTGTATGTAAACAAGAAAACATGACAGCTCCTTCACTGAATTATTCTAGCTTTAGACTATCACAGAGCTTAGCCCAACACTAGAAATCAGCTCGCAATCTTTTAGGAGACAAACTGTGCCAAGCATGGTTGTTTTAGCTTTTCTTGGTGACATCTTTCTTCTTCAGAAGGGGGAGGAAAGCACTTGATGCTAATCATTAGGGGAAAATGAAGAAGCAGAAATAGCAGGAGTGTTGGGGAGGGAAGATTGTACAGTACTGGAGAGCTTGACAAGGGAAAATATATGTCAGGCTCCAAAAACCAAGGAAGATACTATGTGATTCTTCCAAGCAGATCTCTTTATTGTTCCTCACCTTTAAACAGAATCTTGCCAAACTAAAGCAAACTACCAGCCAAACAAAACATATATGCTGGCAACTATTAGAGAGAGGCTGTCTTCACCATCTTTCTCTCACACAAATTATCTGAACTAAGTTGTCTCTTGCTCTTCTAGAATTTATTCCTTCTCTCTAGGGAGTCTGGGCTGTATTCCATCACTCTGAGTGTAGTCAAAGACAAGTCTTGGACTTCAAAAGATCAGATTTCAATAAAATAAGAGCAGTAATAGGAAACACAAGAAGCTATTGGGAAATTAGCTCAAGGTGGGTAGGAGATATTTCAAAGGAGATATTTAAAAAATACCATTACAATTTCAAGAAGGAAAACATAGTAGGAACCAAAAGAAGCCAATGTGGCCAAAAAAACCACCTTCAATTTGAAAATGAAATGAGGCTTATATGAGAAACGGAAGGAAAGGCAGGTCACAAAGAAAGATTACTGACCACTAAGCCCAAACCTAAAAGTGAAAGTTCAGGTGAGTTAAAATTATCAAGAAAAATAAAAAGACATCTTTTTTAAAGATACATTTAAAAGAAAAGAAAAAACAACAGACTCACTGTTCAGTGAAGAAATTAAAATACTAACCCGTAAGAAAGAAAAGTTTCCTAGATTGGATCAAACCAGGAACTTGTGAGGAATAGGATAAGGGAGCAGCAGTCAAGAGTGAAGGTTGAGATTAATGGCAACAGAGACAAAAATGACACTTTTCTTTGATTATTTAGATGACTTTATCCTAATGTACTGAAGGAACTAGCTAATGGTCCAGCTGAACTTTGGGAAATCCTGAATATCTGGTGAAGTGCATGATAATTGGAGAACAAATGTGGTCCTATCTTTCAAAAGAGGGAAAAGGAAAATGAAGCAAACTAAGTCAGTCTGACATCAATACTAAAGTACTAAATAAAATATGCTAAAATACAAAATTCTAGAGTGAATCATAGATCAAGCATCTTAAAAACAATACTGAAATTATCAATGGTCCCCATGAATTTGAATGAAATAAAAGAAAAAAACACCTAGCTTTGGTACAATTTGTTGACTTCAGTCCTCTTTATTTGATCAGTTGGACCTATGTGTGAAACTCTAATAATGTTAAGTGGTGAAGATACATAAACATTTAGAAAGTCTGAATTGGAGAAATATGCACAATATTGTACATATAATTCCCACAGTTGTTAATCTAACAAATTGATCTGCCTGGATCCAGCCCAGCCAATCTAAAGAACATTGTGGCATCACAATAAGATTGTTCAGTGTAGTGGAACATATTCATTTTACATTTTAGCTGCCACGTTCACAGATGATTTGACAGGATAATCATTTGGTTGAAATACATTAAAAAAGGAGAAGATTTTAAAAGTAAACGTACAGTTGAATCCAGATAATTGAGAGTGGGGGCTTAATGGACATCTTATGAAATATTGTTTTTATATAAGATAATGGCAGCACGACTTTTATATGCTCAAAAGTGGAAGGACTTGCGAATACCTACGATGGAATAATGAATGGTGAAGCTGTTGGAAATGGCAGAATTGACAGCCTTGATGAAAGAAAAAAACGACAAATTTTGCTTCTACTTGGATACCACTTTTCAATTTTTTGCAAGAAACTGGTTTGGGAATTTGATGATTAGAATTTTATGAGCCTGTGAAAATGTAGACAAATATTAATATAAAAGTAAGAGTTTGATTTATTTATTTTATTAAACACATTTATATGCCGCCCAATCCCGAAGGACTCCGGGCGGCTTACAAAAATAAAGAGAAAAACACATAACGAAACATATAACGAAAGAAACAGCTAAAAAACAGCAACACCTCGTACATTCATGCTAATCGAGGCTGGACCTCAAAAGTGAGGTCAACAGCCCCAGGCCTGCCGGAACAGCCAAGTTTTTACAGCTTTCCTGAAAGCCATGAGAGTGGGTATGGTCCGGATCTCCGGGGGTAACTGGTTCCAGAGAGCAGCCACAGAGAAGGCTCTCCTCCAAGGGCCCACCAGCCGACACTGTCTGACTGACGGCATCTAAAGGAGGCCCAATCTGTGGGATCTTACTGGCCGCTGGGAGGTATGTGGCAGCAGGCGGTCTTGAAGGTACATACTTTTTATCTATATCTATACCAAAGAAAGTCAGAAGTCATTCTTTCTTTTTCTACTTTTCCTACTTTTTTTTTTCGTTTCTCCATTCTTGTATTCCTTATCTTTTCTAAAAACTTTTTCTGTTTGTTTTTTAACTTTTAACTTTTTTAGAAAATTTAAACACACACATAAAATAGAGATGAGGACATGAGGAGAAAGTCTATATTGTGGATGAGAAAAAGATGACATAGTTAGCCCAAGGCAGGGTGAAACCCTCACCTCAGGTAATGAAATAAGCAGCGTGGTGCTTCTACCACTTCTCATTCCACAGTCTGAAGGGCTGAATGCTCCTATGGATACCATCACTATCTAAAATTAAGAAGCTCATCATTCTGAATTTTCAGAATTGGGCATTAGATTAGGAGTGTCAGACTCACGTTGTCACGGCGGCGTCATGTGACATATCCGGACTTTTTTGCCCTTTGCTAAACATGGGTGTGGGTATGGCTAGCCTGTGACGCATCCAGCCTGTGGGCTGGCAGTTTGACAGCCCTGCACAAGATGATTGCTTTGGAGAGAAGTAGCCAGGAAGCCCAGTATCATTCTCTGAAAAAAAATCTGTCCCCAGAATAAGGCATTGTAGCTGCAATGGCCATATTACCTTATAACAACTGACACAAAGCCACATAAACCACATGAAATCCCCTCTTTCTAAGGATGCAGCAAATGACATTTCAAGGGATGATATCATTACCATCACCAAAAAGAAGAAAAATGGGGAAGAAGACAAACATCTGCCACCGAATTCATTTAATCTCAGTTTCCACTCTCTGATTTCCTCCTTTTTGTATAAATTGGAAGCAACGTGTATCTTCAGGTGCTTCAGATGCTATTTGATCTGCCAGCACAAAGTTTTCTCTTTTCTCCTCCCTGGAAATATCGTGAGTTGAGCGTTATGTTATACCCCACTGGATGTCACCTTGTCTAGATTGGAACCAAAAAGTACTGACTATGTTGATATATATGTCTATTAGTGCCTAAAAATCATTACTTGAATGTTATCTTTACCTCAAGCAACTCTTTGTTGAAAACATCATAGTTCTGTTCAGCTGGCAGAAGCATTCTGGAAGAAAATCCACATGGCTGGAAATTCATTCTGTGTTTTCTGCCTGGAGGAAAATTGCTTTGAAAATCGGTTTGTCTCACAAATTAGTAGGTGGGTTCTGGGTGTGGGGGAACAGTTTGTGAAGAGTAAAGGCCTTTCAACTCTTCAAATGCTGATTGTTCTTGAGATTGATAGCCTTTCTTTAGAAGTTAATATAGTGGCCTTATGCGATCTACAAAATTGGGAATTAAATTAGCAAAGCCCAGGAAACACTGTATATCCTTCACATTATAGAGTGCTTGACACAAAAGTATATTTACAGCATCCATGTCTAAACCATCAGTAGAAATCTGGTGTGCCAAATACAGGTAGTCCTTGTGTTACAACCATTTGTTTAGGGTCAATTTGAAGCAGTGGGGAGTACCTACTAGTTCAGACCGGTTCGGCCGAACCGGTAGTGGTTTGGCAGGACTGGGTCACTGGAACCGGCAGCAACTCAGGCCTGCCATGCCCCCTAACTGGTTCTCCGGATGGTGCCATAGGCACCGCCATCTTGTTTTTTGCTTCTGCGCATGCGCAGAACACTTTTTATTGTACTGCACATGTGTGCATGTGCACAGTGCACGCAGCACATGCAGCGCACCCACAAGCAAACTGGCAGCAGCAGAACCCACCCCTGATTTGAAGCCATTATGTCACATTACCTTTTTTCACACTTATGTCCATTGTCGCATCCCTATGGTCACATGTCAAAAATTGGATGCTCTGCAACTGGCGTGTATTTATTACAGTTGCATTGTCCTGGGGTCACACAATCACTTTTTGCAGTCTTCCAACAAGCAAAGTGAGAAAGCTAAATTCACATACTAACTGTGTTACTAACTTAACAACTGGAGTGGTTCACTTAACTGCGGTAAGAAAGATTATAAAATGGGGCAAAGCTTAACAACTCTCTTGTTTAGGTCAGAAATTTTGGTCTCAGTTGAGGTCATAAGTCAAGGACTACCTGTAGTCCAATTAGGCTAGTTCAGACAAGCATTTCTCCAATTTCTCCTAATGTATTTTAATCAAATGCCTTTTATATTCATTAATGTACTCTAGTTTTTCTTCAATGGACTGCTTAAGTATCATCTGTTGTGGAAAGGTGCAATATACATTTAATAAATGAAAGATGTAGAGTATATAATTCATTTTAATAACAATGGGACAGAAATAAATGCAGAGCTATGGGATTAATTATGGGATAGTGTCGGGGTCTTAAGAGAAATCTTATTTAGTATGCCTCCGATATGAGTGTGTATAATAGACTCGCAAATCAAATCACAGTGAGATGAACTGTTTCATCCAAAAGGAATATTAATTTACACAAACTCTGTGTTTTATATTTCAGAGTTGCATTTACTACAAACAATACAAAATGTACTCAGGATGTCCAAAACTGGGCTTTTCTTACCCAATTATTTCTCCCACAGCTTTTCCTGTTAGCACATGCTAAGGTCTCCTTCATCCAGCTGCATGAGCAAGCTTTCCCCCATTTCTTAAATTGGCAGAAAAGTATGCTGGCATAATGGGAGGGAGAAGGGTGGTTAAGAAATATGGCAAATAAACAAATAAATAAACAAGTCGCCCTGTATACCAATCCCTGGTTTTATCTCAGGCAAATAAGTGACATGGTCACTTTTACTGCAGTCTGAGTAAAAATGGTTATGGAAGACAATATCCACGATCCAAAGGAATATGCTCAGAGCAGCCTAAACTGACCAGTGGAAGCTGGGCAAGATTCCAATTCCTGGAAACATATAATATCATTAAGGAGGTCTAGATTGTGTTCACAACCAAAATTGTGTTGGGGGGAAAGGGAATTGTTCATCCAATAGTGCATTAATTTATTAACAACTCTGTTGCCTGCTGCTGGCAGAGCAGGAACTAGCTTGAATATATTCTTGGAAGCACATTCATGTATCCCAAAGGCTTGGCAAAAGCTACATCTTTTCTTGCTTCAGCCAACACAATGACAATACCAGAGTGTCATAACCAATCTAACTGATAATGTAGGCAGGTTTGGTCAACATCGGTGTGACAGAATGCTTCAGTTGAGCATCAGCAGCAGTTCAGTCATGTGACCACACAGACCTGCAATTTCTCAGACCTGGCACAATGAGTTAGTTAACACTTGGAAGTCTGAGGAGAAGTTTTGAAATGAGAAGAGATGGCTGATGAACCATGTTGGATTTGACAGATTTGGCATCACTAAAAGCATGTTTGATCCAGAGTCGACCAAAGGTTGTGGAAATGCTCCAGGGCACTCTGGGAGAAGACTACTGAAGCATCCCACAATTATTCAAATACAAAATGGAGGCGAAATGCAGTGAGGTTTTCTTAAAGCAGCTGACCTGAGGGAGGCTGAGAAATTGAAGATGATCAAGTGTTACAGCTCTGGGATATGGCCAGCCAAATGTAATTAATGCCCTTCTTAACTTGGGGGGGGGGGATTTTCTAGAAATAATTACCCATATAACAGGGTACGCTTTACCAGGAGCAGATGCTTTGTGTTGCCAGCAGAGGACTAATTAACTTCAAAACAATTGAATGAGCTCACGTAAATCACTAGTTCACTGCCTGTTTAACACAACAAAATACAGGAAGACAAAAATTATTGAAATGTCTTAATTGATACTTAACAAAAATTGATTGTTTTAAGGAAAACAGCTAATCTTGCATAGATACAAATAAAAAGGAGGAGAAATCACAGGAAGGCTTTTATGTGCTGAGTTTCTGATCCCTTCCTAAGAGCCCAAAGTCTTATCACAATCAAAGATTGTGTATTTTCAATCACAATAATATAAAACCCATGTTTCAGTGCTTTAGTGAAATTTCACTATTTCTCCTATATATGATTGGATTTCAGTTTATACCCTGTTTCCCTGAAAATAGGATCTCCCCGGATAATAAGCCCAATTGGGCTTTTGAGCGCATGCACTGAAATAAGCCCTCCCCTGAAAATAAGTGTTCCCTGAAAATATTGCAACACAGCAGCAGCCATGAGATGATCACCCTCACCGCCTCCTGCACCTCAAAAATAGTAAGATCTCCCCGAAAATAAGGCCGTGTTTATTTTCAGGGTAACACAGTAGTTCCATGTTCAAATATGCAGAAAGCAACATCTTAGTCTAATTCCGCTCCAAAACACGTTAAACAAATGTATATAAAAATACTGTTTAAAATGTGTATCATTCAAGGAATTATTTTTTTCAGATGTTGTCATGTAGAATTCTTTAACCATGTTAATCTCCTTCAATCTGTCTGCTCTTCCAGAAAGGCAATCATTTTAGGATCACAGTTTCTTGTAGATATTTCATATTCATCCTTTAACAGGGGAAAAAAGTCAGTTTTCTAATGTCAGATCCATTGCTCCTAATAGCAGTAAGGTAGAAGTGACCTGAAAACATTTCCGAGGCTCAAAGAACAGTGCTTCGACTTATCTGTTGTTCTCAGCTGATAACAATGTCAGAAAGGGCTGTTGTAAAACTTGAGAATGTCTCTTGATTAGAAAAAAAAATGATGCCCAATTAGGTTTAGAAAGAGTGACAAAGAATTGATGCCCAATTAGGTTTAGATAAAGCTCTTCTCTGTAAACCTCAATTACCTGTGATGCCTTATGACATTCAGCATTTACAAAGTCTAATTACACAATACTGTCTGACATTTAACGTCTATGGATAATTTCAAAGACTTCTACTTCAAAGGGGGCTGCTCATAAGCAACAGTAATCACTTCAATTAGCTTGGCACCATTACAATGTAACAAGACCATTTGACTGCCTATTAGAAGCAGCCAAGCTCTTCAAGTGTGTAAAATTAGCAGGCATCGCTAATTTCTGGGCAGCACTACATTTGCATGGGAAAACATAGTCCTTTAAGCCAAAAGGGGAGTTTCACTCTTGAAACAACTTCTGAGCCTTCGTGACATGTGCACGATGCTGTTGCAGCAAGAAATAGACTTCAAATAATGCAATCTCGTAAACAAAACTACCTCACTCCATTCTAGTAGTTACCACCGCAGATTGCCACTTCTGAGTTAAGGCCTTTAGCATGGCTAATGGTGCTTATATATCTGGAATTAACATCCACGTAGCTTCACCTACTTGAGTAGCTCTAAATTCAGGAAAAACCTCTGGGCTGCTGACCAGCAAGGCCAGTTGCACTGAAATTAATGCAGGAGGGATCAGCAGACTCAGTATTGGATCTGGGTAGGAAGTGGAACTGAGAATTCAGTTTAACATGCTGTTGAAATCTTTCTCACCCATCTTGGCTTCTAGTACACAGGTGCCAAAAGGCTCATTCTGCAAAAGACTTTGCTTTTAATATAAATGTAATGTTTACAATTACAGATGATTTTTTTGTTAACAATTTCCTTTAAATATAAATGTCAGGCTTGGAAGTCATCTTTGTATTAGGCTTCAAGCCTGCCACATAGTGCAATACAATACAATAGCAGAGTTGGAAGGGACCTTGGAGGTCTTCTAGTCCAATCCCCTGCCTAGGCAGGAAACCCTATACCGTTTCAGACAAATGGTTATCCAGCATCTTCTTAAAGACTTCCAGTGTTGGGGCGTTCACAACTTCTGGAGTCAAGCTGTTCCACTGATTAATTGTTCTACTGTCAGGAAATTTGTCCTCAGTTCTAAGTTGCTTCTCTCCTTGATTAGTTTCCACCCATTGCTTCTTGTTCTGCCCTCAGGTGCCTGGAGAATAGTTTGACTCCCTCTTCTTTGTGGCAACCCATCAGGTATTGGAACACTGCTATCATGTCTCCTCTAGTCCTTCTTTTCATTAAACTAGACATACCCAGTTTCTGCAACCGCTCTTCATATGTTTTAGTCTCCAGTCCACTAATCAGCTTTATTGCTCATATTCAAACATATTCTACTGTGGGAAACTGGGAGGGGGGATTGTATGGAGTATGGGAGATATGTAGCCATAATAACATTCCTTCTCAGAGAGTCAAGGTCATCTTTTCCTTGCACCTGGACTGACATGGATGGGAGTAATCTTCCTTTGTGACAGTGACTGGCTGGGCCTTGTGATGGACATGTGGGTGCTGTCTTGAACTTCAACTGGGTGGGGAACAGGGGTGGGTTCTGGCAGTCACTACTGCTGGTTCATTCATGGTTGCACCGCACACTTGATTCATGTGCTGTGGACACATGCACAGTGCAATAAAAATTGCTCTGTGCATGCGCAGAAGCAAAAAATAAGCAAAAACTGGAGAACCATTTGGGGGCATGGCAGGCTTGGGTCGCTGCTGGTTCCAGCGATCCAGGCCACCAAAGCACTACCAGTTCAGCCGAACCAGTCTGAACCAGTAGGAACCCAGCACTAGTGGGTAAAACCTGGAAGCTTTCAGATTCAGGAATTTTCAGGAAATTCTAGCCTCGGACTCTTATTGGATTGAGAATTCTATCTGGAACCCTGACAATAAATTTATTTAAAATATTTCCATCTATTTTTCTACTGAAGAACCCGCAAAACATATTGAAACAATAATGTCAACTTCCTGTACAACTGCTTTGTACAATATTTATTTATAATTTATTTTATTTTATTTATAAAATTTATATGCTGCCCAATCCCGAAGGACTCCGGGCGGCTTACAAAAAAAAAAGAGAGAGAAAAAAGACAGTTTAAAATCACAACACCACATACATTCATTCTAATCGGGGCTGGACCTCAAAAATGAGGTCAACAGCCCCAGGCCTGCCGGAACAGCCAGGTTTTTACAGCTTTCCTGGAGGCCATAAGAGTGGGTATGGTCCGGATCTCTGGGGGTAGCTGATTCCAAAGAGTCGGAGCAGCCACAGAGAAGGCTCTCCTCCGGGGAGACCAGATGTCATGGTTTTTTAATGCTTTTTATAAAGGGGTTTCTGGAGAATCCCCAATTATTATCCTAATGATTCCACAAACTGTTCAATTTTAACTTTGAATTCACAGTAAAATCTGAAAAAAATGTAAGATGTGGACTTGCAATAGTAGTCTAGTAATTTCGAAGATACATGTCAATAACCCTAACCCTAACCTATAAGCAACATTGGTTCTTCAATTCCATAATACTTCATTAATGTAATTAAGAATGATACAAATATTTTGTTTCATAGACAAATTCTGGAATTTTCTTCTCAAGCTTCAGAGCTTTTTTCCTTATCTTTAAGGTCCTATCTTAAATGTCCTCCCTCTAATCTGAATAAAAAGCGGATTATTCAGTGGTTAGTTTCTGCATAAATTGCTGATATCCAACAATAATATTCTGTCTCCATAACAAAGCCATGAGAGAAATTTGGTTGCTTGAGCTTTGAAATCACTGAAAGGTTTGCTTGCAATTGCAAATTGTGACAAACTTCTGGTCTTGTTTTTTTTTTTTTAAACGTGGCACAGCAGCACCTTGTACATGAGAAAATGTTGCTTTCATTTTAATTATATGTAATTTAAAAGGCCTTCATTTACATGTTTTAGTGTTTACTAACCGAGAACTAATTTAATCAGCCTTTTTCAATGTTATGCTATCCAAAACCATTGAAATGCAACACAATTCACCCACATATTTGGAGGCTGTCATAATGAGAATGTGACATATGTAAGAGCCAGTTTATTGTGATGGTTAAGGCATCCAACTAAAAACCAGGCATTCTAGTCCCTCATAGGCACAAAAGCCAGCTGGCTGACCAGCCAATCACTTTTTCTCAGCCCTAGGAAGGAGGAAATGGCAAGCCACTCCCAAAAACCTTGCCAAGAAAACTGCAGGTTGCCAGGAGTCAAAATTTCCTGGAAAGGACAAAAAAAACTGCGTGGGTCGGAGGGGGGGGGAGGAATTCAAACTTCATCCTCCTGGGGCGGTGGAGGGCTTTGGGCAAAGGCTGGAGGGAAGGGC
This sequence comes from Thamnophis elegans, assembly GCF_009769535.1. Lineage (NCBI taxonomy): Eukaryota > Metazoa > Chordata > Lepidosauria > Squamata > Natricidae > Thamnophis > Thamnophis elegans. The sequence goes on along the minus strand of NC_045543.1, from coordinate 80,781,822 downwards.
CTTGGCTCGCACATGCTCTCTCCCTCCCTTGTGTAGTTTGATGCAACCTGCAGTCAGTGAAGCTGGGCACCAGTGAGGGCTGGCTTTTTCTATGTGTCCAGAGAAACGAATGGGGGCCTGGGGAGGAAGTCATTCCCCCTCCCCTGACAGCTGGATAAAGCTATGCAAAAATCCAGCCCAGCTTCACCGACTACAGGTTTGAAAGGGCAACATGGTTCCACCTGCGATCAAACTAGACTGGGGAGGGCGAGCACGAGCGAGCACTGAGGAGACCACAGGAGGGAAGCCAGGCAAAGGGGCATGCTGTAGCACACACACTTTCCCCCAGTCCAGTTCTTTTGGAAGCTCCAATAGGCTCCCCTCCGGCTTCTCTGCCTCTCCTCTCACCCCAGCCTGCCAGCAGGAGGTGAGTGGGTGGGCTTTATTGTGTTCCAGGCATTTCCCACCTGGACAGCACACTGCATTTGGATTATCTCTATCTGGCAGGAATGTGGAATGAGCCTCAGTCAGTTTCTTTGTTAGCAGAAAGAAAGAAAACAGCCCAGCAATTTAGGGCTAGAAGGCTCCTCGGAGGTCATCTAGTCCAACCCCCTGCTACAGCAGGAAGCCTTACATTGTCTGGATTATTTTGGTCCCTCTAACAAAGAGGAAAATTGCCAGAAAGGACAAGGCTGCCATACAGAGGAAGGCAGAGCTAGTCCTTGACGTATGACTACAATTGAGCCCCAAATTTTGGTTGTTAAGCAAGAGCATTGTTAAGTGAGCTTCACCGCATTTTACCCAATCTATGACATCTCCAGGTGAGTGACATCAAGTTGGCCGCTCCCACCCAGTCACATGATCACCGAACCACTCCCACCCCAGTCACATGACCGCCAAGCCACTCCCACAAAACGGGCCACACCTACAGAATAGGTTCTAAAACAATTCTAAAAAAACTGTTGTGGATGTGTGTGGGTGTGTGGGTGTGTGTGTGAGAGAGAGAGAGAGACAGAGACAGAGAGAGAATGAATAAATGAATCAGAGTGGAAAACATCAACATAAAACTGATTCATCAGCAAAATATTTAATGGGAAAAGGTCAGTTAACATATTTGTTCAATATTGGAAATCTGCTGAAAGTTACTAGCTATGATCATTCTTGCAAACGTGCATCTTTTATCCAAAACAAGTCCCATTGATGGCAAATTGCTGCTTCCTCTATTCCCCTTCTGGTGTCTGTCTCATCTTATTGCCTTAAAATAAACTGGCCTGTGATTGCTTTTTTCAGCTCAATTTTCACAGACTCATATTCTCATCTCGAGGTCATGCTTATTATATTGCCCTTGATAATTTGTTTGGTGTGGAAAGTTTTTGGTTTTCTGTCCTTTTTAACCTCAAACATGAGGAAAATTCATGCAAAGGTTGGCCTATGAAAATTCCCCAAAAGTTTAGCAATGTTAGAAGAGAATTAGCAGGTTACTTTTATTCCATAGCTGCACAGGGTAAGGATGGGTAAAGCTTTCCATATTGGTGTCTCTTAATTCCTCACATTTTTCTGGTTATATCTCAGTTTGATTCATTTCCATATTCTTTTAAGATGATGATAACAGGATGGGATAAAATAACAGGCTTTAATTATGGAACATTTTGTATGAATATAGAGTTGAAGCTTGTTTGCTGAATGATGGAAGTAAGAATAAAAGGAATGTTTAGTGAATGGTCCCAGTATCGAATGAGAGGGTAAGACAATTGGATGTCATCTTGACATTTAATTTGTCTACAGGTAGTCAGTGACATATAACTGCAATTGGAACTGGATTTCTGGTCATAAGTTGTTCAAGTCATAAGTTAAGGCACCCACATGACTGGACCCAATTTTATGACATTTTTGCAGCAATCTTAATGGGACACAGTAGTCATAAGTGCAAAGCTATTTTTCTGAATGGACATTGGCAAAAAAACATAGCAAATCATGGTATGTGACTACGTGATGTTTCAACCAGTCATAAATATGAATCAGTTGTCAAAAGCCCGAAATGTGGTCATGTGACCCCCAGAGAGTTGTGGCACAACATTTTACAGTGACTTGAAGTGCTTTACAGGCCATAAAGCACTCATTCTGGGGGCCCTGTAATTTTAAACAGTCATAAAGTGGACCAATCATAAGTCAAAAACTACCTGTATGGATAAATATATAAGGAATGTTGTAGCAACATTAGAGATGTGTTTGTGGGGCAGATGATGTCATGCTGCTAACTGAGATGGAAATCCTAGGGATATGCAATAAAAGTTAGACTGTATAATGCAACATGATTTGAAAATTAATGTGTTAAAGATTATGGTAGTTTTGTTTGAGGGAGGAAATGATGACTGAAAAAAGCTTCCAACCAAAACATATAAAGTAATTGTAAGGCACTGGGCAGATGATAGGATAGTATGAGTCCTACCTAGAGAAACTTTCCTGTAAAAGGAATTCCAAGTGTCACAAAATCCTATAATTACTCAACGAGAATAGAGAAAAAAAATCAAAGGAAAATGGTAAGATTTGAAACCCACAGATAAAATAAAAGTTAATATTATTCAATATATCCAACTAAACTTTTTTATTTATCTTTTAAAGATGGACATTTTTCTTGAAACAAATTTCCTTTTTTTTTTTCCATTTTTTCTTGAGCTTTTCTGGAATTCCAGACTGTTAAATCTAAGGCTGCTGGGGAGCTCCCCAACTCCCCTTGCTAGAAAAAGCCCTGTTCTCAGCCCTGGGTATAACCTTCTGCCTTTGTTTCCAATGGACAAACTATTTTTCTCTCAAGCAGAAAGGGAAAATTTTGGGAGAAGGGCCTAAGACAATTGAACACCCACTTCTTCTTGGACAGTCCACCACTGCTGACCCAAGAGGAGCATCCAGCAGGACCAGATCAGAGGTGGTATTCTACCGGTTTGGACCAGTTCGCCGAACCAGTAATGGAAATCACGGATGGCCCTGCCCGCCCACCCTGGCTCTACAGCATCCCATTTAGGCCCTTTTTTCACCAAAAGCACATGCGTGGAAGGCTGTGCACATGCGCAGAGGTGGCATGTGCAAGTGAAATGTGCGTGTGCTCACATTTGCAAACCGGTAGGGAAGGTAAGTGAATACCAACCCTGGACCAGATTCAAATTTCTCACTTCTTGACCACGAGGCAAAAATACTCACTTTTCTGCATCGATCTCCTCCACTTGTGAAGGTTTGGGGTTTTTTAGAATCGTTGCATGTGTTTCTGTGTCCGTGTGTGTTGGTTGTGTGTGTGTGAGAGAGAGAGAGTGTGTGTGTGTGTGTAAATCACCAGTTTGAAGGAGGGGCTAGGGTCTAACCTTCACTCAAAATTAGCCAGTCTTTTTCACCCTCTCTCTTGTCACCCTGTGATTGCAAGATGGTCCCTTTAAAGATCTTCCATTTGAAGAAACGAGGAATCAGCAGCTATTTTTTTCAGCACTGCTGTTTCTCATTAATATTTGGAGGTAAATATGGGCCTTGCAGTATTTTGCAGCCATGCAGCAAAGATAAATCAACTTGTTATTAATCTTTTCATTTTGCTAGGGGAGGAGAGCCTCCTGAAAAGGTGGAAAAGGAAAGCCCTTGCCCCTCACACACACCCCACAGGCCTCTTTTTTCCTCCTTTCCTTGCATGCACATCAAAGTAATGTCCTCTACCACCCTTTGCCCAAGGCCACCCACCCCTCAGCACATGGATTGCTGCCTGGATTTGTGTTTAAATTTTCCACACAGCCAAATGGCTGTGGAAAATTATCCCCAGCATGAAGGGGCGGGGGAAGAGCTCTAGTGGACCAATGGCTGGAGAGCAAGCCAAGTGAGAATCCCGTTTTGGGTCAAACAAAATGGTTGTCCAATCTCTTCTGAAAAAAATTTGCTTCACCTCACCTCATCTTTTGTTCACCTTTCACTGGAACAGTTACCATCATTCACCAGAATGCAACTTTCACCAACTGATGGATTTCTACTGTAATAATAACTGTAACCTAGATGGCACCAATTCATATTCCTGTATTTATTCTAGCCCTTTCCTTTATTATTAAACCTCCTTCACTTCCCTAAATATATTTATTAACTCCACACCACAAGATCAGTTTATTCATATTTAGTACATCCTTTCCCGTCTCTTACTTTTAGAGATACAATGTAAGACAGCTCTTTTTTCTTGCATTTCTTTTTTTATTATTTATTTTGCATTCCAAATAACAAGCTTCAAAAATGCCACAGTTAATCAGATGAGTCCACAGATATTAATCTGCCATGCCACTTGGAGGTCACAAGGATAATGCAGTTGTGGGGCTGGCTAGCACCCTGAAGGCCTTCCCCCTTCCTTTTCATTAACTTTTAATCACAAATTTTAATTAGTATACCTTGCCTCTTTTTTAAATTTTTATATTCCGATTTTATGTTTTTAACTTTTGTACATTGCCCAAGTCCCTCAGGGAAGAAGATTGCCTGTTTCTAAATCTGATAAATAAATCTCCACTGGCAACCATGGTGTCAATTACAAATTGAACCTGGCAGAAGCCATTTTCCTGTTCCTCAGTTGCCACACAGAGGGGAAGGCGGGAAGGAGGTTGGAATGCCTTACTTGACACAACATAGAGCTTTCTCGTGGGAACCAAGGTCATCTCTACAAGTAATGGATAAAGTTGGGGAAGAATGCCTGGAGAGTCCGCCAATTAATCTAATTGGCCAACATGACATGTGACACTTGGGGACGGAGTTATTTCCTGTTTTAATGGTATTGAAACCACAGGAATTATTTAGAGTTGGTTTTACACTTAATCATCTGATATGATATAGCCAATAAAGAAGTTATTTGAGGAAGATCCTAGCCTCAGCGTCCTGATTTGCTTGGGTTCATTAGTTGCAACTGACCAACTCTTGTAATACTTTATAGTAAAATAAATAAGATGTAATCAAGGTTAACGGTCTTCCCTCCTAACATCACTAGTCCAAAACTGGGTCAAAACCCAGTTTTACACTAAGTTTGGCCTCACTATTCTGTGTGCCCTACAATCAGGAATCTAGAAGTCATTTTGAATACCAAGTAGCTGTTGCATGTACTTTAGGAGATATATCTAAAACTAAAGGGATTTTAATATCCATATGGATTCAAAAATATGAAAAAGGTTAAATTTGCACTACAATACAAAGCTGTTTCCTATCCCTACTACTCAAGGCTGTTCTTACTAGCTGTATCAAAGTCACTTCCTTTCAGTGTTGAACTAATGATTAATTCCCCATTTTATTTCCTGCCAGTGGAGAATTTGTCTAGAGTCATAAAGAACTACTAAACTACAAACTAAAGAAAAGGTTCCTGAAATAGCTAGGCACCAGTCTGGTTGAAAATGTTCCTTTATACTTTTTTTAAAAAATGTAATCCTATTTCTTAAAAACTGCTCCTACAGTCACACACAGAAACATTCATACATTCATACATTTATCAAAGTCACTAATAATAACTTTAAAAACAAATGTAAAATGGGGGTCCATCTGGCATTTCTTAAAAACGCATCTTCCAACAGTTTCATCAATCCTGTCAGAGGAGAAGGGTATGTGTGAGAATGAAATGGAATTAGATGTTAATTGTTGTGTGTTGATTCACAATTCTTCAGAAGCCTTTTGCCAGCTTTGATTCTGGGATGTGCATCATGTTTTTTGGTAAAATATCAATAATGCAAATAGAACCCTTATGAGAGGAATCATACCAATATAAAGTTGTCGGTATCTGTTCTGTACAAGGAGCAGATTAAGTCCAGGCCTGGAGGGCAGGCTAGATGTTAAGAAGGAAATAGCTATCCATCAGAGGTGGGTTCCTACCAGTTTGCACCTATTCTGTAGAACCGGTTCGTCAAATCTACTGGTTAGAAGAGGTTCCACCAGTAGACCCGGAAAGCAGGCCACACCTACAGAAGAGGTTCCAAAAATTTTTGAAACCCACCACTAGTCCTTGGATATGATTATTCTACACTATCATGCTCATATTTATAAAATTCAGTGCCTCTGTGAAAGGTAAAGATGACTACTGTGTTTGTGGTGCAATCAGAACATTGTGTGTGTTGAAGTTGTTTTAACGCAAACCAAAGATGCCTTTTAAAAAACAAGTTTACATCATATTCTTATGCATGCCAGTGCTGTATGTGAGGTAATTTAAGGTGGTTCTGACAAGTGTCGTCGGCATCTTCATATCCGGTCACATGAGTGGCAAGCCACTCCCATCCAGTCACATGGGCGGCAAGCGACTCCCACAAAGGCCACACCCACAGAGTAGGTTCGAACAATTTTTGAAACCCACCACTGCTATCCATGCACATTTATTGAGACCCAGTTAGATAAAATCAGAACTGTTTTCCAAACAGTGTCAGTCTCTCTCACACAAAAACACAGCTTAGGATTCCAGTGCAGGTTGCAATGGATTGACAGCAGTACTGGCTGGTGTTCAATCTGAATTATGGCCATCAGAAGATTTGGTTGGTCATTCTCCTGTTTTTTGCCCTTCCTATCTTGACCACATTCACTCTCTGGCTTCTGCGCATGTCTGCTTTTGCCTTTTAGGTTTAGGTTTAGGTTTATTTCATTTATATGCCGCCCTATTCCCGGAGGGACTCAGGGTGGCTAACAAACCCGGGGGGGGGGGGTAATACAGACAAGGCAAAAACAACAAACAGGATACAGAGAAAAATTAAAAAACAATCAACAGTCACACAATTCGAGTGGGGATGGGAACTCATCAACCCCAGGCCTGTTGGAACAGCCAGTTTTTAACGGCTTTACAGAAAGCCTGAAGGGAGGTGAGGGTCCGGATCTCCACGGGGAGTTTGTTCCAAAGGGCCGGAGCAGCCACAGAGAAGGCCCTCCTCCGGGTGGTCACCAATCAACATTGGCCGATAGATGGAATCCGGAGGAGGCCTAAACTGTGGGATCTTATGGGTCTTTGGGAGGTAATTGGCAGCAGGCGGTCTCTCAAGTAGCAATAGCAATAGCAATAGCAATAGCAATAGCAGTAGACTTATATACCGCTTCATAGGCCTTTCAGGCCTCTCTAAGCGGTTTACAGAGAGTCAGCATATTGCCCCCAACAATCTGGGTCCTCAGGTCCAATACCATGAAGGGCTTTATAAGTGATGACTAGCACCTTTAAGCATATCCAGAGACCAATAGGCAGCCAGTGCAGCTCGCGGAAGATAGGTGTAACGTGGGTGTACTGAGGTGCACCCACAATCGCTCGCACGGCTGCATTCTGGACAAGCTGGAGTCTCCGAATGCTCTTCAGGGGCTGCCCCATGTAGAGTGCATTGCAGTAGTCCAGTCTTGAGGTCACAAGGGCGTGAATGACTGTTGCGAGAGCCTCCCGGTTCAGGTAGGGACGCAATTGGTGCACCAGGCGAACCTGGGCAAATGCCCCCCTGGTCACAGCCGACAGATGATGTTCTAAAGTCAGCTGTGGATCCAGGAGGACTCCCAAATTGCGAACCCTGTCTGAGGGGCATAGAATTTCACCCCCCAGCCTGAGAGATAGAATACCTAGCCACTCAGTTTTATCAGGATTGAGTGCAAGCTTGTTTACCCCCATCCAGACCCTAACAGCCTCCAGGCACTGACACATCACATCAACCGCTTCACTGAGTTGGCACGGGGCGGACAGATACAACTGTGTATCGTGCGCATACTGGTGATATTTTATCCCGTGCCGCCGAATGATCTCACCCAACAGCTTCATGTAGATGTTAAACAGGAGGAGGGACAGGACCGAACCTTGTGGCACCCCATATTTCAGGGGCCTAGGGGTCAACCTCTGCCCTCCAACCAACACCGATTGCGACCTGTCCAAGAGGTAGGAGGAAAACCACTGAAGAACGGTGCCTCCCACCCCCACCTCTCGCAACCACCGCAGAAGGATACCATGGTCGATGGTTTCGAAGGCCGCTGAGAGGTCAAGAAGCACTAGGACGGAGGCATGACCAAAGCAGTTTCAGTGCTGTAGCCAGGCCTGAATCCAGACTGAAAGGGATCTAGATAATTGGTTTCATCCAAGGACCGCCGTAGCTGAGAGGCCACCACTTTCTCGACAACCTTCCCAACAAAGGGGAGGTTGGAGACTGGATGATAGTTATTTAAAATGGCTGGATCTAGAGATGGCTTCTTCAGAAGGGGTCTCACCACCGCTGTCTTTAATAGAGGGGGAAAGAAGCCCTCTCGAAGGGAGGCAGTAACTATCGCCTGGATCCAGCCCCGTGTCACCTCCCTGCTGTTTGCGACCAGCCAGGAGGGGCACGGGTCCAGTGCACACGTGGAGGCACTCACCACTCCCATGGCCTTGTCCACTTCCTCAGGAGTAACAAGTTGAAAGTCAATCCAAAGATGTTGCTCAAGACCCACCCCCGGTACCTTGGCTGGCTCTGTGCAATTGGAGTCCAGGTCTGTCCGAAGCCGAGCAACTTTATCCGCGAGAAATTGGACAAATTCCTCAGCTCTACCTCGTAAAGGATTGCCCGTATCCCTCCCATTCAGGAGGGAGCGGGTTATCCTGAACAAGGCAGCTGGGCGCAACTCAGCGGATGCAATCAGAGCAGCAATATATGTGTTCTTAGAAGTCCAAATTGCCAGAAGATGAGCTCTGATGCAGGCTTTTAACAGTGCTCTGTCTGACTCAGATTTACTGGCCCTCCAGCGGCGCTCTAGGCATCTCTTTTGGCGTTTCATCTCCCAGAGTTCCTCAGTAAACCAAGGAGCCCTCCTGGATCCACTGCCTCAGATTGGCCGTAAAGGCGCAATCCGGTGGAGAGCCTCCGACGCTGCTGAGTTCCAAGCAGCAACTAAGGTCTCCGCCGGACTGTGGGCGAGAGTATCAGGCACAACATCAAGCACCGTCTGAAAACCCTGAGGCGCCTGGGGTGGAACCACCTAATCGGTTCCTCCTCCCTACAGTGGGGGATTGGCCTCCGAAAGTCGAGCCTCAGTAGGAAGTGGTCCGACCATGACAGGGGCAAGATCTCACTACCCCTCAAACCAAGATCACAACTCCACTGCTCCAAGAGAAATACGAGGTCGAGCGTGTGACCCGCTAAGTGAGTCGGGCCCCGAATTACTTGAGTCAAGCCCATGGCTGTCATGGAAGCCATGAACTCCTGCGCTCCATCAGAGTGCTCGCCGAGCGAAGGCAGATTGAAGTCCCCCAGCACCATAAGCCTGGGGAACTCAACTGCCAGCTCGCCTACTGACTCGAGAAGCGAGGGGAGAGCTGTTGTCACGCTGTTGGGAGGCAGGTACATTAAGAACAAGCCCACCTGACCTGCAAGATCCAACTTCACCAGCAAGGACTCACACCTGACAAGCTCTGGAGCAGGGATCCTACAAGGAACTAAGGACTCCCGGATAACAATGGCCACTCCTCCACCCCTTCCCTGAGGTCACGGCTAATGAAACACCTGAAAACCCTCTGGGCACATTTCAGTGAGGGGGACTCCTCCCTCCGGGCCCAGCCAGGTTTCAGTAATACATGCCAGGTCTGCCCTCTCGTCTAAAATTAGGTCCTGGATGAGGGGAGCCTTGTGAACCACAGACCTGCCATTTAGCAACAACAGCCTGAGACCAGGGTCCTGACTACTCACACCATCTGGCCTTGGAATGGAACTAATAGGGCCAGAAGGAGGGATCTCTGTGACGTAGGGAACCTTCCTTCCCCCGTAATGGCTCGCCCTAAAGTTCCCACCATATCTGCCCCTCCCCCTTATGACCCTAATGTTCCGGCCCACTCCCGTGCCTGTGGTCCCTCCACCCTCCTCTCTGGCCACCGAGTTCACTGGCAGGCCCTTCAACACAAACATCCTAAGGACGGGATTAGGCCTAGGCCCCCCTGACACTTCTGCAAAGCACTCAGTGCAGGAGGTACCCGGCTGTGGTCCCGGCCTACACACACATACACACACATACAATCAGTCAATCCCCACAAACAAGTTAAAAGGATAGGTCCTTTCTGTCAGCAAATTGCACAACAGGTGTCCAAATGTAGTTAGAGACACTTGTAATTTTATGTAAATAAAATATATTTTACATTTATATTTATAGCAGACGAGATAGTCAGGAACACAGGAACATCATGAGAAACATACAGAGCACACAGAAGAAAAGGGCAGGAGGGAAGGGAAACTTTACATGTCTATGGAGATTCTCAGTCATTTAGGTCATGGTTATCTCAAAGGTGCTTTTTTCAAGAGGCAACTGGATTTTCTGGTTTTTCTTTGAAGATGCTTCACTTCTCATCCAAGAAGCCTTTTCAGCTCTGACTGGATCAGAGGTGGGTTCCTACCAGTTCGCACCTATTCAGTAGAACCGGTTCATCAAATCTACCGAACTGGTGGACTTCCTGGGAGGAGCCTACTGGTGGGGGCAGCAAAAAATCAGCTGCCTCCGAATTCCTGGCTACGTACCTGTTTAGAGGATCTTCCATCTGACGTCTTATCAGGTTTTCTTATCCTTCAGGCAAGAGGGAAAGAAGAAACTGTTTTGCTGGCAAATGCTCTTCGATTTTTGCAGCTTTTGTGCTTGCAAGGAAAGGGGGGCTAGCCCAAGGCAGAACGGCTGTCCGTGCTGGGAACTTCAAACTGCCTTGTGCAGGACAAAGTAGGTCTCTCCCACTCTGCTCTAAGTTTTGTTTGATTTAATCTTATCACGAGCTGAATCCGTTTACTGCGAGGACAATAATTGCTTATCAACATTTTAGCTTCTTTTCTTTTTCTCCTCCGAAAAATTATTTACTCAGAGGCTTTTAAAATGGCGCCGAGCAGGCTGGTTTCTCCGGTAATAACGAACACTTTTTGCTAATTCTCACAAGAATTCAAAAGAATTCAAAACAAAAGAGATTGCTTATCATATGTTTTGGTTTCACAATAGAAGAATTTTACTCCTTCATTAACCTTGCTTATCTGGAAGTTAAATGGTGATGAATCTGTTGAACGGTCTTGTTACAATGTTTACTCACTGAAAGTTTTGCCAAGCTTAAACTTCAAAATAAAAGCCTCTTTACTTAAAGCTGCATATTTAGGCAATAGAGTTTTATTAACTGCAGGCAGACAAATTTTGAAATGGCCTCAAAACCAAATATTAACTTGAAGTCGTCACCCTCTACTTCCAGGGGCACATCCTCAGTGCCTGGCACAAAGCTGCAGCCTCCGCTTCCTACGCCCCCTGCTGGGGATGTGTTAACGAAAGAATTTTTTCTGAGTAATCTAAGCGAGGCTCTTAATGCACAGACAATTAAAATGGAAGATAAATTTAGAGATAATAGAGAGGAGAGAAAAGAGGAAATAAAAGAAATGAAAGAAGAAATTAAAAGTGAAATAAAAGGACTTAAACAGGAGTTGTATGAGAAATTTGAGGCTAAGGTTGATAAAATTAGAGACGACATGCTGAGTCTTGTAACTGTATTAACAGAACATATTTCTGGAGTGGAAGATACTCTAGAGGTTCTTAATGATGCCAATGCTAACTTGACATTGAAAACAGAGGTGGTGGAACAAAAAGTGGAAAATGCTGAAAAAGAAATTATTATGATACAGTACCGACAAATGGAGTTCGCATTAAGAGTAAGGGGGCTGCGTGAGGAGAAACAGGAGAACCTGAAACAGATCCTATCGGAAGCTTTTGACCGCCTGATGGGAAGACCAGGGAGCAACCAAGGCTGGCAAATTGACAAAGCTTACCGCGTTAACTCCTGGCTGGCAAAGCAGAAGCAGCTTCCTCGAGACATTGTTATATATTTTACTACAAGAGAGTTTAGAAATATGGTACTGCAAGCGTCTTATAACACTAAGCTTCAAATTGGCGGTCAAGACCTGGCTGTTTTGAAAGAGATACCACTTCAAATGTTAAGAGCCAGGAGAGACTACGCTTTTTTGGTCGAAGAACTCAGAAATCGTCAGATACAGTATAGATGGGATGCACCATTTGGCATCATATTTACATTTGATAAGCAAAGGTACCGCCTCAACTCTGTATGGAAAGCCCGAGATTTTTATTATAATATATTGAAGGCCGGACACCCTGCACCATCTGGACCTAGAGAAAGACCACAAGAAGGACAGGATAGACAGCAAACTACACAACCACCAGACAAGATGGAGCATCTCTCTTCTCTAGAAGTGCAAGGTGCTATGGAACCAAGACCTAGCCGCATGACTACTAGACGTATGGAGAAACAAGCTAAAAAACAACAGCATCAACAATCATCGGCCATCGATCAAGGAACTACAACAACAAATCTGGAAGCAGTGGGAGGAGCTAGACCTAAGGTTAAACAGGCCGTGCAGGAAGCTCTAAAAATGCTTCAACCAACCAAAGATGACAACTAAGATTTTAACATGGAATGTCAACGGACTGAACTCTCCACAGAAGAGGAAGAAAATATTTCATTATCTCAAACAGTTTAAGAACGATGTAATTTGTTTGCAAGAAACTCATATCAAGTCAACTGATCAAAAATATTTGATCAACTCAAAACTTGGTCAACATTTTGCAGCTTCTGCTATGGAAAAGAAGAATGGTATAGTTGTATACTTAAGAAAAGATATGAAAGCTGAATTAATAGAAGCAGATCCCTTCGGAAGATATATTGCTTTAGACTTAATCTTAGAAGGGAAAAAGACATTACTTTTGGGAATTTATGCTCCCAATCAACAGCAAGATAGATTCTATAGAAATCTTCATGCTAAATTAGTACAGTGGGACTATAGTTCCTGTATACTATTGGGTGACTGGAATGGAGTGATAGACACTAAGAGAGATAAGAAGATTTCCCGCCTAAATACCAAGATGCGAGCAAAGTTACCCAAATCTTTCTTTGACATTATGGATGATTTTGAATTGAGAGATATTTGGCGAGAAAGAAATGCAGAGGAATATGACTTCACTTTCTTCTCGGACAGGCATCAATCCCTTTCAAGGATTGATTTTATTCTAACCACTAATGATTTGCTTTCTAGGGTCAAGA